>NW_028324309.1:15240000-15600000 GCF_058129835.1 Hydra viridissima
GCAGTTGGATTTTCAGCAAGACAACAATCTAAAGCACCAAATTCTATCAAAATTTTTTTTATTTGAAAAAAATTCCTACTTTGGACTGGTCTTCTCAAAACCCAGATTTAAATCCAATAGAACATATTTGGAAACATTTCGACTGTCAATTAAAAGGCAAAAAACTGACTAATATAATTTAAATTTCTCCCTTCCATTACAAGTTATCTTTTTCTTTTTCTTTTTTTTTTTTTTTTGAGTAAATTATAGATTATAGGAACAATCATTAAAAATTTCATTCATTTTCAGTGAAAAGTCAAAAAGTTATGACAAAAAAACTTGAAAAATTAGCTGTTTATAAACTTTTGCATACTACTTATACATACATACATACATACATACATACATACATACATACATACATACATACATACATACATACATACATACATACATACATACATACATACATACAGCACTAACTGCAAAAAATATTGGTTACGATGTTGACAAGCCATCTTAATACGAAAAAACGAAAACTGAAGACTGAATAATATGTGATGAAAATTTATTTTTTATATTTCTAAAAGTATTATTTTAATTAGCCTACTATATCATTTTAATTCTTCTTAGAATTTCATAAATATAGCCAAAATAAATTTATGGCTGTAAAGGCTTTTATTATTGAGAAGTATGTTAACCAGAAGCAATTATTAGAAATTTTAAATAATTTGAAATCAAATTTTATAGTGGTGCAATTTCAATTGCAGATAGTGTGGGTATAAACTCATATTATATATATATATATATATATATATATATATATATATATATATATATATATATATATATATATATATATATATATATATATATATATATATATATATATATATATATATATATATATATAAGCTTATTATAAGAGCTTAATTCAAAAGAAGTAACAATAACTTTACTTACTGGCATCATCATCATCATCATATCCATATTTCCATCAAATCTTTTAATTAAAATTTTATATTTCTTTGATTACTAATTAGCATTTCATTCAAAAATTAACATGTTTTGCAGCGATTTTAATAAGACTGGTCTAATGTTACAATAGTGTTTCTAAAAAATTTTAAAAGTTCAAATTCCAAATTTTACAATTAAATTTAACATGATAAAATTAACTAAAATTGGTTTAAAGTCCTAGATTAGTAAAAAATTCCACCAAATCAACCAATCATTACGAACAATTTAAGTAGATACCTTTCAAATACTTAATACCCTTTAAGTCATCTTAGGTTAGTAAATAAGTTGTCTATATTCCACTTCTACTTCTATCTTGGCTAGGTTATAGCTACATTTTCCAATTTCTAACACACAAGCTAACATATCTCCCTAATGGCTGGGAAATATATTTAAAGATTAGCATTGATTAGAATCGATATTGGTACAAAGAATCCGGTGCAAACCTTTACATGTAATTTCTTTATCGCTGCATTTTAATTCAGTTGTCTATTTTTAGATATAATAATATGCATAACTTAACGACTGTTCGAATTTGTTTTTACGCGTTTCGAATTCTTAAAAATCAGTTGACAAAAACTTTTAAACAAATTAAAGTCTTAACTCTTGGTCCCGGGAATTGATTACTTTAAAAGTATTTTTTGAGTTACGAAACAATCGCTCGAGGATTCAGTTGGCTCTCGATATATCGAATACTTGAAATTTTTTCCCGATCACTTTTACAATGCGATCGGGAAAAAATTTCCACTATTTTATTACAATATTTGAGAAAATAGAGCTTAACTTTAAAGGTATGTTATCATAACATCCGAATATGTTATGATAACATACCTTTAAAGTTAAGCTCCATTTTCAAACAAGTGCTTGAGCCGTAATCCACTCGATATATGGAACTTTTTTATATCTAGAACAACATTTTTGGCAACTTTGGATAACTCGAACTTTTCTCCTAACTTTTAGAAGGTCTGGGCGAGACTTTTGCATTTTCGGATGTTATGATAACCTTTAAAGTTAAGCTCCATTTTCTTAAATATTGTAGTAAAAAATTTTAAACAATTACACACCACCAGCAACGAATTTTTCGAACTTGTATTTAAAGTTGAAATTCGATTTTTCTGTTCTTGTTTTTAGGAATGACGTCAGCTTTAATTTCAAGTTTGGTGAAAGTACCTCTGTCACAAATGATTTGATTACAACTCAGGATGAAACTACATTCGCCATATTGCTCTCAATTTACAAACATGAAAACATTTTCAACGCAGGTGAGCTTGGGCTGTTTTAACAATTCCTCCCAAACAAAACGTACCATCTTTCACGAGAAAAATGTTCGGGGAGAAAAAAAGTAAACTCAGAAAAACAGGCATGGCAGCAGGATGTGCAACGGGAAAAAATTACTTATGTTTGTAATCGGCAAATCTAAAACTCCACAATATTCTAAGCATATAAAACAGCTCCCTTGCATTTATCGGATTCAGCTAAAATGTAAGATGAACGGATACCTTTTTACCAAATGGTTGAAGAAACTTGACTCTTCTTTTTGTGCAAAGGACAGGAAAGTATTGCTCCAGGTGGATAACTGTCCTGCCCTCCACACATAAAGCGCTTAGCAAAATGAAAAAGATATTTTTCCCCTAAATATTTTATATGTCCTTAAGCCCGTGGATCATATTGTACTACGAAACCTTAAAGCTCGTTGCCATAGAAATGCGAACCTTTTGTACTGAAACTTGTAGTTCTTACAAAGATGGAAAAGATAATTTTAAGCAACTCCAGGTTACAGATTGTTATTGATTTTTGAGTCAGATAGAAAATAAACAAAAGGGCGCAAGTCAGTTGTTTTTTCTAATTTTCAATCTTTTTCTCGATATATCGAATTCTCGATATTTCTTACTTTTTCCCCGATCCCCTGAAAGTTCCAGATATTGAGAGTCAACTGTATTTAATACATTTCTCTTTTTTTCTTCTGCACTTTGGTATTTTTTTTTTAGGTAATTTTTTGAAAATAATTTAAACATGTCATCAAGAACCGCTGTATATTTTTATTAATACTATTGACATATTCATACCAATATTTTTTACCTCTTTAAAAACCACTCTTTTCAAAGGAAAAATTTAGCCCAAAAAAGTTCTGTTAGAAGGGTTGTGGTCATAAAGCTAAATCTATCCCACTCTTAGCCATAGTGGCCAGAAAAGTCAGATTTGGCGAAACAATAAATATTATTTGAAAAAATATTTTTCACGTGCTAGTATTACAAGAAATGCAAGAATTTGATATTTTGGCACGCAGTAAAGTTTATAATTAATCTAATTTATTTTGAGGGAGCCTTATTTTGGTGTTGGTAGATTTTTTACTAAAACGGAATTAGTAAGCATCTTTTGAAAACAAAAAGAAATCTCTGAGCTACGTTTAAACATTAAAATTTTCTTATTTTGAAATTCTACTAATCTATGCCATTGTATCATCTTAGAAGTAACGAGCATAAAAAACCAATAGACCAACTTAAAATAGCAACTTTATCAAACACAAATTTTGTTTTATCTTGGTCACTTTAAGATTGAACCTGACCAAAATGACTTTTTACTCACTCGTCTCATTCAATTTTGTCTCATTTAAGTGACGCAACTTGGCTGCATTTACTTTTTATTCACTCGTCTCATTCAATTCTGTCTTATTTAAGTGACGCAACTTAACTCTGCATTTACTTTATTCCAAATTTCAATAAAGTTTCAAACTGTTTTACAAAAAACTGATCACAAAGCCTAAAATAAAGAAAAGAACGAACCAGAAACTACGCCCATTCTAAAGTCAATCTGAAGTATTGTCAATTTTGCCGCCGAAGTCAGAGTCGGAGACTGAGCCCAAGTCTGAGACTAAGTCTGAATCCAAGCCTGAGACACACAAAATGGGTTCTTAGGGAACATGGGGATTCTCGCTGTCTGAGTCCGTCATCTTGCAGTATCTAGAAAAGATTTTAGGATTAAAACTTTGAGTTTATAAGATTTTTTTTTCTTTGTTTGTGGTCAAAGAACAGAAATTTTTAGAAAACAGTCCGAAACGGTCTGCAATTTTGATTGAAACATTAGTAATGTTTTCATTACATCAAAATTATTAACTGGAACTTTTGGTGTGTTTTTTTAAGTGTCTGGAAAAAGGTTCCGGTTTGTATTCATGAAGTAAAAACTATTTCACGAGTATCTAATATATACAAAACAAAGATCAAAGATATTTGAAAAACAAACCAAAAAAAGTTTGAAAAATTCATCGGTCGAAATCTACCAGGTTGCTCTACTTCTACTTGGTGGGCTTAACTAAGCTTTGATTTACAAGGAAATTTAGCTATTTTACTGCCCTCAATATTTTTAAAAATGAAGATTATGCCCTTACGTTCATGGAATTTGGTCTGGAATCAAACTTTTATCAACTTAATCTTTTTCTTTTTTTGCGCCAAGTGCACCATTTCTGACCACTGTTCCTGCTCTTTACCCTCGGTTTTTTTCATCCTTTCCACGGGGGTGTTTCTAAATACGTTCACACTGAGATTAAGCAACATTTATTACTTACATGTAAATCAGAAAAAAGGTGACGATTTTATTAGATATAAATTTTTCTAGCTTGGTTTTGCATCAAGGTTATATTTAGGAGTCATTTGTGAGTATTTGTGATATATTTACAATAGGTTTTAGGTTATAGAGACCGTGGTAAGAAGGAGAGAGTTGAATTTTGTTTTTTTTTTGTGCGAGTGAGATAAAAGATACAAAGTGAACATGATCACGTTTTCAAAATAAGAGATTTTGCGAGCTCTTTAAATTTTTAAAGCTTATTTACTTTTTATCACGTTTCCATTTGCGATTGAAAGTACCCTGTTAACTTTTATATATACTAAACCAGGCGACCAATAATTCAAGTAACTTTGGAAAATTAATCTACAGATTTGCTTAGTTGTGGTTTATTTTAAGCATGTTGTGGTGTAGTGTGCCAACAAAATTTATAACAAAAATCTAATGCGATATGTTTATTGAATTTTATGTTTCTTTCTATAAATAAGGCAAGAAATTTAGTTACAGAGAGTTAAATTAGAGGCCTGAGTATTGACCCTTTAGGCATTCTGCCAGAGATTGAAAAGAAACGTAAGGTTATCATTCCTACGATATACAAAGTCCATGTGTTCATTTTAGTAATGCTAAAACCACCTGTTTTTTACTCCCATAATGTAATACATGCCAAGCTTTAAAAAAAACTAGTTAGTGGCCTAATTAACTCCTATAAATGCCATTTCTAAAGAGCTCCAGGATTGCATTTTTAATCGGTATTTTTTTCGGAAAATGTTTTGAATAAATAAATTACTTTATAAGTTTTTATGTAAAAATACTTCTTTTAGGAGGTAAATTTCAAGTTGTTTATTAAAATAATCGTTTTTAATCGCACGTTTAACTTGTTCAAATAAATCTCAATCAAACAAATTTCCTATTGTACACTCAGATTTTTTCACTCTTCTCCTTTAAATATATTTCCTACATAAGTTGTGTTCATTTTGGTTACCCGGGTAAACTTATTTTCATTTTGGTTACCCGGGGTCTTTTTTTTTTTTTTATATGTTCCCTTGGGAAATGCTTGTCTTAAAGGGATGAACGGTTGTTGTAAATTTAGACCATTCTTATTTCGTCTGTATTACTCTTTTTTAATAAAAATTTGGTTTGTACGCAAATCCTACTTATCTAATCACAAGTTTATAATTTTCGAGTAAAACTTCAGTTAATGTGATGCTTTTAATTCAAATTAATTGCCACATCTTCATCAAAATTCCAGAATCGATGACACATATCTAGTAGGAAACATTTCATGACATCAACATACAAAACACTTTAAATTGTTGCGCAATTCATGGATTGCAGTATTTTAAAGAAGCAAAAAAAGTTTGTTTTTAAATAAATTTTTTTTCAGTCAGTAAATTTGGATCATTGAATATTTTCAAGACCTTTTTTTTTTTCGTTGTTGCACAACCGACACCATTTTTTTGAGGTATTTTTGATTAAGCTCAACATACCCTGAGCTCTTACTTCAAGAATCGGACGCAATTTTTTAGTTGCAGAACTCCTCATAAAAAACATTTGTTTCCATGGTGACTGTTTACCACCATGGACAGTAATGAAGGAAAAGCAGTTGATTTTTGTTTTCCAATTTTTCTAAAAAAACACCTGATTTTTTTCTGTTTTTTTCTGACTATTAATTCATTATTTGTCTTCTTTGCCTTCCTCACAGAACTTCACAGACTCTCCCTTCAACATAGGATGTTCCAAATTTTAGAAAGATGTATAAATTCTAGTCTTGTAATTATCACAGATGTATAAATTATTAAAGATGTATAAATTCTAGTCTTGTAATTATCTTGTTACAGAGGGCGTTGCAATCGAAAGTCATTAATTTTTTATTAATAGTATGCGAGCCTTACCCTTCTATGGTCTTCACGCCACAAGCTTAACTGTCCCTCTTCAGAATCGGTTATGAATGTTATGTGCACATGAGGTAAGTTAAAGGCAATTTTCAATATATATTTTAAACAGAGAAGTATGAATCCTATATTCAATATTTAATCTGATTTTAGAGGTAAACTTTGAGATTTGGTTGTTAAAGTCACAAATTAGACAAATTCAAATTTGCTACTTCTAAAAAAAAGTTGAAAAATTCAAAAAGGACTAACATATATATTTATATATATATATATATATATATATATATATATATATATATATATATATATATATATATATATATATATATATATATATATTTTAATCCACGTTTGTTCAAGGTTTGTTGATATTGTATACTTATGTCTTTTCTGATGCACTTTACAAATAGCACTGGTGTTCAGTAAATAAAGTTACGCACGGTTAGTTTTACCTATGATACAATGCCGAATGTAAGCAATTGTTATGAAAGCTAATAATTCCACAGCACACATATCAGCTCAGTGTACACCATGTGGACAACAAAGGTCTAAATTGTGCTGGACTAATAATGGATTGCATTGATTTTCGATTTAGAATTCTTGTTTTACATTTGCTATTTAAAAGTTGAAGAAATTACTAAAAGTAGGTTTATTGCAAAGACGTTTTTTTTAATAATGATTTTATTTCTGTTGTAATAACGGAGATAACAAATAATGGAGAGATTTTGTTCTTTCGCATTTTAATTTTTTTTTTTGTTTTTTTGTTTAGTTTTTAATTTACATCCGTTATTTTTAACATTTAATCGAAATTTATTTATTTACTTTTTTTATAAATTTAAAAAATTTTAAACGAAATATTTAATTATAATGGTTCAATTTTATTAGCCAATCAAATGGCAATGAATGGTAAAAAAAAAAAAAATCAACACAAAATCTAAACATCTCGCCTATCAGTCGAAAATGGTGGAAAAGAATTAACTTTAAATATGTGTAGCTATTAAAAAACAGTTGTTTTATAAACCTAACCCATGATCTTTTCAGGAACGAATAAGAAATCTTAGAGCAAATATAAGACTTGATCAATTTATCAGGATCTTTGGCATCTGATGAATAGCGTATAAGTTATTTTTTTTAAGTCTGAAAATATACAAAAATGGCATCAAGGCATCTCAACAAAGTGAGCCACGCCAAATGAATCGTCGTCATATTGTGAATTGGTTTTAAACTATTTATCTTAACCCTCCAAGTATCCACATGTAAACTTTCCAACTCTTCTATCATTTAACACCCCATTATAAATTATTGAAAAGTTTTGCAGCTTTTTCATATTTTAGAGAAAAATCCCCTCGATAAATTTGTTAGAGAGCAGTTTGAAAAGCATCTTTAAGATCGCAACTTTTTTGTTAATGGAAAATTAACCGTACTGTAAAAAAAGACGATTGCACTAAGTGGTTTTTTTAATCCATAGAATAGTTTGTCTTAAAACATAGAAGTGGTTTTTCTTTTAAAATGGTTATAGAGCCAAATTGATGTTTAAGAAAATATTCATAAAAGCTGATATATCGTGATATATCGTGATATTTCATGATATATCGTGATACATCGTGATACATCGTGATAAAACGATTTTTGCGGATTTTCTATGGTGGTTGCTTTTTACATTTCCTTTCTTTCTTTTCGCAATAGAGAAAAAATATAAAATTGGGTACTTGTATAAGTTGTTTAAAGAAGTGGGATCTTCTTCGTCAGAAGATGATCCCACTTCCCTAAATAAATTTTAATGAAATAATTAAAGAATTACGTTAAGTCTGTTAGTTTCCCTTGAAAAAAAACGTTGAACTTTTAACATGTCGTTGAAAAAGTATTTGTGAGCACTTAATTTAGTTAAGATCTAGAGATCTTAAGATCAAGATGCGGGATGCGGGTGATAAGATGTTATTTTATGATGAAATTACTTTTTAATATTTTCTTTTTTGTTTTTTTTTTTTTTTTAGTGCGTAGACTATATTTATATACTGGAGTTTTGCTTCTTATAGCAATCCTTTCTTGTAAGTCTGAAGAGTTTTTTTCGATTTTTTGATTGCTTACACATTTACATTTTTTATGTATGTATATGAATGTAAATTTCATGTTGATAGCTCGCGCAAACTGTGCTAACATTGCAAAGTTTCTTGAACGAGACCCTTTGCTGACTGTAACAAGGCGCTTAAACTTCGATAAGCCTTATAAAAGAACAATTGAACAACCCAATCAACTAACTGATAAACAAGTAAACACTGTAGAACCAATACCTTTAACACCGGAAACATTTGTAGACACACCTGATACCCCCGAAACACCTGATAATAAAGATAGGATACCAAAATCTTTTGGAAAAGATGTGGAAAATCACTTTGCAGTAACTTCGGGAGACGGGAGCGCTACCGACACCAATTCACAACTTCTCGAAACGGAAGGAGTACCTATAAGCTTGTCTTCTTTAAAAAATGCAACAATCCAGACTAAAAAAGCAACAATCCAGACTAAAAAAGATACATTAGACAATACCGATAGCGCGCCACAAACAGCAAAAAAGACTTCTATATCTCCACTTAACGATAAGTTAAATGAAAATAGCGGCGCGATCAATCAAATAAATTTAAATCACGCAATGTTAGACAACTTCCTTACTTTGTTTCGACGATCTACAATTCTAAAAAATGGTAAGTGACTTTTATATCACCTAGAAATGATTTAGAAACCCCAAACGGTGCTCTTTTTTTTTTTTGTTTTTTTTTTTTTTTTTGTTTTTTTTTTTGTTTAACCGTATTTAAAACTTTTTTAGGCCATTCGCACAAAAATTCTACCAGCAAGTTTTCAAAAAGTAAAACTGGTAAGTTTCATAGTTGATATTTAAAAACATAAATAAAAAAATTTAGAAGTTTCTTGGGATGACACTAACAAAGGCTGACCTAACTTTTTTTAGGCACAAAAACACTCAAAGGTTCTTTGAACAAATCAATAACTGTTCATAAAAAAAATACTGCACTAGGAAAAAAACTCGCAACAAAATCGAATGATCCCAGTGGAGTTGGCGAAAAAGCAACTAAAAAGCAAAGTAAGAAGTTGTCAATCTTTTTAAATAACACGATCATGCCATGATTTACTTGTATATCTGATAACTACGCTATTGAATATTTCTTAACTAACTTTCCCAAATATATTAAAGTTTTAGATACGCCCCAAAGAGAAGAACTAGGTGGAGACTCTTTAGGTGATAAGTAATGATAAAAATCTTCTCTTTAATTTCTGCTTTTAAAGTTTGGCTCTTTGATGTATAGACTCAATTACTAATATTAATAATATTAGTAATAACATTAATAATATTAAAGATTGGTGTTTTCATCTTGGTTTTGATTAAATGTTACTTTTTCAGGAGAAGCTGAGCAGGAGGGTGGACTAACTGGTCTTAGCAGTGATGTAGATGGAGTTCCAACTGGCATGGGAGCAGGAGCCGAACCACTTGGAGCCTATGAAAACCAACGGGGTCCAGATAATATGAATGTAAGACAACAGGAATTAATGGAGGATCAAGGTAATAAGAACATAAGACCTATTCAAACTTGTCAAACACATCGAATGTGTTGTGTTTTTATTAAAAAGTCATCCTCACTTTGTTTAGAGGGCTTTTCCAATGCTCCTTTAAGCATAGCTAATCATAAAGGGGAGATTCAAGATGCCTCTATGGGAGATCAGTCTCAGGTAGAAATTGACCCGAACGCAATGAAAATGGACTCGTACGGTAACCAACGAAACGAATATAAACTGGGGCTTGATCCCAATCAGCTTAACGAGTCCCCGAGTGACTTGACTCAGTCAATAAACATAGCTGGTATAGATAAAAACATAAATATACAAGGAGATCAAGAAGTCGGTGAGCAGACAAAAAAAAGTTTTTATTAAAATTTCTTTCAGTGAATTTTTGTTTTATTATTACCTTAGTAGTACTTAGTTTTTTTAGAATTAAAAAACTTAAAAAAAAAAAACAAAAAAAAAACAATCAATATTTGTAAATAATAATTTTCTAAAGCTTCTCCTTGAAATCTTTAAATCCTTTTATCTTTAAAATCCTTCAAAATTTTTTAATGAAAATATTTTATTGGTAAATATTTCTTCAAACCATCTAACTAAGATCCAACTGAATCTTGCTTTTTAAACCTTGCTTTTTATTGGACCAGTTTACAATTAAATCAAAAAACATTAGTTTAGACACCAAACCTCTTTAAAACTAAGCTTTTTTCATTATAGGTGAAATTGTTCAACAACATCGTCAGAAGCAGCTGGTCAGTCCTTTCGAAAATCAAGTCATTGTTAAAAACTACCACCAGAATTTACATCACTCGTCCAGAGACGGACTAAAAGCAAAAGGTTAAATTTTTATTCATTTCTTTAGTAAATTTTAAAATAAATTTTTTACTAAACTTTAAAACTTTTAACGCACAAATTAATCTTTGAACGACATCTCACAAACATGGCAACCTGCGTTAATTATATTTATTAAAATGGTGAACGGATGCAGAATAAGACATTTCAGGACAGCATCATGCGGAATTACACAATGAACAGAGGACCAAATGCTTACGGTATATATTTACTAATACCTGTAAAGCATGACTAATTTTATGACGTTTTCATTTTATCAAACATAATGCGAACAACTATCGTCAATCACTCTCCATTTCGTTAGCCGTCGTTTTCATGCTTTTGTGTTTTTTGAAAAATGTGGTTTACTTTTATTTAGCTTTCCAGAGAAGCTTTGAGAACAAGAAACCGATAAAACCTGTTTCAAAAAGAAGGCTGGTTAAACTTCCTCAAAATCCGAAAGTAGAACGAAAGTTCAAAAAGCTGCAATCTTAAAGGAAATCAACTAAATTTTTTTTTAAAGACAATGTACACAAAAAGAAAGTGAAATAAAGTTTAGCTGTCACATTTCCTTTTTCTATTTTCTTAGGTCATAAACAAAATTTGTACTCCATATTTTTTTAAGTCATAAACATGTCTTTATATTATAAAGAACTTTTTTTTTTTAATGATAGCAGAAAGATAAAATTCACATAAAATTGATTTATACTTTAAAACTCTTTTGAAAATAATAAGCTTGTTAAGGTAAGCGAAAAAGATAATTACTTTTATTTTTCAGAAATGTATTAGCAATATTAATATTTTATTTCTAAAGCTAAAATTATATACAGAAAGACCTAACTTTTAAAAGACGCTCAAAGTAAAAAAAAAAAAATTCTAAAATGGATGCAAAAACCTGAAAAAAAAATTTAAAACTGCAAAAAAATGACTTCCGTTTGAAAAACAGAGACAAAATGGAAAAGAAACTAATTTTGATATTTTCATTTTTTGATGTTTGAAATTTTTTGAAAAATGAATTCGAATATTTTAATTGTTTAGAACTTTTCTGTGTCTAGAATTCCGGTTCCGGTTTTTTTTTGTTACGATGCTTTTTAATTCCACTCTTTAGTTTAACATTTGTCGTTCTTTTTAATAATTACATTTTAAAGTATGTTAATGAGAAATTTGTAACTTTCAAGGCCCCATCAGTTACGGAGCAGATAATCAAGCTGAAAATAATGGAAAATTACCTTCCACAAATTCAGATTCAGAAAATACACAGATTAGTAGTGAAGATAGCTTTTGGGACAAGAATGGAAATATCGAGTTTGAAGGAATACAAGGTAGCATTTGTTAAGGATACCACAATTAATAGTGATGCATGATTTATCGTCAAATGAGGCTCTCACGATTCCTTTTTGTAAATAAAAAAAATGTTTATTTGAATTTAACTCATTTGTAATGAATTAAATTAAATATTTTTATATTTAGAATTATGTTAAATAAGTTGTGTTAAATATTTATAACACTTTAACTAACAATCAACTTTAAACCTTAAAATTCTCTACGTTCAATTTTCACTTTTTCCATTCACAAACTTCCAAGTCGTTTCAAGCATGTTTAAACAAGCTCAAACAAGCTCAAACAACCGGTATGTGCACCGTCGATAAATAAACTTAACTTTTAGGTGAAGCAGAAAAAGATGTTCCGGAAAAAGTCAAGTACATTCTTCAACTTCTTGATAAAGAAGCGCAGAGCTACGAAATGGCTAATAAAGGTTTTTACAGGCCAGCTTTATTTAAAAACCAAGAAATGCGTTTTTTGGCAAATATTTATGACCCAAAGACTGTTGGCACAGGGCTCAATTCTGATGTAATTCAAGAATTTCCTAGAAAGAATTTTCAGCCATCGCATTTTTTCGAAGGGCCTAGCATTGAAAATAGAAATTTTTTAGAGGTACAGCATCAAACGCAACGTCAAGCGCATCGAGAAAATTATTTAAGACGTCAATTGCAGCGACAGCGTGAGTATGAAAGAAAAAGTGCTTTAAAACGTGAAAAAGAGCAGCTGATCGAACAACAACAAAAAGAACACGCTTCGTTGCTGGCGTATAAATTAGCCTTACAAGAACAGAAAAATTTTCTTAGACCTGATGAATCAAAAAGTATTGAGCCTGGTAAAGTTTATTATGTTATTTTATTACTTTTTGATTTAAAAAAATTTATTATCTTATTTAATTACTTTTTGAATTAAAAAAACTTGTCGTTTACTACTTACCATTTTTAACTGATTATGAACGTGGAGATTTGTTAATTCGGTATTTTTGTTTTTAAAGAAATGAGTTTCATGTCAGACAGAGGGGCTCGACAGAGTGCGGAAACGATCGACAACAGTAACTCGAAGCAGATGCCGTTAAAATCGTCTGGCAGATTAAATAGTAAGATAAAAATAGAGTGATTGTTAATGAAACCGAGATATGAATCCCCTTGCATAATATGAAAGCCCTTTTAAGATATGAGTTCTTTAATCTATTGGAAAATCATTCCTTCGGTAGAAAGGAACCATTTAGGATACGGCTTAAGATGATCCTTGCACCGTTATTTTGTTTCATTCCGTAAAATACTAAAAAAACAAGATAAGAAATGATCTTCTAATACTTAATTTGGAGATATTTTAAGAAAATAAATTTTAAAAGCTTCACGAATTCATTTTTTAGACACGCCAGATGACCTCGATTTAACTCCAATCAGTAGTGACGTTTTGAATATGGAGCAGGTTGCCATGAAGAAAAAGAAAAAGAAAAAGCGTACCAATGTCATTAAACTGACCGGAAGTCGGTTGAAGAAAAAAGCCTCAGTTAAAAGAGATTCGA
Organism: Hydra viridissima; assembly: GCF_058129835.1. Classification (NCBI taxonomy): domain Eukaryota; kingdom Metazoa; phylum Cnidaria; class Hydrozoa; order Anthoathecata; family Hydridae; genus Hydra; species Hydra viridissima. Next base: position 15,253,696 of record NW_028324309.1, read on the forward strand.
AATAATTTAAAAGAATCCAGTGAGTTATAAAACCAGATATAACAACGCTGAGAGGAAATTTTTTATGCAATAACAAACTCTCGTCTTTTACTAGTGGTGTACAACGTTTCCTATCACGCACATTTGTTCAATATAAATATCTGTATTATAGGTATTATAAATATCAGTTTTTCAAATTTAGTTATGTGTTATATAGTTATGTGTATACTTATGATGCGCATTCAGTTTTTTTTTATTCATAAAAAAAATTGAAAATCATAAAATGGCTCTAACTTTATTTTTACTTTTGAAGCTTGTTAATCAATCTAATAAATATTATAATATATATATATAATAATAATATATAATAAATATTATATAATATTATAACAATAATACTGTTAAATTAAGTTAAAATATTACAGTATTTCAAAAGCTTTAAGTAACAAATATAAAGTAATTAACGAATAAAAACGAGTTGCTTCAGATTAATCAGAATACAACATAAGATTTAACGCTGGGTTTTATCCAAATTTATTTGCAGAACCATCTTAAGGTAAAGGTGGGGTCTTAATCCGTTGATATTTATAGACTTCGATTGATATTTCGCGAGGTTACATTTATTTTGTTTAAAGGTAGTCATTACTTACTAAAATTAATAACTCATTATCTCTCATTTTAAACGTTGAGAGAAAATGAGTTATTAATTGTAGTAAGTAATGACCACTTTTAAAATACACTTTTTTCTTTAATTTTTTCTCTAAATACCTTGTTTAAACAAATTATTTAAAGCATAAGTTATTATATTTTTAAAAATTAAAGCTTAAGTTTTAAGTAATTTTTGATTTTAGAAAAAAATTAAAAACTTTCTCCCAACGTTTATAATTTGAAAAGGAAGGGTTGAGAAAATCTATGAGAGGTGTTTGAAATATTTTTAAAGGAGATATTTTCGAAAATTTTTTGAGATTGAAAAAAAGAGTATTTTAAAAGAATTTTTAGAGAGAAAAGACATTTTGAAAGAGAGATGTTTTTTACAAAGAGGAAGACTTCTTCCAGAGGAAGAATGAAAAAGAGGTTAAAGGATAGTTTCAAAAAGAAAGAGAAGATTCATAAGTTGAAAATAGTGCTAATATAAGTAGACAGTTTTTCCATGAGTTCCAAAGTAAGAAAGGGTATTTTCTTAATAGCATTTGATTTTATGTTACTATCTGTATTTATAAAATATTAAAAGAATATGTTTGAGTTAACATTTTGAAGATTTTCGTTGTTTGAAGTTTTACGTAGATCTAAAGAGTTTGGAGTCAGCGAGTCAACCATTGCACGAACCATTCGACAAGAGACCCATACACCAATCCATACACGTTAAGGGCAACCCAACAACCCAACAACCCAACCATAAACTCCTAACATAACCATACGTATATCTGTTTTAAATTTTAAAAAAGCTGACTGCTTCCAACAAAAAAATATTACTTGAAACGCCTTCAAGAGTTTTAAATGACCTCGTGCACATGAAAAGAGATTTTCTTGTATTATGAAAACCGGCAACCGGCTATTTCCTGTGTGGCATTGGGAAGAAAAAAAAAAGTCTCCCCTTCACAGGTTTTAATACCAAATCTTAGTATATTGTTTTGTATATAACTGAATAGTTTAAATTTTCACCAATTGTTGGTGTGCCATTGTCGTTCAGAAAAATGTCGAACTTTGGTAATTTTCTTCTTTTAACAGAAAACTCTCTGCGTGACTCATTATTAAGCCTTTTCTGTTTTGGCATCCATTGAGGTCTTTTTTTGATTGATCTAATTGCGTAAACAGTCAAGGAACAAATTTTGCCACAATCTCTATTTCCTAGAAAATAGTGCTCAGAGGATGAATAGTTTGACATACGAACTCCCATAGAAATCCCCCCTCCCCTCCCCCAGAAATGAAAAAGTTTTTTACACTTTATGAAATTACAGTTTGTTTTTTTTTGTTTTTTTTTTTGAAAATTTACATTCAACGAAAAAAATCAATGAAGAGATTGCTGAAAATAAAAATTGAGTAAATAATTGTCCAACAAAAAGATTTTTTTACAGCTGATGAAAGCTTTGAGTTTAACTGAGTTTTTAGCCAAAACAAGATAAAATGTTATTTTAGCAACATCAGAATTTAAATGTTGAATCACACAACGACCAGTGAAACTCGCGCTTTATTGTTAATGAAGCTTGGCCACAAACTAACATCTTTCAAGTCAAGACTCGTCATGTTTTCTTCAGCTACTTTGTCATCGATCTTTGATATCCATTTAAATGTGAAGAGATTAGTATTTCAGAAATTGATTCAAGAGCTGGGGGTGATATTTGCGAAGATTCTCAATTAAAGTATTTGAAGAGATACCTTTCGCTCTTTTTGAATTTAACTCGTTTTTTTAACTCGTTTAGTAATTTTAACTTGTTTGCCTTCACCTCTTTCCTAAATGCTGAGCAACTTTCTTTAGTTCGCTTCATTTTGGCCAGCGATAAAATAAAAACGCATAAATTAGATTTATAAAAAAAATAAATTCCAAAAATATAATTTGAACATTATTTCCTCACTAAATAAATTTTTAACAAAACTTACTAGCATATAACGGTTTTGTAATAAAGTAGTTAAAAATGATGGTTATTTTTGTAAATGACTCATCAAAATTCATTTTCTTTCAACATCTGAAATTCCAAAATTTTAACTAATCTAAATAAAAAAATTTTTTTTTAGGTGAAAGAGTCCTTTTTTTTTTTTTTTATCTCAAAGCTGATATTTCCGAGTTGGTAGTTTTCTAATGCAGTTTTTTTTGTTTTTTTTTTCCTAACGCCAAAAGTATCGATTTTTAAATTTGCAAAAAACATAAGAGTATTCTCTCATGTGCAAGATAAATTTCTTAATACCATAATAATTTGAAAGTTTCTCATTTCATGATGCAATTTATTTAATACCAGGCTATTCTAATTTTCTTAATAAATTGAATCATTTGAGAAGCGTTTTTGGATACTATAGAGGATATTATTTTTCTAATTCTATTTATACTGTAAATATCGTTTAATTTCGTGTAATTTAAAACATCGGGGAAAACATCGTGTAATTTCGTCTAATTTAAAATGTTGGGGAAAAACTCTTTCAAGTGAGCGTTTTAATAGCTTGACACAGAAAAAAAAAAAACTTTTCTTTTGGGATAAAATATAATAATAAAGGTCTCTATTGGGGACAACAAAATAGAAAGCAAACACGTTTTACGGGCAGCCAAGTTTTTAATTGCGAAAAAAAAAATTTTTTTTCATTATTTTAATCTAAAATTATTGTGAAATTTTTTTATACATATTACAATTATTGGTTTTTAAAGTTTTATTAAAATAACAAGTAGCAGATGAAAATGTTACTTTGTTAAAAGAGCCAGAAGTGAAGAAAATTGACGGGAAATCTGAGCATTCTTAAAAGAGTATCAAATCGTTTGAAGACTTCAAAGCGAACAATTATCGTATTTTGAAAAACAAAAGTTCATCTACCATGTTGTAACTATGTGGAATCGTCGCGCTTGTTTGCGATCATACGATCACAATTTGAATATTGAACAGCAATAATGAAGACCTTCTAACCTAATCCGTAACTTTCACATTCGATGGCCTGAAGTAGTTTTTGTTTTAATATGGCTTTAGAAGGATAAAGAGGGGCGCTGATACGCTGGCCACATGTACTTGACATAGGAAGTGCTGAGTTATTAAGAGTGTCAATGATGTCCACTGTTATAGCCAGCTCTTCTAAAAGTTGAAAATTTAAGGCAATACAAAATTTACTAATTTAAAAAAAAAAAACGTTACGCCAATTAAAAACAATCGAAGAAAATATTTATATATATGCACCATTACTTCCAACTCGATTATCTAATGCTGGTAGCATTGCGGAACCAGTTGCAAAGTAGAGCAGTTTTTGGCGCTCTAATGGCGTCATCTTGTAGACAATACTCCAAAACCACCTTTTATATCTTTCTAAAAGTTCTTTTGAAAAAGCTCTGGTATTACTGAAGGTAATAAGAGACCGCAACCTCGAAAAGCTAACATCGTCTGGTCCTCCCGAGAGAATTAGTTGTAAATCCTGAACACACATAAAGAAACAAGTTGTATAGAATAAATATATATTTAAAAGAAAAAAAAGACAAAAAAGCTTAGTGGTAACCTCAGGCTCGAGGGTGTCAAGTAGATCTTTGGGAACCATTTGCTGAAGCCCGTCTCGTAACCCGAGCAGCTCATTTTCCCTTGCCGATATTAATAAATGTTTTGTATAAAGTCTAAAAACCATGTAAAATAATAAAAAATAAATAAAAAATAAAATAAATAACAAGTTGAAGTAAAAGAATTTTACTCTTACTGGTCGCCATTAAAGATTTAAGTGATAATCGAAAAGAGCTCAAAATACTGATTTTAAGGCATAAATGTTAATGCGATTTTATCTATATCAGCATATGTATGACATATGTATGAAAATCAACATAGATGATACCATAGAAGAAAACTTCCTACCTTATGTAATCCAGCGTGTTAGACTTCGTAACAGGACAATTCTTTCCATCTTGGATTAAATCTTCAAGATGATTGTCAATAGATATCTTGTTAGGACCCCAAAAGTAAATCATTTTAAAAATGTTTTTAATCGAATGATATTTAGATTAAAATTATTTAAATGCCGTTCTAAAAAATTCACCAATTGGAAGGAAAAGCAACACTGATCATAACAGAAATTTTGACAGTAGATATAGGATTTTAATTATTTAAAAGGCACTCTATACCTGAAAGGAACAGCAGTAACAGGCTTCAAAGTCTGTGTCAGAACAACTAGAGGAAAATGCATCATGCATCATTTGTGAAAAACTCTCATACAATAACGAGTCAAAGAATGCAAGATCGTCAAATGTAATTTCTTCTTCCCTGAATGAAAGCAAATTTAATGAACAATGCATTGAAGAAGAAACAGGAAAACTCTTAATATGTTTGCAGCAGAAAAGCAACCAACCTGTTAAGCAAAAACAGAAGGACAGGCCTGGATAAAATTAATGGTATTGTTTGGTTAAACCACAAGGTCAACCCAAGGAATCGACCAAGTGCTATGAATGCGTTGTAACGTTTTTCCTGCCAAAATCAAAAAAAAAAAAAAAAAATCAAACCAATTTTTACAAACACATATACCAAATTACAAAACAACATTCACTTTTTACCTCAGTCATTGGGTCACAGAAATATGCAGTTGGCACCTCTAAGCATTTGTAGTGACCGCCTACCGGTGAAAAGATCCCACGCTGTGATGGAAGATTGCCGTACTCTGCAAAAAATTCTACTGGCCAGTCTTTGTACTAAAAAGATCAAATTTTAATCAAAACATCTGCTTATGTGCTCTATAATTTAATAGTATAAGTAAGAAGTATATATTTTGATACTTTGACATTATTCTTCTCTTAGCTTTTAGAATCAACCAATTTATTCTCAACAAGTTTCAAAAATTTGACCTTAGATTAGCAGCTTAAAAGCATGCATCATCTGTAGAAGTAAAGGAACAATACAAACAGAAGTGATTCATTCGTGGAGTATCTATTTGTTCACACTGGAAAGAGTAGTCTGCATTAAAAGATCATAAAATTCATGCTCTTACTTCTATAGATGAAGATCTGGAGCCATTTTAAGAGCAACAAAAAAGGATAAACAACTATGTAAGGATGTTTAATTTGAGGTAATTAATAATCTTACTGCTCTAAACATTAGTCTCAAAAGTATTAATCCTTACGCTCTGAGCTTCTCAACCATTTTTATATTTATTCTGTGAAAGTTTTTGAAAGAAAATGCTTTAGACTTCATTGAAAAAGTGGGGTTGGACATGGTTTGTTAACTTTTCTATTATTCAAATAACTTTAAAGAAATAAAATTTTTATTCAATACTTTTGTCAAACTTTTATGGTAATAATCATATTGATGAATTGTGGTCAAATTAAACTTAAAAAAAACATCACTAAAGATAATTAAGATTTAAGATTTTACTTAATAAAACTTGATAAAATTTTGCTAAAAACTTCCAAACATTAATGCCATAATAAATATTTTATGAAAAATTGAAACAATTGTACTTTTTTCTTAAAAAATTTTTAGGTGTTGACTGTAAACAATAACAATAACTCATTCAGAAAATTTTTAGTAAGAAAAATAATAGTAAAAGAAATCAGAAGTGATTACCTTCTGTCCACTTTTTAGTGCATTTGCTAAAGCTGGAAATAATCCTCTTGAAACACCTGGTCCAGTACCTTCCTCCCCTTCAAAACGAACACGTATACTTCCAAAAGGATGAGTGTCCATATTCTAAGCAACAAGAAATTAGACAAAAAACATTATATGAAAATATATTTTGATCCATTATACAACAATTTATGAAAAGCATTAAAAGCAAATGGTATTTTTTTCAATAAAATAAATTTCTTTCAAATTTTTTCAATAAATTGAGTTACTTTCAAATTGACAGAATTATTGTCTTCTAAAATAATGCTATTAGCAGGGCATAGACATTTTATAATTCTTAACCCATAGCTTTACTTTTTAATTTGTATACAAGAAAATTTTTTATTTCCAAAAAAAAAATAAGTCAATGAAGTTCTTATTTAATCAAAGCTTTATTCATAAGAAAATCAAAAGTCTAAAAGTTTGAAACATCAAATAAAAAGCAACCTGCATTAAAATCTCCATACAATCTTCAAGAAGTCTAAGCCGATCAATGTTCATGAGCAAAGGAGGGTTTTCTTGATTATTGGACATGTGGACTTGATCACCGCCACTACTACCACTGCCACGCACAGCAGCTAATGAACGCTGAAATCTAAAATTGTTTTCATTTATGAAAATACTTGCACATTGGCGCTTTAAATCTTAAAAAAAATCAAACCTCAAAATTATTGAATCTTGAAGATTAATGTTTTTATTCAAATACAAACCAAATAAAAATCATTTAAGTTTTTATCAGACTGAACCATCAAAATAAAGTCAAAGTAGATACCTGGATATACGACCAGCTGCACCAGCCTTTGCAGCAAGGAAGCTTTCTCGCTCATACCCGGGGCCTTCGGTCAAAAAAAGTAGTGTGAACGCATCTATTACACGTTTCCATTCTGTAGAGTCATCAGCAAATGATTTTGATTGTCTGAGAAAGAAATTTAAAAAAATCTTAATTCAAAATATTTTATGAAAAGTAAATATAGTAAAAAGGATTTAGCTGAATGAAGCAGTAAAAAATGTGTTCTAAAAGTGATACAAAAATAAAACACACTATCAACAAAATGGAAATAGAATAGAAATATAGTAAATTTTGAAATTGGTTTACATAGAGTGCTAGAATCTATATAAATAAAAATTAAGGTACTAAAAAAATCATTTAAGATCAATAGCTTAAAAATTTTTTGTTTTGCTATAGTTCATTATCTAAGTCAAATTATAGGTTTGTTGGGAGGGTTCTTTTACTTTACAGTAAGGCCCATGTAGTATACACACACATGCACAAATGATAAATGCATAAAAATATAAATCAAACCTGCTTATTATATGACTCCTTGTCTTATCCAACCAAACAGATGGGTTGTTAGCAATATACTTATTCTGATCAATATGTTGTCTAAACTTACTCCACTGGTTTTCTTTTAAAAAACTCAACACACTTCCATAGAAAGTAGAATCAAAAGGGGCATTTTGTGGTTCGCATGTTTTAACATTTGCCTTGTTTGTGTCAAACAACTTCATCCTCTTAGTGTAGAGATAAGCATCCAAAACATAAGTAATATGTTCATAGCTAAAAGACATACAATAATAAAGATCTAAACCATAGATTGTATGCACTTATTTTATTGCACTTACTTAAACAGAGGTGAACTATAATATATAGTAGGAAAATATGAAATTGTTGACTTATGTATAGAAAACATTTTCCATCTTGTTTCACTTTTGATATTTACGACAAAAGAAAACTTTTATTACCTATTTATTAGTTTATTAAAGCCTTGTTTCAAATTTTCAATGTTTCAATGCCATCAGTTTGACAGTCAACAAAATCTTTTTGAATCAGTTTTTTAAAGAACTTTTTTAATTTTCATACTAGCAATTTTATTTTGTAATTGAACTCTACAAATGTAAAATAATAAAGTTAATCAAACTTTAATATATTTTTCACGGGTCAACAAAAAACTAATTCCTAATGACTTTTATCAAAAAATAACAAAAACCTTTATTTAGTTTTGAAAAACTTTGCATCTGCACCTTTCATTTTTTACAATCAATAAATATTTGTCGTTTCATGACTTACAGCTATCTAAAACCCAGGCCTATTACTCATACAAGCTATAAGAAAAACGGAGGCCAAACAGTTAAAAAAATTTAGCAGAAGGTTCTTCATATGGAAATGTAGAATATGGTTGAAATACCAACAAAAGCCTCAACAAATATCAACGAGCACATAAGATCTACATGCTAAAGGACAGGGACTAAAACTTAATAGATTAAGAAGACAACTTTTAACATCAAAAGAAAGGTAGTGATAAGCCATGAAAGCAGATTTCAGCAACTTTACAATCAACTAAAGGCAACATTCTAGTAGAACCAATGCAAAAGAAATGCATACCTTGTAAAAAAGGGATATTGTTAAAAGTACGTGGGGGTTCCATTTTAAATAATAAAGTAGCTATTTTTTTAAGCATTTATTTTGATGTATGGTAATTTATTTTTTTTTTAAGTTTTATTTTGTGCCATGAAAGTTTATAATTAAAATATGTTTTAGTATAATATATTGCTGTAGGATTTATCTAAGAACAACTATTGTTTTAAAAAAATGGAGAAAAAAAAAAGCAAAAAAAAAAAAAGCAGTTTAAAATACCATAAAAACTCTTTTTATGGCATTTTAAACTGCTTCTTTTTTAAAAAAAAAAAGCTTAAGATAAGATTAAATCAAAACTTTGAAAGCCACAAAAATAAAATACCTAAACAAGTCCAGGACTGGGAGAGAATCCTTGTCTTCACCTGAGTCATGCTTTAGAAGATGTATCATGTATTCCTCTGGACTAGAACCATACATATGTGTTGTAGATGGACGCCCAATACCTGCAATTTCCTCCTCATGGGTGTTTTTCCGCAAACGTAAGACGTAATGCTGTCAAGATATAGCACTTATAACATTTAAAATTGCAAATTTTCCTAATAACTATTTAAACATAAAGTTTTTATATATTAGGGTGGTCTAAAATAGGAATGACAACAAAATCTCCCCCCTATAATTGACAGTTGTTCCCTATAGAAAAAAAAAATCATTTCTAACAAAAAGTTGAAAACAAATTTTTGTTGATATTCCAATGGAATAATAATTGTGATCATTTTTATCTGGTGTAATGTGTTGATAGAAACCCATTGTAGCACCATGGGTATAAGATAATTGTTTAGTTTTTATGTAAAATTTATCTAAACTTAAAATCCTTAATCTAACACATGTGCATTTATAAAACGTATAAAAACTTAAGCTTATATGGTGGTATTTTTGAAATTTGCAAATCCCTTGTTAATACAATATGCAATCCAAACAAGAGATTGTCAATTGACAACAATATCTTTCATTTTATGTCCATATCATATTCATGACAGGTTTGAAAGCATAAAAATTGTGTGACATCTTTCAATACCATGTTGTTATGTTATTTGTCATTAAACTGCATAATGTTATTTGATTATTTCCTTAACAATTTTTGTTTTAAGCCAGGTATTTTTCAAAATAAATGTAATGTTAATAATAAAAAATAGCAACTTGACATCAAGCTTAAATTTTCTTGATTAACAAACCTATTTTTTAGTTTACCCAGTAATTGGTTGCCCAGTAATTTATCTAAAAATTGTTTTATTTTGGGATACATTAAATTATCTAGTAATTTATCTAAAAATTGTTTTATTTTGTGAACATTAGTTTTATTCTGAAGAAAAATAAATTTTTATCATAATGATTCTGCAAAGATGTTATAACTTTTGTTAAATGGAGAAGCATTAACCCATTCAACGGAGAAGCATTAAGGCTTTTTTAAATCTTAAGTTAAACCTGAATTGTTATCATTGAAAGTTTAAAAAGCTTTAGAATGAGTGGCTTTAGAATGAGTGGAAAGAAAAAGGTGAACTTCATTTACAACAAGAATGCATTTGTGCTTGAGCATCGTAACTAGAAAAACTCTTTGATATTGGTGAGGTCAAAGCTTTGAAAATAGCAGCAGTCAAGGAAGACAGATTGCTTTTACAATCACAATATATTAATTTCCAAAAAAAAAAGGTACGATAACAGTGACAGAAGAACAATCTTTATCATCATAGCCACAGTAACAAGTCTAGGTGAGGATAACAACTTCTCAGCATATAGTCATAGCACAATAAAACTATGCTTATAAAGGAATCATTTTCAGTAAAAAATTAACAGTTCGCTAGAATGATGGAAAACGTATTATGGAATTTTCTACACCCAAACATATAGACTGACTTATTGCCTGTTTTCATTCTTTAACCAGATATTGATAATTCAGCATTAGTGACAGCAAAACCTCAATCAATCTTTGCTTTACAGTTGACAACTAGTAAAAAAGCCACAGTAAAGAAGATGTTAGGACATTAACAGTATTTGTCAGATGAGTTAGCTGGTCTATGCTTTGAAAATAATGCCTCTACAGAATGCTTAAGGTATTTTACCTATTGACTTATAACCATTTCCTCAAAATTTGTGTAATATGACTGAAAATTGCCTCAAGGAGTTCAGGTATCTGCGAAATATTTAATTCTAGATTACTTGTGATGAACATCACCAAAAGAGGAGTAGCACTGATTTAGGACTATTTTTGAACCACCCTAATACACACACACACAAAGATTATATATACATACATATCATATATATGTTATATATATATATATATATAAAACATATATATGATATGTATATATATATAATCATATATATGTTATATGATTATTTACAGTATATAAGTTAATAATAATTGTATATATGGTTTATATTTTACAAACTCAAAAAATCCTTACCTTTGTATCAAAATATTGACCAATTTCAAGTTGCTTTTCAAGAGAATCTAAAATTGTAAACATCCACATCCAGCTTCCAGATAAGGTTTTGTTTGCTTCTTTCATTAGTTCTAACTCCACTTCATCAATAAATTTTATTGGTTGTAGTACAAAAACCCCAGAGTTCTTAGAATATAAAATTTTATTACATTTTTCCTTTTCTTCTTTTTTCAGAAAGAGAAAATGATATCAAATAAAAAAATGTAAAAGCAATTACTTAGAAATTTAAAAAAATTTAAATAAGTCAATTTTTAAAAATTTATCACTTAGAAGTTTGCAGCAAGTGACAATGTAACCTTTCATATTATAGAAACAAATATAAGCAAACTATTTTTTTTTTGAGTTAGAGTTTAAATACATTATATAAAAAATGTGTGCAATAAGAGTGTATAATTTTATAAATAGCTACCTTAATTCTTGTCACAAACTTCTTAAAACTGTTTAAGTACTATAAACATTACTCCTTTCACACAGTTTTTTTGTGGCAAGTGATTGGTTTAAAAATATTTTATGAATATTAGCTCTTTTGAAATATTTACATGGAAAAATGTTACCTGCACATTTTCAGTAGTCAAAAAAACAGCAATATCAGTAGCTTCTTTAACCAGCCTGCAAAACATTCGTGCTAGGTAGAGATATCCAGCATGAATAGATGGTAGGTTCATAACCTGCTGTGCTAACTGGTTATGTTGACCAAAGCTCCACTGAAAAATGTTAAATACTTTAAATACTCACTTTTAATGTGAAGAAAGTAAACAAGCTTAATTAAAACTATTATATAAAATTATATTTTTTTCAAACACACCAAAAGTGATACGAAAATCTTTAAAACATCTTTACCAAGAATAAAAAGAGAATTTTGCAAAGAATCAACATAGTGCATTAAATAGTGGTAGCAGAAAATTGCTGTAAGCTAAATTAGCTGACAAGACATGTATATAAACATTTTTTACATCATTTTTTGTTTGGACTAAGGAAAAGTTTTTAAATAGAGTTATAAATAGCTAGCAATATACTACAAAAAAGATAAAATATCTTAATAAGCAAACCATACTCTAAAAATATTTAAAAGTCCTACTTAGTATTAAAAGAATTAACTAAAAACCAGAGCCAAACTTTTTTTGTTATCAAGTTATTTTTGCTTTAGATTGACCTTGTATCTAAAACAAAGTGAATCTTTTCGAAACTCATCAAGTTTATGCTTAAGAAAACTATCAGTATTATTTTAGGGAAAAAAGTTGTATGAAAGACATAAAAACTATTTCTTTACCAATCCTGGAGGTGGGGGAAGCACTCTAGAAACTTCATTCCTTACACGAATATGGCCATCTACTGCCCAGTTAATGGAATTTGGACCACTGGTTCCTTGAACTTGTGCCCACTCTACCTCATATAGGTCAAGGTTATCATTTGGATTTAAAGGGGGGAAGGGATCATCAATGTTTTCATCACTGCTTGAAGAATCTTCCTCTAACCTAGGAGAAGATGAATTTGAAAGCCGCTCCCTTTCATTATAAGGTAACATATTGGTAGATGGAGGAGGAAGAGAAGCATCAGCCCCTGTAATCCTAAGATTAAACAAATCATAAATAAAACTTAATTAAAAATTAAAAAGAGATAGCAAAAGTTAATACACTGTTTATCTATTACCCTTTATTATAAATAGTGCAGTTGTAAATCTCAGTGGTATCCACTGATAATATAATAAATCACTGTTCTGGAAAAATGTCTTCAGCTGTGAATTGCATATTGAATTTGTTACAGATTATTATGTACAAAATTGAACTTGAGTCACAGTATTTATACCTGGTAGCACAACGAATTACGATTGGCCGACTATTTGATGACATCCTAGTAGATGAAACATGCATCTGTAAGTCTATGAAATAAAATAAAAATTTTAGCAAATCTAAATAACATTTTTAGTCTAAATACTACACAAATTACAGATAGAAACTGTAATAACCATCTGGTTCTTAATCATGTTGTGGTTACTTATGCTGCATCTCTTGCAACACCAATGGGTTATTGATAAGATCAAATTTGAATTTTGACATATAAAGTGCTTTTAATGACAAAATCCTCTTTCTGATCACATGTATTTTGTATTTTGTCTCTTATTGGATATTTTTTTTTTTTTAAATGTTTTTTATTTTAATGATGAACTTTAAGTCATCAAACTTTAATGGTGAACTTCAAGGTTCTTTTTTTTTAGATCAAAACTTTTCATGTTTTGAATTTACAATTTCAGTCTTTATCTTAAGTGGTACCTTTAAATTTTGATAAAACTGAGTTTTTGGCTGAGTTTTTCACTTTCTTTTGATCCTTATTATTTGCTGCTTTGTTATTTAAAAATATCGACATAGGAGGATTCTGTGATTCCATTTGTGCATGGGGTTATTAGCATGTATAATCCTCTTATGCGGCTTGAATGATTTACTGCTCATCACTACCATCATTGCTATTGCTATCATATTTGTTTTAACAAAAAAACATTTAATAAAAATATTTACTAACTTGTGTTTCCTAGACCAGTCCTTCCAGATAGTTGATGCTGATCATGGATGATTCCTTTTGCTTGTGCTTTAACTGTGCCATTTTGAATAGGTTTTAGCATTGAAATAGCAGCTCTTAAGATTTCATTAACAGATATCCAAGAGAATGCTCTCAAACACAAGCTGAAAAAATATAAACACTGTCAGAAGAAAAATCATCACTTCACTAAAATATAATAGCAGGTATTATAGGAGATTTATACAAATTTATAAAAATTTCTACAGGAAGTAATTTTAAATTAAGTTATTAAAAAATAATTAATTTCAAACCTTTTTTAACATTAGTAAAAAAATATTATTTATCCTAATTACTGGTAATTAACCAGTATACCTATCCTCTATTTTTTAAATTATATACAATAATTGTATTAAAAGCTTGCAATTTGAAAATTATTTTTTAAAATAAAGCTATTTGTTATGACTATAAAAACAACATCAACAGATAAATAGGTTTTCTTCTCTTAGTTTAAGAGTTCAAAATGAGTGTTTTTGCAATTTAACAAGCAATATAGAGATTTTTCACACTACCATTATGTATTATGGCAAGTGAACAAGAGTGGAGCTGATCGTCTGCTTAGCAAGACTGCATCATAAGAGGTATGGCAACATCAGTTTGAAGGAGTGAAACTTATTTGTATTTTTTTTTTCTAAATCAAATATTTAATTAACTTTTTTTTATGAAAAAAAATAATCAATAATACTAATAATAATAACAAAATAATAACAATAAATAAAGCTTTACCATAGGTTGTCTTTCATTCTAGTTTCTTTCTTCAAGTGATTTTTGTTTGCATAGCGACCAATCTTGTACTTTAAATTAGTTTCTGACATAGTATTCTTGCTGAGAAAAAGAGACAGTTGACGAACAATAGACCTAACAAATCGTTGAACTGTCAGCCATGGTATTAGTGCCGTAAATGTCTTTCCAGAAAAATTGTCAGTCGGATTCATTGATTGCAGTGATGAAAACAATGGTACATTTTTGCTGATAGGATTTGATGTAAATTCCTCAATTAATGTTTTTACTAAAACCTCTAGCAAAATGCTATATGGATTAAGCAATAGATTAGAAGTAAATGTGTCTAACTTATTACATGAAACCACATCTTGACGATCATTGTTCCAGTTCCAGAGTATAGTTGAAACAAGAGATGGCCAGTTTTTAGATAATAAAAAATGTGATGCTTCAAATGTTGTATTCCATAATAAACGTGCTTTATTGAGATGACAAGTACATAAACTATTGCCAGACATTTTCAACTGAGAAGCTGATAAATGGGAAGAGCTTTCAGAACCAGAAGATGAAAAGAATGGATTACTTGCACCAGATTTTCGAGAGGGTTGAGGTGTAAGTCCTGTACTAGCAGAAAGTTCTATAGGACCATATTTCAAATTTTCCAACAGTTTAATGCTTGGAGTAGAAGGGCTACCAAGCAACATGTCACCACTTGAAGAACTGCTATCAACATTTATTTTTAATGATCTACTACGAGACTGCAGGCCACGCCTGGCCAAGATTGGATTAAATATAATTGACTGTTGATCATCATCTGCATCTTTTTTACCCAAATTTTCTTCCATTTTTTTCAAAGAACTAAACTCAGAAAAAATCTGTGGCGTTATGGTAAGCTTTCCAACATGGCGGTTATATTTGCAGCTTTGAGAATTGCATGGTCTCCAATTGAGAAACAGTTTATGGAGATGAGAAGGTGAGTAACGTGGGTAAGTTTTTATGAAATAGCAAAAAGCAGACTCACCTTCTTTGTTTGATTTTAGTGCAATCTTTGAAATAAAAGATTAATATTTAACTATCATTAAGAATTTTAAAAGTTATTGAACAAAAAGAAAAGCAATTAGAAACCTGATAATAAACATACATTAGGGTCAGTCGAAATAAGTGATGTTAGCAGTAAATGAACCATGATATCATCAAAACACTAAAACCAAAAACAAATAATAAAGTTAACAAACTTTTATAATAGATCATAAATTATAAACATACAGTTATCATAACTATCAAAAATGCAACTTGATCTTTAATCAAACCAGTGATATAAATTGTGGATTAAACTTTTTATTTTTTAAATTTTTTGTTGAAAATGTTACAGTTATCAAGTTTCATAAACTTTTCTCATGTCTTTTCTTTAAAGGGGTCAATTAGAGACAAGAGTTTAACCTTAAAATACTGTACTCATTTTTACTTTTCCTAAGCTGTTGTTTTTTTTATTATTATATAAACATTTTTTTATATTTTTAGCTAAACAGTCTTGAAACAGAACTAGACAAAAAAAACAAATCAGTGGATTTCTCAGATTTTTTGAAATTTAATTGAAACTCAGGTAAAAATTAATCGCTTTAAAAAATATTTAAAATATTTAACTTTTTCTTTTTTTTTACATATAAAATAAGCATTCTATTTGTTGTTATATTCTTTAAAAGTTTGAGACCATTTGGATAAAAAAAAAAAAGAAAAGAAAAGATAGTTAATGAATAAATTAACAATGGTAAGATGTTTGCAAAATCTGATCAAAGTATGTTAAAGCTAAAAACATTTATAACAAGATATTATAAAAGTTTGTTTTCATAGATTATAACAGTTAACAAACTTTTATAATATGATCTTTTCACTTGATTCAAGATCGACTCAAGCAAAGTTATTATGTTAAGTTGAGGAAAAAGTATGTGCACTGTATTACAATATTGCTTTATATATATATATATATATATATATATATATATATATATATATATATATATATATATATATATATATATATATATATATATATATATATATATATATATATATATATATATATATATTTATGTGCTTTTGATTTGGTTTCTTGGGTACAAAATTGGTTCAAGCATTTCAATGAAGGTAATCTAGATCTTAAAAAGACAATATCTGGAAAACTAGTGAGAATCGTAAGCCACTTTGGATGTTGAGACTTCATCAAGTACACACAAATTAGCTGAAGAAATTGGTGTTGATAAGAAAACAGTTTGGAACTCTCAAGTAACTTTTCTTGTCCACAAAAAGCCACAAAAAATCTTAAAATGCAACATTTCAAATCAGTCATAATTTACAAAGATAAATTCTTGATTAAGAAATTCTTATTTTAACACAGTGCACAAACATTTCAATTGACTTTACGAAGTTACTTATTATACCCAAAAATAAGATTGTTAGAACAACAAACTTAAATATTTTTTTTTGCCTTTTTTTTCCCCAGGTTCTTGAGTTTTTATTATTAAATTTTTGCTATAAATTCTTTAAAGAGGGCTAGAGAAGCTAAATAATTTTGGTAATTTAAACTTTTAGTTAGTTAAAGATTAGTTTTAGATAAAAGATAATAAATACAAATTTGATACAAGTTAAACCTACCTTGCTGATAGTCTCCTCACGATGATTAGGTTCAGAAGCTGTTTTGTGCATACTATTCAGACTATGCATGGCAGCAAGTTTTCGCCGAAACTCCAATAGTGGACGTGGACTTGGTGAACATGGTGTTGATATTGGGGTCTGAATTTCATCTTTTTCAGATTTAGCACTTTCCTATGAAAACTTGAATGTTATTTTAGAACTTTATGAAAACTTTGTAAAAGGCTGTAGTAGTTACTTAATGGGAAATTTGAAATTTTGTCAAGAAATTAACTAATTATTGAAAATCTTAAAATAAATTGTATTATACAGTAGTTTTTTTTTTTAAACAAAATCTTAGAAAAAATAAACAAACTTGATATTGCTGAACTTGTAACATATGCTGACAAACTGAAAGAAGTGCACCACTTGGATGTGCAGTTTTTGATAACAAGGCATAGTTATTCATCTCAGCAAGAGCTTGAAACATTTCATTCTGATCACCAAACATCACAAGACCTGAAATTTTTGGTAAAAAACATGAAATGTTTAGTAAATATTTATCAAAACTATTATTTTGTCTAAACCTATTTTTATTTATCTAGTAGATTAAAAAACACCTTCTTTTGCATTAGCTCGTATAACATCAGCTTGATTTGGATGGTAGTGACTGGCTCTAAATGTTAATCCTGGAATTATTGATGCACGAGAAACAGGAGGTCGTTTAGATGGTGATTTACTAAAGGTTTTTTTAAATTGCAAATCTTCTTGGTTGTTCTTTCTTTCTAAAAAAATAAAAGATTAATGTGCTACTATAAAAACACCATTTGTCCTATTTCATTTTTTCTAACACCATAAAGAATATAGAGTTAAATTATACCTTTTAATTTATCTCTGACAGATTGCTGTGTCCAATAGGGTTTAGGAATAGGCATTATAGCACGGTATACTGATGGAAAGTGTGATTTGAACAATTTTAAAAGTAATCGAGCAGAATAGTTTTGAGGAAGATTTGACACTTTCAAAGTGTTAAACCATTGTTGTGAATAAGGCTTCTTTGAAGAACTATGAATTAGACAATGCAAAGGTGTTAATCCACAAGAAGATGGCATAAATATGGCTTTCTCTAACAATTCTTTGTCTAAAATTAAAAATAGATCATACTAGTGTAATACTGTTGAAAATATCATTAAAACTTACAATAGATCACCAGTGTAATAGTTTTGCAAACATTTTTGATAAAAAAATTTGCATATTTTTCTATATAAAACGCACCGTATTTTATTAATAGAGCAATAAATAAACTTCACAAACTAAAATTTCAAGAATCAAGGTAAAAGTATTTAATGTTATCTACCAAAAGAGTCAGATGCTTTATTTTTATTTTTATTTCCTTTGATAGCTTCAAGTATCATGTAAGCTCCACGCAGATTCTGTGTCATTATGGCTCGCATGAATGGTGTACAACCATGACTATCTCGCTGACATAGCTAAATAATAATTTTATAAACTAAAATAAAATTAAAAAAAAAGCCTAAAACTTTCTTTAGACACATCAGAGATTTTAATTTTATTTGAAAAAATTTAAAAGAAAATTCCCAGTCACATTTTAATCATTATCTCTGATAAAATTTAAGGTTTTTTGAATTACAAAATGTTTTTGCACATTTTTAAACATTTAATAACCATATTTTGCTTTCCTTTTCATCTTATGACACCATCTGATAACTTCTTAAAATGTTGTCTGTTTTTTAAACAAAATGTTGCCTTTTTTTTTTTTTTTTTTTTTTTATACACATATGCATCCCACATTAGGGTGTCATGACAATAGAAAAATCTAAAAAATTAACATTTACTGATAGCCAAACAAGTAATCTCAAGAGTTATATTTACCACTATCAAATATTTCAATTGTTAGAATGTTACATATAAACTGTCTTTCAGTGTCTTTTATCATTTAACTTTGATGATTTTAGACACTCTTAAAATCATATCATAATCAATTCAGATATATATCTTTAATGATTTGTATTATAAGTGTATTGTTGTATTTCATTTTTTTTGAATTGTGAAGTCATAGCTCAGCATCACAGTTTTTGTATGCTGTTCTTGGTTAAGAAAAGAAATGACATTATAGTATTGCTTGTTTTCTATTTTCCTCAGAACTGATGAACAAAATATTAATTCAAGTATTTTTTTCATCAGTATTTTTTCCCTAAAACTGAATAACTTTTGAAAACTTTTGAAGTTATTCAGTTTTAAGAAAAAGCACACATTCCAAAAGATGAAGATTTCCACACCATTTTTTAAATAAAATGCCTATGTTTGTAATAGAAGTTAAAAAGAAGCAAGAAGAATGCAACAAGAAGGATATATCTTAGAAAAATGCATCAAGAATATGTATTACAGAATTCACAGGTGTAAAGAAAATATTTTATTTAAAGTTTAAAGGATTTGAGTTGCTGCCTGAGTACAGAGAGAATAAGGATAGCACAATATGAATATTGAAATAGTATTAAAAAAGAAATGGATTAAATATTAAATATTAACAAAGAAATGGATAAAACAGCCCTTGAACAGTTATAGTGAGTTTCTACATTTTGCTCTATTTTTAGAAAAGAGTGTAGACAATTACATTCAGGTTTTTGAAGCTTTCTACTGAGCTTGGTGGATGGCAGAGCTGATATGCAGTCAAACAAGCTAACATGTCTCTGACACTTTTTTGTTGAATATTAATTCGAAAGCTTGATAGTGAAATACTTCTTTGATTCAGCTGAAAGATGTTATTTTAAAAAATTAAACTTAAATTTCTAGGATAGATAAAAAAAAAAAAATTGTCAATATAATAATTAATCTGAAAAAAACAATGTGAAAAAATAATTTTTTAATATTTGTTAATGACATCATTAAGTAAAAACCTCTATCTTAAAAAAACACATTTCAATCAAATTTAGTTTGATTTGAACGTTGTTGTTAAATAAAATGTGAAAAACAAGATGTAATGATTAGTATTGATGGATCAACTTTATCAATTAATGTGAGAGTTTCATCAATACAGGAGGTAACCAACTAGGAAAAGTTAAAACAGAGCCTGTGTTTATAAGTCAAATACCTATATAAGATTTTGATAAGTATATGGATACACTTTTAAAGTACTTGTGAAAAAGCAATAAATAGAAATGCAAAGTCTAAAAAAATTAATCTGCTTTTGTTTTGGTCATGAGAGAAAAGATAGGTTTGTCAGAGCTAGGATGGATCATGGTCAAGCTCCAATCTAAAAAAGACATGACACTTTTTACAGATATTTGAATCTGAGGATTTAACCATAAATGTGTAAACAGATAACAGCTTTGTCCATTGAATATTTCCCAATAGTTCCTGTTTAACAATCAAGATGACATTGTTGGCAGAAAGAGAGAAGTATAAAAGGTGTTAACATTGCTGCTGAGATAAAAATGGCCTTAAATCAGGCATTCAATAGAGTAAATAAAAATTACAAGGAAGACAAGCAAGACAGCAGAAGACAAAATTTCAAGTTATGGAGAAACACTACCATAATTTTCAAAAACGCAACAACATTAAGCTCTAAAGGCAAACAATTGACCACATGTTTACAAATTATTTAATAGTATTTGTTACAAGCTGATTAAAACTGTTCACAATATTAAGATATCTAATATCAATATTATAATTTAATAATCTTAGAAGATATCTTTATCAGTATAGAGGTATCAGTAAATATCATCAGTTTTTTGGGTAGCAACCTAACACACGTATATCTATAAAATCATCTTTTTTTAAAACTAAGTTAAAGAAAAAGTAAAATGTTAAAACTCCACAACAATCATTAAGCATATTTTATGACTGATTGCCAACTTCATTTATTGTTAATGTCTTTTTATATCTCTTTAATGAAATTGATGAATTCTTTGTAAATTTTTCAGTGTACTTTTATCATATTAAATTATTGAAAAATTTTTAAAACTATGCTTTATAAAATTTTAAGTATGCACTGATTTTTTACCAGTTCTTTAACTTTATCCCACAAGGCTGAGTTTTCTAAAATCTCCTGCAGCACAACATTTTCTTCTTCGCTTCTCACATCCATTATATTACCAGCAATTGATGCTAAATTTAAGTCAATATATATGTAAAATCAAATTTTTTACTTTGAAACTTTAGAAAAAAGAAACTTTTGCAATCAGATACTTCTGCAAATGTTATTATTTAACATGTTTAGGATATTTTATCAAATGAAGATTTTAAAGTAATATGATTTTAAAAGTGTGCTACAATTTTAGAAATTTCGATGTTAAAATTACTTGAACTTTTTGTTTTCATAATGTTACTTGCAGCAATATGCATGATGTTTTGGTTGCCGCTGCAATGTTCATTCAACATATCACTCAGTAATTCACTTCTTGAAGTAATGGTCATAAAGTTTTCTGTCATCTTCATTCTCTTACTTCCATTAACTACCTCATTTAGGAGCTTGCAGACAACTTTTTTATGACCAGTCTTAATAGCTCTAACCAGAACATTTTCTTTCACAACTGAAATTCAGTAAACTATGTTATTACAATAAACTTTATTGAGCTGGAGAAAAAAAATAAAAAATGAACACACACAAAAAATCATTTTATAAAAATATCTTACCAACAACAATAGTTAGCAAATTTTCGTCAGTGCCTACAAAACTTTGCTCAAACAATGCAAATGAGATGACTGGTTCTATCTCAAACAAAGGAGGTTCTCGAAGACAACAATCAAAACGAATAGGATAAAAACATTCCTTATTATCAAAAAGTAGACTTAATGTGCCTGAAGCTGCACCAACAAAAGAGTATATTTTAGGTTTAATAAAGTTTTTAGAACATAAAGGGTGTGAAGTGTTGGAATTTAATTTTCGCTTTAGTGAATTAGATGTAACAGGCATTGAGAATGATCGTGAAATCTTAGGTAAGCGTTCTTGATTTTCCACTAAAGACTCTAATTCTTCAAAAGTCTTTGCTTTAGAGAGAGCATCTTTATAATCATCTCTGAAATCTAACTTGCAAGCCTCTTGAATATTTTTACATTCCAGGAGTTTTTTATTAACATTACTCTTTAGACATAAATTGGCTTCATTCGCATCAACAGATTCAAACTCTACTGTGGTAGAGTATAGAACATTTTTGTTTTTTGTTACTCCAATGTTTCCTGAAGTGAACCAGTTAGAATGAGAGTTTTCACAGTTTGGGATAGTTAAAAAAGCATGATTGTCATTTGAGCGTATAAATAGTGAACTTATTCCTGATTCAGAACAACTTACAGCAGCTACAGTATATTTATCATTACAAAATACCTGAACAGGTTTAAAATATAAATATTTTCGATATCGACTTTGAGAAATATTTGCATCTTCACTTAATTTTTCTAATGATGTTTTTATGCAGACTTTAAGTGCATCACTTGAGTACATAGAATCATTGGATGCCTCTTTAATCTGTACAATAGCATATGGTCCATCAAAACTTATAATTTTTCCAGTCAACTTGTTCTCCTCTTCTAAGAAAACAAAACTTTTAACATCCCAAATATCATGATGTTCTTCATATAAAGGTACTGGTTTTGCCTCTACATCAATCAATTGAACATGTCTCTTTGAAAAATCACTAAGTTTGCCTTCTTCATTTGAAGGACTGGGTATGACAACACCAAACTTCATTAATTTATGATTAAAAACAAGTGCCCCTTTTTCAAGCTTTTCTGATTTTCCTAGCATAACAGTATCACCAACTTTAAGTTCACTTTCTGAGTTTTTTGGGATGGTGTTTTTACAAGATTTATGACCATGTCTCTCAGAGGAAGGTGCCAAACCCCTGTAAAAAAAATGATAGAATATTAAAAAAATAATTTGTGTGGGAAATGGTCATTTTTAAAAATTGTAAATAATTTAACAATATACAAGTGTATACATATTTAAAAAACTTACCACCAAAAGACCTTCCCAGACAATGTGTGCACTACTGTGTATAAAAATGAACACTGAATGTCCACAATAGTTTCTAGAGACAACTCATCAAATGCAACTGGATCATGTGTCAGTATATGAATTAAACTAGGCCAAATTCCTTTGTTTACATCTAGATATTAAAAATATCTCACTTCAAACATTATTAGATCATTTTCTAAAATTGCAACTTTATGAGGTAAATACTTTTAAAAACTGAATATTCACTGCTTAAGAAATGTTGTTTTATAATAAAATAATAATTTTAAATTTTCTACACATATATTTTTGATAGCACAAAAAATATAGATGCTCCAATATGGAGTTAATAGCACAAAAGATGTAGATGCTCCAATATGGAGTTAAGAGTGTCAAAACTGATTGCACCATGTTATCATTTTTGTGCTGATTAAAGTCACTAGTTAAGATAATTTCATCACTATGGTTACTGATTTTTTGTCAGTAAAAACTAATTGCTCATAAAATAACTAGTTGTACCATCATTGTATTATCTTTGTACAAACTACAGTACCTTGCAAAATGAGCAAAACCAGACATTTACATTAAATTTGCTTTAAAAGAATTGTTATTTACCATATTTAAAAAATCACTAAAAAGTATATTTACCAGAATCTGCTCTCTTTAACATTACTCAGCAATAAGCTTGAGTGAATTAGTGACTTTTGGAAGAAAAATTGCAATATGTAATGTTTATGATGCAATCACACTAGTATACTGATCATCATACAGGAATAATATTTTACAAGTATTTAAATATATATTAAACTGTACATCTTACTCACATTGAAAGGAACTATCATGCAATGTAACAAGTTTCTTTGACAAAAGAAGTAGAGTTATTCTGTAACTGCTACAACCAACTAAAACAACTTTATCATTTGATCCATTCCATTCATAGTCCAGCTTAACTGGGTTTTCTTCATTGTTGTTCAAAAACCAAATAACACCATCCAAATCTAGCAAGATGAATCCACTTTCCATAGAATATATAGATTGGACTTTCAAATTCTAAAATTAAAAAAAAAATCTTTTTGTGGTTCTTTTTTTCTTTTTTTTTTTTTTTTTTCTTTTTTCTTTTTTTCAAAAATACAAGACACTTAAAGTAATTAGTAATTTTTTTTATCACTGTTAAAATCTTTTAAATTTCGTAAATTTGATTAAAAATAAAATACTGTATGAACTATTTGGAGACGTTCAAAAATAACCACATTCATATGGTGTTGACACTCAATATTATGTGAAACCAACTGTTTTAAATTGTCATTCTAACATTTGTTCCTGCATATATAATAAGACCACAAACAGCAATCAGCAACATTTCAATGCAATCCAAATGTTCATCTTACACTTTCTTGGATTCCCTGATTTATTATACTCTCCAAATTAGTGCTCTTAATAACAAACATTTAGTACAACAACTTGCACTTCTTTTATATTGTTCTACTAATATAAAACCCTTTGTTTAATATTTATTATATCTTTGAAATTTTTCTTTAGACTCTCATCTTTTCCTCAATGCCTTGTATTTTCCAGGCTGAACTAATGTAATTTTCACACTATATTACAAAATTTTAATTGTTTCAATCTTAACAAACTTAATTTATTTCCAATTAACTTTAGATTTTTTGCAGCTTTATTGTCTTTTTTTTTTTTTTACTGATAAAAATTGAAATTTAGCAGTAATAGCTTTTTGTTTTTGGTTAAATAATTAGTTCTTTTTAAAAAAAAATTGAATTTTTCATCAAAAGTACTACTTTTCTTTTGTGATATTTTCAAACTAGAAGCATTAACCAGTTATGATAGTAATAGATAACATAAATTATTCAAAAAATACAGTTTCTTTTTAAACACTTAGAAAAAAATCCAAATTTCCATTTTTATGAATTCTTCAGAGACCATTTATTCACTATTAAAAAATTTATTTAAAAAATATTTCTTAAAAAATATTTTTTTAAATATGTTTTTTATTTCATGGTTAAAAAATGTTTTTTTCTTCAAAAAAAAAAAAAATTTTTATAAATGAAAACATTTTACCAAAATTTAAAGTAAAATATTTTACCCTAGTTCATCCCTTTAATTTTGAATCAGGATTTTTTTGATGAATTTTTTTTGTCCTTGTTAAAAGTTACTATAAATAAAAATGGAGAAAAAATATTTAGAAAGTGTTCTCATTAAAAATGTTAAACTGTTTAGAGAGTTTAAACTGTTGTTAAAGAAAATTTCTACTAATTTTAATTTAGCAAAAATTAAAATTCAACTCTTGATAATAAACAATACAGAGAAGTTTTAAATAGGCTCTAAAGTGATTTAGGCAATTAATGGAACAAAGAACTCTTCTCTCTTTAAACTGAAAATCCTTATATACAAAAATTATATTTACCTCACAACAGACTACTTCATTTCCCAAAACTTTGCTGCTGAGTTTCATGTAACTCCTTTCATTCAAAATATCATATAAATTTTCTTTATAATTGTCCTTACAGGCAGAATTTTGGGTTAAGTAGTTTTTTTCTGACCTATTTTCATTTGTTTCATATGGCAGTTTATCTAATAAACTAGAATTGGAAACTGATGATTCTTCTAAGTCAAACTGAGGCATGCTGTTTGTATTAAAGTATTCATATTGATCTTGAGTGATTCCTGGTTCAATATCATTTCTGCTTGGTGGTACTTCAGATGATAATTCAAAAGGAAATGAGCTATTTACAACTACATTTATAGGAATTTCCTGCATATTTGGAGGGCAATTACTGATAATCTGCATAGGAGATGGTTCTCCAGGTTCTTCATTTCCATAAAAAAAAGAACTACTACTACATGGAATATGTATCATATTTCCTCTGCCGATTGTTCGTTGTGTTTGATTACTTCTTTGTCTATTGCGCTGGGTATAGGGAAAATATCTAGGTAGGCGATAATTTTGAGCTATCCGCATATTAGCTGATAAAGAAAAGGGTATGAATGTGTTATCAGTCTGTAAATATGACACACCTCCTACATCGCTGCTACTACTACTAGTGGGGTCTTGAGCTATTTGTCGAAAAGCTTCTTCATCAATCCCTTCTATCTGCATAGCTCCAGACGATGGTAGGATTGTAGACACATTATCAACATTTTTATGTAAAACAACTTCGCTTTTAATTCCTACACCTTGATCAGATGGTTCTCGTTGCGTTATTGACGTCTTTAACTTGGCATTGCTGCTGGAGCTTTTATCATGATCACCAAGTAGATGTTTTCTTTTATCAACTCCATTTTTTATAAATAAGGTTCTACTACATTTTCCATTAGTCCTTAAAATGCATATATATTTTTTATTTAAAACAGAGGATTGAACTCCATCTTTTATTTCAAGTAGCTTGTGAACTGTTGTAATGCTTCCAACATTTTCATCAGTGCATAAACTTGAAAGACTTTGCTCAGTATCTTTTTTTTTTTCCGACAAATATGTTATAAGTTCGTTACATATAGAGGTATATAAATTATCCAAACTTTCGTCTCGCTTGTATTTAAAATCAAAAATATGAAGATTTGTTGGACAAGAGTGATTACTTTCATCTTCATCACTACTTGTGCTCTCGGCCATTTTAATGTGTTAGTTTTGGGAAGCTCATTCTTTTTCCGTACAACTTTCTTTCGGACATTAGGGAAAACCGGACAAATCTCGGTATTCCAAATATTTGTGTGGGGGGGGCGTGTTTTTGTTTATAATTAGATTCATTTTTTATATCGTTACATGTTCAATGTTTACTCTATTATTGGATTGTAACAAAAGTTGTAAATAAATCGGAACTGAATTGTTAATATAGTTCTAAACTCAACTATTAAATTGGTAGAAAGAAATAATGATGCATAAAAAATGTCAATACGGTTAGTTTTTTTACCGGATTTAAGTGGTTGTGAGTCATCATGAATTTGCATTGAGTTGCAGAAAAAAACTGTAAGCTTGATAGTCAAATTTACAGCTTTTAAAGCAATTTTCATGATAAATATCCAATTACCACGCAGACACACGACGTTATTTCAACGTCGAAATTTGGTAGATTTTAGGATTGCGACGTTGTTTCAACGTTATCAACGTTAATTCATCGTGTCTGCTAGGCGATAATAAAAACAATTTTGGTTTAAACGGCAGAGGTCAAGGGGGAACATTGTAATACCAAAATATTTGGCTAATAATGTTTTATGAGCTTGAGCTAATAAAGAGTTAACGAACCAAACGCTCTTTAAACTTGCCCTGCATAAATGACATTTTTATATAAACAATCAAGAGAGGAATCGAATAGGCTTTCTAGTAGAAATTCTAGTGAAAAATTATTCAATATTCAGTATTCAAATCCAAAAGTATAATCAAATACTTAATTGCTGTTTGTGTCTTATGATTGCAAAAAATTGATTTACCTTTGATTTTTATTTGATTTTAAAACTTTAAATGTAATTTAAATATAAATTGCAATAAAAAAACAGTTTGACAAATTTTTAATTTTTTTTTTTTTTTTTTAATGTATAGCTGATAATTATGCTTTATAGTTTGTAGACTTTAAACTAAAATTTATATGAAGCATAATTAATCTAAATGAACTTTAAGTTAACAATTATATAAAACTTAATGGACGTCAGATCATTAAACTTAAGCCACAACAGTTTATATTTGTGCACCCCAGACAGTCACAAACATAAATGTGCAGTTGTATCGAAGGAAGGTTTATTTTTAAGAAAATCAATAACTGTATCTATACTCGTAAATAATTACTCGTCTGAAAACTTCTTATTTTAGATACAATTTTATCAAACTTAAAAAAAGAAAGCAATCTGAAATGAAACGCAAGGATATATATTATATTTACATTTAACTTATATCTAACATCTCGATACTAATTTTTTTTTTTTCTTTCATTTGTGTTTTTAAACAAAACATAAGAAATTATATTTTGCTAATTTATTTCTCTAAATAGTTATTTTGCTAGTTAATCCTCTAAATAAATTTTAAAAGAATTTAAGTTTTAATAATTAGTAAAGTTAATCATGAGGAATAAAAGAAATTGAATTACTGCACACAAATCAAAAATATTTTTTATTCACTAAACTTTGAAGAAAATTCCAAAAAGGCCACGAATAAATTATTAAATGTTAATGTAAGTATGTGCACCTAAGTATTTGTTGTAGGCCAACTTAGCAAATCAAGGGTTGGTAAAAACGGACCAACAGACAAGAGAAAAATGAGGCCCAAAATGAAATTTAAAAAAATGAGGCTTTTGAATAAAGTTTTGTGATTTACACTTACTAATATTTGTAGTTTATACAATTATGCAATTATGTAATTACACAATTATGCATTTATGCAAATCTATTAACTAGAATTGTTAGTATTTAGCAAACTCTATTTGCTAAATATTTTCAAAACAATTAAACATCACCATTATATAACGATGATACAGATGATGTCATATCAAATGGAAAGTTGAATAAGTAAATGCAAATAATACAAGATCTAAGACTTTTCCTTCGAACTTCACTGTTCTTTAATGGGATAGAATTCCAAATGCAGATTTGACTTACTGGAAAATTTGATGTATAATTACTTGGGTTTTTTGTTTTGGTCAACATTCAGTCTTCCTTATCTTATTTAAGGAGATCTGCAGAGGTTACAATGAGAAAAAAAGCGGCGGAAAGCTTTCTTCGAACTGTATTTATTTTAACTGGTAGTAGCACGGTGGTTTCTATTTGTAATTGTTTCGTATTTTTAAAGATAGAAAACTCTCGCCGGCTTTTAATGAAGAAACGCGATATCTAGAAGTTTTAAACATTAAAAGAAAGAAAAAGTATATAAATATATAGGGTTTTCTCCGATGCAGAAAAAAAGAAGCTGCAGCAATAACCGATTTTCAAAGAAGCTTAATTTGTCTCGGGGACACGCTTCAATTTACTTTCAAACAACTTTAAAATTAGATATGAAACATTTAATTTTGTTTGTTTTTACTTTTTTTTAAACTTTACTTAAAACTAATCTGGATCAATAAATCAATTGCGTGCAGAAATTTTAACCCAAGAAAATCCTTTGAGGTCATCGAGTGCTAATGAATATATAAATATTTGAACTGTCAAGAGGACGCAATAAAAAGATTATCCATAAAAATTATGCATTCTTTGTGCAATTGACTGTAGATTAAAAGAATAAAAGTTGTCTTCCTGATTTTTATTCCAACATTATAATTATTTGTTTTAACAAAATAGTAATAGCTAATAAATCTATGTAATGTGCATGTGCCTTTTAATGAAGTTGTTATCTTTTACAAACACAACTATCAAATATAACTATTAAATAATGTAACAATTTTTGTGCAAAAAAGGAAGCGAAAATCTGTGTACTTTCTGGAATTTATTCAGTGTATTGTTTGATCCGCTGAAACTGTTTAAATAATTTTTAAAAAATCTTCCAAAGTTGACATACACTCACTTGATTTAAAAAGTCAATTTGTAATGAATACCAAATTTCAAAAAAAAAAAGGCAGGACAGGGAGGGATTGATGAATATAGTTTAAGATGTGATTAGTTAGATGATTTATTTGTAAATCCGCTTACGACGATGAAAAGCCTTTTTGTATTGTGTTTTTTTACTTGTTCGGTAATTTGTATGTTGAATTGCTCGAATTTGATTGGTGTTTTATGATAAAATAATCAAGATTCAATTGGCGTACTCGTTATTTGGGATTTGCCCCAATAAAAATTCTTTTCACTTCTTTAAATATGAACCATATTTGATTTAAAAGTACTTACCTTTATGTTTAAAAAAAAAAAAAGTTTTATGAAGAAATAAGAAAAATGGATTTGGAAATGTTGTTATTTAATATTGATCTGAATTCATCAAAATCTGGCATACTTCTAGATCAAAGCTCACTTCCCTGTGCTCCTCCCCCAAGTCCTGACTTCAGTTCAAGGCGAAAACCGATAACTTCACCTTTACCAATTACAAAGTTATTTGAATGCTGTGAAGATTTAATTTTACAGACTAACAAAATGAACATAAACGTAGCTAGAAATTCTTTGCATACGAAAAGGAAAACAAGTGATTGTGATGAATTTGCACCATCTCCAAATTCAAGTCCGGTTAACACAAACATTCAATCAGGTGTTGGTAAAAAACGAAGTAGATCCTCTTTTGACTTTGACAATTTCCCAGAATTCCAAGAAAAAGACTTTACACTTTCAGCAATATCTATATCTACACAAAGTTAGTGTGCACAATTCCTATATTTGTATCATTCGGACTATGTCGTGTAAATAAGTATACATGGGAAGCTATAAACTGATGTTCAATACTACTTTATAGAAGTGGTTTTACACTCCTACCTATGTTTTAAGCTTTCATTCTAATTTATTGAGAAAAAGACAAAGGTTTTCATTTGATGAAAATATTTTTATCATGAAATATACATCTATATATTTTATAGAACTTTTGAATCTCTCTGCTTGCGCAATTAAAATATCACTTATTCTCATTAACAAAGCAATTATTTATTTTAAATATCTTTGTCTTTTTAGACAATTATACAATCCAAAGTTTACTTTTTCTAAATCTCATGTATCAGAATCTTTTTTCTCTTAATATTGTTTGTCATCATAAATGTGATGAAGTTGGTGTATAATGAATTATTTATGTATTAGAGATTGAGATTTTTGTTTTCTATTGATTTTTTCTTCTTTTTTTGATGCAGTCTTTTTTCATAGATAGCAATATTGTACATGAAATATACAAGTGGTAAGGAAAAAGTTACTTATAAACATTATTTATTTTGACTTTGATACTTTTCTGTAAAGATTAAATTGTTTCATAGATACTAAAAAATATTTACCTTGCCTAATTCAAAGCCCATGAAATCCCTATGTATTTTGCTATTTTATTTTTGTTCTTAATTACATATGCAGTGTATAGTTTACAAATTTTCTTTAAAGTTATTTATGTATAATTTTAATGTCAGTTAGTTTCTTTTTCAAAATTATGTTTATAAAAAATTAGGAGGTATTTCATATTGAAATTCTTTTATTTTAAAGCATGTGCAACATTTTCAATTTTTCTTTTGTTTTCAGTTTTCCGCTCTTAAATATTCTTTAATGATAATGAAATGGAGTGCTGTTGTTTAAATAAGTTTCAATGAACTTTGCCTCATTAAATGGTCTATAATTTAATTGAATTTTTTTCAATTTTTTGATATAAAGTTTATGTTTGCATAATTATTTGGAAGAAATAAAATCTGTACATAATATTACTTTTTTTTCCTTTGAATGTTAATACTTTCGTGTTGGAGTTTTTTTAATTTAACATCCAATTTTTAGCTTTTTTTTTTTTTTTTTTTTTTCTATTCAAGAACCTTATTTTCATGGTGACAAGATTTTGAGTGTCATTGAGAAATTTAATTTAAAGCAATATGCCAAAAAATCTGTGTTAAATTTTACCACATGTTGTTCTCGTTAGGTAATATTTATCAAAAAATAGGCTATAATTGAACAATGATACAATAACAATAGGCCTCAATTGAAGTAGGATACTCTGATACCCAAAAAAATAGGCTACAATTGAACTACGACGCACAAAAAATAAACTATAACTGAAATGTTGATACATAAAAAAATCATTTTAAGTAGAGTTATAGACCACTCATACTGAGTTGCATTTAAGAAGTTTTTAAGTCAGGTTTTTAAAGATCATTATACTTTTAACTGATCCTTTGAGAAAGGAAACCATTCTTTACATCAAATGCACTGTAAAGTTTTTGGTAACATTAAGGAGGTCTTTGAGATAAAACTTAAGAGAATTAAAGAAGTTTGGGCAGGAATTTGGTAGTGTGGCGTCTGTTTATCAGTCTGTTGACCAGGTTTTTTTCTAAAAGTATGAAATCTCAACTGTTCCTTTGACCAGGTTTATAATTGGTTTATAATTCATCTTGTTAGTTGTAACATACTTATGAAAGAAAGTTTTGTCATTAGATAATCGATAATGACTTTTGATAAATTTTGATTTTGAAAAAAAGCGTTCTGCTCTTGTTTTCGTATTCAAAAGCAGTGCTGACTCATTTTATAAAAAGAAATACGTACATTTTTATGCAAATTTTCTTGTAATTCACGAAAGAATATCAAAATGAATCCTAAAAAATTGTTAAACAAGTTTGCTGTTGTTTAAAAAATGGAAGATGTTCTTTTTTTTGTAATCATGAACATATTTCGTAGTTTTCTTTAATTCGAAGATATTTTTGTAGTACGATCCTTTTTATGTTTTCACGAAATAGTAGTGCTACAAAGGCGTAAGTTTTATAAAATACTGACCCACATTTTTTATTAAACAGCTTTCTAAACCCTCTCATTAACTTCGGTCAATTGACTTGACAAGACTTCCTTCCTCAAATGGTTCAACCAGATTGTGTGTGCCAAAATGGCTCTAAGCAACTGTTTAGTATGCCTGCAAATTAATCCAGTTCTGCCATTTCTGAAGAGTTAGTTGTTGCTAATAAAAGCTTTTAAAAATTGTTCGAATTTCAAGAACAGTTTTTAGCTGGTTGGGTTTAACAGTTTTTTCTCAAGTTAAGTTGGTTTTGGCAAAATTGATTATAATCCTGATTATTTCGTTTTCCCCATTTTAAAAACGTTTTTTTTTTTTATTTCAAGTTTTATTACACATGTAAGAAACGTGAATAAATTGTTTTAAATTTATTTACTTTATCGGTAAAGTGACTGTTAAATTTATAAGAATTTTAATAGCTGGTAATATTTTTAAATAACGTGCGTTAAACGACCGGAAATATGTTTCAGTTAGAGCATGTGTTTTAGAAATAGTTGGAGCTGAGGACAGTGTTTTAGGAAGACCAAGTATTTCTAAAGAAGACAGCCGATATCAGTTTTAGCAGGGTTCGGTCTTTCTGACATTTATACAGACATAGATTTCATAGCATAGGACATGAAATCTAAATCTGTATATAAGTCTCTACTTAAAGATTGAATTCTACTGGCTTTGAAACCAGTTATAATTAATGGATCGCTGCTTTGATAAAGGCCCGCCTCTGAGCTGAGCGACTGAATAAATAGTAGTTTTTTTTGCCAAAAACTAATTGCCTAGTGGCTGTGTTTTGTTTGAGATGAGTAGTGGGAATGTAACATTATAGATAAAATTTTCTTTTGCAATTAACATCTCGTAAGATAGGTGACTTTCGTGGTTGTCCATATTTAACATAATTAACATATTCTGGCATGTTGTTAAGGACCAATCAAATGTTTATAGTAAAATATTTTTTATAATTCATCTAAATTTTAGATTTATCAAATAGACAAAGTAGAAAAGGTTTCAAGATTTAAAAAAAATGTATTGACGTTGCTTGAGTTGCTGTAATGTTGACTTAATTTGACGAAAAGATAGTTGTAAATGTCGCTGTCGAAAGCCGAAAGCCATTATTTGTTATTTTATTTACAACAGCGTCTCCTAGGCCATTCATTACAGATTGTCTAATGGTCCACGATATATATTTAAACATTTTTTTGAGGTTGTTTGAAAAGAAGTTCTCTTCGTCAACATTGAATACCATAGCATATCTGTTGTTCGACTCTAAATGGTCTGTAGAGAACTACTGTGTACTAAATACATTTGATTTACTAAATACTTTAATTCAATGTAATAAATACATTCGATACATTTGTATGTTTTAAATACATTCGATTTGAATTCGATTATTGATTAAACGCGAACTCGAAACTTCGTGTTTCGCTCTAAATGGCCGGTAGAGAACTATTTTTTCAAATTAATAGTTGGTAATTGTCCGTAAAATTACATAATTTGTAGCAGCTCTATATTGACTTTCTCAGAAAACAGTTATCCTACCTAATAGTACAAAATCCTAACTTTCTTTAGATATCTTACCTAAGTTATAATTACAATTCAATGATCAATTATAATAGTTATGATTGTTCCCTACTGAATCATTTTTAGAAAGCATCTTTAGAAACTTCCATTTTTGAAGATACTTTCCTTACAAAATACTACCGTGGAAGCATCAAAATATTGAATTAACTCGCAATGAATAGAAAAAAACAATAATTCTGATATTCCTTATTGATTTCAAGGCTATAATCTTAAAAACACATTAAAGCAAGCAAGTTGTATAACTATATGAAATAATAACACCTGTTAACTCCAAAGGTTTTATCTATCATAAAACGCAAATTAATACAACAGAAAATTAAATGGTAGCTAATAACGCAACGATTACAATATTTCTCAAGGGAGATATAAAGTGATGTCTAGTTATAATTTATAACATTCTTCCAATCAATAAGAATTAGTTGTCATCAAATTCATACCTTTGGGGGTTCTCCAGGTTTGTTGAGAACGTCTGGGAAGAGGGCTAGGTTGTACTTCTGGATGGGTTTCCATTTTAGATTCTGGATTAAACAAGTTTTATTTCTATTTTATTAGGGGTTTATTAAGTTATGAGGTATGCTCTGTGTGAAAGATATTCTTTTTGTAAGTATTTCAGCATTTGGATAAAGGTTTTTACTATCTCCTCCTAATGGTGCCAAATCTCTGATTAACACAGTAAATTCTCGTTCGTTTGGAAATTTGATGTGGGTATACTGTGGTTTTGCTTCTACCAGATTGGCTTTTTCTACTAGGGGATTGGTTTGCATTTTCCCTTTCAACCAGGTTGAGATAAATTGCCCCTTTGTAGACCTTCTTGAAAATTGAAGAACCTTTCGTGTGGCATTGCATTTATTGCAGTACAGAGTAAAGAACGTATTGAATGTAAGGCATCTGGTAACACAATTTCTCAGTTTTCGACTGGTAGATTTTTTGGTTTGAGAACTAATGTTACTGATTTTCATATTATTCTGTTAAAGCGTTACACTTATCCGTTTCCTCTGGGATTATAAGGCGTCGTTCTGCTTGTTGTAATATATCGAGTATGCAGGAAAGTAAGTAGTTCCTCTGATGTTAGGTAGCTGCCTCTTTCAGAATGAACATAAGCAGGCATGCCAAACAAAGAAAACATGTTTTAAAACACTTTATTGATATTGAAAGTGGGCTTTTAAAATCCATGTTAAGGCGTTTAAATGATTGGGCTGCTTTTATAAGATGACTACTTGGTGGTTTGTAAAATTGAGGTTTCAGCTCACAGCAGGTAATGCACTGGTTTACGACACTTTTAATTTCTTCTATGGAAAAAATTAAAGTATGGTAAATTCCGACTGCGGACAAATGGTTTTTTCTTTTGATGCCATAGAGCATTATGAAGCAGTGCTAATTTTACTTTATTGTTACTTATACACGAATGAATCGTGTTTATGCTTTCAATATTTGAGTCAGTAACGTGGAGCACAAAGAACACGATAAGCAATTAGCTGTTTGGTTATACTTACCTGGTTGATACTGTATGTCGTAGCTGTAGCAACCGAGCTCAGTACGCCATCGCATAATTTTATTGTTTTTTTATTTTGCTTCGATGGTTCTGATTAATCATATATGTTAACTAATGTAAAATGGTGTCCGGTAAAATAATGTTTCCACTTCGCGTATGCTTCTTTTTCAATAGCCGATTGGTGCATTTCAAGTTTGTTTAGAGATATCGAAAAAAAGCTGTCCATTTTGGTTTTAAAAACGTCTGAAGCCTGCTGATTGAGTGGGAATGTTTTCAGTTTTTCGTTGGAAAACAGCAACGGCATTTGTTAGACCAAATGGCATACGAGTAAATTAATATAATTTCCCATCGACTTCAAATACTGTATATGGCTTGTTAGAAGTAGTATCTGAAGATATTCAGTAGTAAGTTCAAGAGTACTGAAAAAGTGGTACTTGGACCATTCATTGATCTTGTCGTCTGTTCTTGGGAGAGGATAGGCATCGAAGTTAGTGAACTTGTTTGTAGTCTGGAAATAATCAACACGCATTTGTTTTTTGTGTCGCTCATTTATAGAGATTGCAATTTGTGCCCTCCATGGTTACTTGGTTACTTGGTTACTTGGTTCTATAATTTCGTTCTTTAATATTATCTTAATTTCGGATTGGATAAATTGCTTATTAACTTGACTGAATCTTCGGGATTCAGTTGCAATCTGTTGACAATCTTTGGAAAGATTTGTAAATAATGTTGCAGGTGAAATTTGCAATTTCTTTAGGCTGCAAACTAACAAAGAAGGTAATA
This sequence comes from Hydra viridissima, assembly GCF_058129835.1. Lineage (NCBI taxonomy): Eukaryota > Metazoa > Cnidaria > Hydrozoa > Anthoathecata > Hydridae > Hydra > Hydra viridissima. Next base: position 15,289,914 of record NW_028324309.1, read on the forward strand.
TTCCCCCAAGTGGGATTGTTATATTGCTATGCTGTTTCATAAAGGCTTGATCAAGGATAATATTAGCACATAAGTCAGGTAAGATCGATAAAATGATATTTGCATACTTTTGATTTTGGAATATCAAATTTATCTCATAGTAGCCTTGGATTTTTGTTCTGATTGATGATGATGTTATTGATACGCTGCCACTGCTTTTGTATATGGGATTTGATAACAATCGACAATTTATTTGTTAGTAAATTTGCCTGAGCTTCCTCTATCTATTAATGCACATAAGTTCTGCCCATTTATTTCCACCTTTCGAATTGCGGACGAAAGGCAATTAGGGGTCGCAGCACTTATCATGGCTAGTATATCATCAGATTTAGTAACAGCTAATGATCTATTCAATTTACATATTTTTGCAAAGTGTCCTTGTTTCTGAAATTTGTGACAAACAGTTTCCTAAGCAGGACAAGCACTGCGTGGATGGCGATTGTTTCCACAGAAGTAACACAGTTTCGTGGACGGCTGTGAAGCTTACTGATTAACAGAGTATTTTTTTTGCATTACATATTGATTTAGAGTACGTTAGGTTGATACTTTTCATAGTGCTTTTGCGTAAGTTCTAACGAGCATGGTTGAATGCCGATGTAGTGTGAATCAACGTCGTATTTTAGCTTGTATAATTTGGTCAAGCGTTTCGCCAGTTTGTTGCTTACGTGTTACTAACTGATACCGAGTGAATATTTCGTTTTTTGGTTTAATTTACAACGATTTAAGAATGTCAATCACATTTTCAAAAGTTAGGGAATTGGACGTTGTATTCATTGAATCGGATGTTTTAATCATCAAATTAGATGTTGTACTCGTAAACTGTTGGTGATAAAAAATTAATACTCTTAGCTTTTCTTCAGATGTAGAATCTGAAGATAAAAAGAAATTTTTGAGAGTTTTAAACCAGTGAGTCCATTCTCTGCTTGACGTTGAAGAATTTGGATTTGCGTCAAATTTCTCAGGACGCAGATATTTCTCCATGAGGATAACTTTTACTTTTTAACATGTTTTTTTAGTTAAGTTAATTAGATAATTAGTTAATTTAGATAAATTGAAATAATAACACCTCTTAACTCCAAAGGTTTTATCTAACATATAACGCAGATTAATACAATAGAAAATTAAACTGTAGTTAATAACGCAACGATTATTATATTTCTCAAGAGAGATATAAAGTGATAACCGGCTATAATTTATAATACAACATGATCTATGGATCCATTCGGAACTCCGTCTCGTCGGATTTTTCTCGGTTTTTCGGAGTTTCAGAGTTCGAGAGAAATCGAGAAACCTCGACGGAACTTCGACGAGGTTTTTAGAAAATATCAATTTTTACTCTTAAAATAGTTAAATTCTTATTTTATTTCTATGCTGCTTTTACAATAGTTCATGTTGTTTTCAAAATATAAGTGTTCTCTTTGTTCAATATCAAAAAGCAAGAATTTTTTAATATTTAAGCAAAGATATTGTAAACAGTAACTTTTAATATATTATGCGTGTGTGATATTAGTTAATTTATTTTAACTATTTAGTAGTTTACCTTTACAAAAAAAAGTCAAGATCATTATTTACAATATACACAAAAACTGGTCTTAAAATAACGAGGTAAGTTTTAAACATATAATACTTTATTTTTACAATAATGTCGTATATCGTATGATCAAAATAATTTTCTCCACCTTAAGTCTAGTGTTCTTTTATAGAGAAAAATGGTTTCGGAAGCGTGGAAATACTTTGATAAAATTGTAGTAAATGATAAGAAATACGGAGATTGCAAAAAATGCCATAAAAGAATCGCTTGTCCAGGAAGCAGCACAAACGGCCTAATTGGTCACATCAAAAGTTGCGAGAAAATAGATTTAAAACCATCCAGTTCCAGACCAGTTTTGACTAAGATATCGTTAAACGATCTTCTTGCCAAGTTGACAGCTCTTGATGGATACTCGATTAGGTCCATAACTCAATCTGAAACACTAAGAATGCTTTTTGAAAATTATGGGCATAGTTTGCCCAAGTCAGCGTCCACAATTTCAGAAAAAATTAAGATGTTTCATGCTGAAGCCAAATGTTTAATGATCGCTGAATTGGCTGCATTGAAAGCAAAAGGAGAAAAATTTGGACTAACAGGTGACGAATGGTGTAGCAATAGAGGTAGAAGATACTACAATTTAAATGTTCATCACGACCGAACATATTGTTTAGGAATGGTGAAATTGCCGTCTCCTAGTTCTGCCGAAACATTAAACATTTTAATAATGCAAAAATTAAAAGAATTCGGTATAGATGATGAAGATGTTGCAGGTAAAACTACGGATGGCTGTAGCTGGATGGTGAAATTGGGTACCATGTTTAAGTTTCCATATCAAATCTGCCAGAATCATTCAATTCATTTGAGTGTTTGTGATTTGCTATACGCTAAAAAAGGTTGTCGCGAAATTGTGAACAAAGAAACTGAATCGGATATTGAAACAGAAACAGAAATTGATGGAGAGACTGAAGGAGAGTTTCTTATTGACTATTCGGAGAATGAGATTGAATATGAAGAAAATATCGAAAAAAGTCTACAGAAACTTCGAATACTAATTAAGTTTTTAAAATATTCATCGTTTCGATATGAAGTTCTTAAAAGAATAATACACAAAGTTTACGGATCTTCGCATGACAAAGGACTATTGCTTGACAACCGCACTAGATGGGACTGTTTTCAGATGATCAAAAGACTTTTGGACTGCTTAGAAGCTGTAAAAAAAACATTCGAAGAACTAAACTGCTTAAACATGTTAGATGATATTGACTTGGATTTCTTAAAATCGCTGTCTGACTTATTGGAAGTCATTGCTGACGCTGCAGTTCGATTGGAAAAACCAAATACAACAATTTTGGAGTGTGACATCATTATGGAAACGTTAGTAAGGAAATTGAAGGTTGTAGAAACTGACATCAGTTCTAATTTTGCAGAGGCGTTAATCTCCAGATACGAAAATCGTAAAAACATTATGCTGGTATCATTAAGTCGTTATTGCACAATCCCGATTTTTTTAAAAATAAAAACCACACATTTTTTTACGCTTCCAAAAAAGATATTTAAGTTTATGCTGCAAAATTATTTGATCAACTATTTGCAACAAAAGAAAATAGTCTCCAAACAAAATCAGATGATCGCGCTAAAAGCAAACAAGAAGAACCATCACAATCGACATCTTTTTTTGTCGAAATTCAAGAAGTTTTATATCAAAATCAATCAACAGCTAAAAAGCCAAAAAAAGTCAAGACCTTCACCGATCAGTTAAAAGAATACGAAGTAACTGGTGTAAAATCAGAAGCAGTTTTGAAATTTGAACTAGCCCTCCACAGAATTCAAGCAACTTCCTCGGAAGCAGAAAGAGTTTTCTCCTCGTCTTCCAGATTTGTCACAAAGTTTCCTAGTTCGCTTTCTGATGAAATGATAAATGTTTTCATCTTTTTAAAATATTATTTTAAAAGATCTTCAGAATAAATACTTTTTTAATATTCTTTTTTTAGTTTTTACTATAGGTACCCCAAGAAGTCTTAATTACAGAGCACCGCGGAAGGGCGTTTAACTGAAAGTTCACGCCTTCTTCCTAACCGATGCCGGTTAGAAAGCCATTTATTAGATAAAACTTGTTCGTTAAAAGATTGCGATAAGAAAAATATTTAAGTACTAAGGAATATAAAAATATGATTTTTTTAAAAATTTATTATAAATTATAAATCGAAATATATATAAAACAAAAAAATTAAATATAAGAACAATGTTTAATTATCAACTAGATAGTTTAATTTTTTAATTTATAACAAAGTTTTATCAAAGCTCCGATTTTTTCTCGACTCCGACGGAGTTTTTTCTCGATTTTTCTCGACTCCGTTTTTTCTCGATTTTGGATCCTCTGAACATGATCATGATTACATAAAAATTACTTAAGCAAAATCATTGAAATGTCTATTTTTTGATCAGTTTCTCCCTTTCTAGACGTAAGATGCAGAAGCTATTTTTTTTCTTTCTAAAATCAGGATGTAAATTTGTTGCCTAAATATAAGGTAAGTTAGCTTAAGTAGTACCCTCTTATGTTTTCTTTATTATGCGTTGACCTTACTTCTACTAATGAGGTAGTGCGTCCATGGAACGCTTTTCTTTGGTTTACTTTTGGAATAGAAGAACCCAAAAATCCTTGATTCTAAATAGAGAACGCGTTCAACCAACAACATCTAAATTTTTTCCGTGGTATTCTTAGACCTTCCAAAACTGACATTCTTGTTTAATCCTTTAAATGATGCCGTAACGTTGGTTCAGGGGTGGTAAATTGTCCACGAGCTTTGTTGAATCCAATAACACTTTTTGGTAATTTGGTTAGCGATCTCTTCTATTTCTTCTTGTTTCCATTTATTATAACTTCGCTTTGATAGCTCCTACGTAATCTTAAAATAGGAATGATAGCAACGTTAGCTAAGAGTAGGTAAAAGCAAAAAGTATTTTCATAAGTCATACTATACGATTTAGGAATCTCAAATGGGTGCGACTTAGGACACGGTAAAAGTTAATATATAAGTAGATTCAACTAAATATTGAAAAAAATTAACACAGCTTCGTTTTAACCAAACGATTATGTAAATTATACAGGGTTATTTGGAGGCCACTTTTCCTTTAATCAGAACCCAGACATGTTAGTTGACAGCTATTTTTAAACTTTTTTGGTAGTATGAGTCCCGTCCAGCATGATGTCATGCAGATGTTTTAAGCCACTAGGAAAAAAAACTGGAGGCATTTTTCTTCCATCTGAGACAATAAGGACAAAAGCGTTTGGCATGCTTGTTTATGTTCTTTCTGAAAGAGGCAGCTACCTAACATAAGAGGAAATACGTACTTTCCTGCATACTCAATGTATTGCAACGAGCAGAATAACGCCTTATAATCCCAGAGGAAACAGATGAGTGGAGCGCTTTAACGGAATAATATGGAAATCAGTAACATTAGTTCTCAACTTCTACTTGGTGTTTCGTTTAAAAAGTATACCTTATATTTTTTTGGGATTCAGCATTTTTGGGGTTTGTTAACGATTACTTTTCTATTGTTATGAATGAGAATCAAGGTTGAAAAGCAAAATTTATGCGCTTTTATTTCTATTGTTATGAATGAGAATCAAGGTTGAAAAGTAAAATTTATTGGTTTTTCATGAGTGTGTGATTGATGTCTTATTTTTATCCTTGACTTTACTTCAAGGTTTTTTTTGATAATTTCTCTGATAGCATCCTCGCTTACTCCAGCTTTCCATCCACCTCGGTTTTGACTATACTTGACCAATAAGGATGCCATGTTGCAGATCGAACAATTTATATCGCTTGCCACTAATCGATATCTACCTCCATATTATAAAGCAGAGAAATCATTATTGAACTCTACAAGTAATGGTAATATTGATGTCCTCGTAATTCCTTCAAAGTTCATGCGGTACGTTTTAAGCACTGGTACAGCTTAAGTAACTTCACCCAAACTGCAATTACTTGTTTATTACGGTCGTTTCGCCAACTGATATTGAAAGACATGTCAATCAAAGACATGTCAATCATAACAGCAACAACTGGGGAAGTATTTTAGGTCATTTAAACATGTTACAAATGCGCAAGATGGAGAATTTAGTGATAGAACGTTTTTTGTTATTATAAAAAAAAATAATTTTTACTAATTTTGGCTGCAGTGTAATGGTAAGTGTAATTTCAATGAACTTACACGGTAGCTCAGAGGATCACTTCTTTGACCTACCACCAATCAACAATCTTTATTTCTTCGGTTGACAACTCTTAGTTCTTCAACTTGCTCTTTACTTATCAGCAATCTTGACTTCTTCTATTCAGTTAATACTTATATTTCTTTTATTAATATATGAAAGTTTTATCGCAAGGAATTGCAAGAATCCACTTTATCCACATACTTAGCAACACAGTGGTAACACACCTCTCTGCCATAATAAAGGGCCCGGTTTGGATTCCCTATAGCGCACTATGCCCCAGTTTCTCAGAACTGAACTCATCTTGAGTTTAACTGTTATCACAATTAAGAAAGAACTCAGCATTACATGTAAGTCTTGCGTATTATTAACTACCTATGATAACATGTTCCAGGCTTTGAGAGGTGTGTAAATGTGTATAGGATATGTTGCGTGATTGCATCTATAATAATTTAAGGTATAATTCATGTATTATTTGTATGACTTCAGTTAAAAAACAGTACACAAAGCATAAAAGAAAAAAAGTAGAGTTCGTATAAAATTACCTTATAACATAATTACCACTGTAAAAACCGATTTTGACTGTGAATAATAGATAAAATTGTAAAAAAACTGACCACTTCACAATATTTGTCGAGTTCAGTCGAATTTTTGCGAACAGCCTTGAAACTGAAAGTCTGACATTCGATGTGATTCAAATATTCGTAGGAAATCGCATTTTTGATCGATTTCGATAAATCGCAGTATATACGCCGATGACAAGTAAAATTCCTCACGGTTTAGATTCTTAAAAAAGATAGTGAAATAAAATTTCCCGCTATGAAAATTTTAATTGATTGTTTTTTTGTTTGTTTTATTAATTTAAAAATTGTTTAATCTATTTATATGCTTTCTTTTGCAATTTTTTATTAATTTTTTGGTTTTTCTTGCAGTACTTTTTTATTGTTCATTTTTTATTGTACTTTTTTTTTACAGCAAGGCTTTATTAAAATTTCTTCTTAACAGAAGTCAAAGGGGTTATGAAAGCAGCTTTATGAAACAAAAGGCGTTGATAAAAGCAGTGTTGTGTTGAAACAAAAGACAATTTCATACTTGCAGTTGTTACAAATAAAAACATTCGAAGTGTTATTGGTTGCTCACAGTATAACAAAAAATGAAATGAATAATCAATTCCATGTCCGACATAACTTTTTTAAAATTTAGATCCCCTGAAAGGTGGCTTCTTTGAATCGGATGATGAAATTTGGTACAAAGTTGGAAACTGGCTTAAAAAAGGACCCAGAGGTGTCTATCGTGTTGACAATAATGGTGACGAGATCTCCAAATTTATATTTTTACACTAAGGTTTTCAATATTTTGATAAAGAATCGTAAAACTATTGCAAAAAAGTTATAGGCACCGTATATTTGTAACAACACGCATCACTGATGTACCCATATTTTTAGTGTTAAAATAAACAATAGTAACAATCACGTGTTGTTTTTTTTAAGAAAATAGATGAAGTAAACTTTTGTTAAAGAAAAAGGAGTAAATGGGTTTTTTTTTAACAGAATTTTCCACAACATTTGGTTATTTCAAATTTATAGGTGTTATCTTCTATATTTAAGGTAATATCTTCTTTTGTAGTGAATGCACATAATCAGACATAAATAAGCTTCTTCTGTCGCATGACTTACAGCATTTGTTGAAGCTATTGATAACGTAGTCACAATTTCTAGAAGTATTGGTATTACAAAATTTGGTATTGTTTTCAAATATGTTGTGGTCAATGATGCAGCTATAAATTAAGTAACTGATGGTGCAAACTTCATCAGCCCTAAACAGTATTAATATCAATAGCAGCTATGTCCCAGATGCTTTGTTTATTGCCCTAACAATATTAAGTTCTAAAAAAATACGTCCCAGGAGCGATTATAGCCTTTTTTTAATGTATTGATCATAATAATTTTGAAGCGGTTTAAAAACACTTTAAGAGGTTGCTGATGTGCTGTATGAGGTGGCAAACTACTCAGAATAACCCCTAATTAGCAGCGTTGTCAAGAGCTGCTACGCTTTGTGTAAGTGAAGCAATTCCATCTAATATCAGCGTAACAGAATTCATCTTTATGAATATATTTCACTTATTAAATGCCTGGTTATAAAAAGATCAATAGTAATCCAGCCACTCTTATGACGAAAAAAAATAGAAGAGGGTTGGGGATTATCCAATAATTTAGCCTTGATTTGCTTTTAAATAAAGTAATAGCTGGTGGTATGAATAATCCTTCACTTACTGCAAATTAGGTACTAGATAATTGGTGTTGTGTAAGTCGATACCGAGAGGGATGGTCTCCTATAATATGATATCGCTTATATTCTAATATGGATACCATTTGTATCGATTCGAGACCATACGTACCGGTAATAAAAAGAATTTTTTGGTATTGGATAGTCTCGCTTGATATTAACAAAAAAAAAAAAAAAATGAAAATGTGGAATTGTAAATTAATTATGAACAAAATACCGCTGCATAGTCTCGCTTGATATTAATAAAAAAAATTTAAAAAAATAAAAATGTGGAATAATAAACTTATTATGAACGAAATACCAGGCACTAGACAATCGGTATTAAATCTCAGTTCTTGTCTGGTATCCGCACGATACCTTACAGTATTAATATAGAGATGCTTTCACAAACTGTTTCATTATGCCGAGTTTAATATGAAGTGAAGGGAGAATAATGCGGTCTAGGCTAATTAAAGGCACACTTATAACATTTTTTGTACCAACTTTCAGTTTTTCCGGCACTGGCCAAACTTTCTCTGACCAATTGCGTTGCTTGTAATGACTGTCCCAGAGAAACGTAAAACAAGTTTGTCAAGTTTGTAAAACCACTTTGTTAACCTAGATGAAAGTTAACAATTTTCAAATCAACACAAATGATCCAGTTGTGGTCTTGATTCATACTTTTTCTGTAACCTTTCAAAGTCGTCGAATGTGCAATAATGTAAATATGGATCCATACATGTTACCGTTATGAAGCTAAACCCACTATTTCAATCAATATTTTTCAAAAATATATTCGCTACAAACATAGCAAAAGCAATCTGGATTAAGCAACCAAAAAAAATGGCTGTAGTTTTAGATATGGCTTCTTCAAGAAGCCATATCTAAAACTACAAGATAATATATTTTAGTGCCCAACAAAAAACGAAAATCTAAATTAAAATAGTAATTGAGGGCTATAACTCAAAAACAAAAACTGTTAGAGAAAATTTGTTGCCATATTTAAAAAATACTTATCAAATTGAAATATAAACAACAAAAAAATGCTGACTAGTGTTAGATGAGTACAGGCATAATCGATACCTTCGATAACAGCATCGCTAAATCTCGATATCGATGCGGTAAGGTATTGTATCGATACAAGATATGAATTATCTAGCGCCTGCTGCAAATACAATTTTAACATTTTTGCTTATGAAGTAGATGTTCTGTCTGACATAAAGTAACCTCTGGATGTCAATGCGTTAACTAATAATATTACTTTTCCCAGCTTTTCAACATTAAACTGATGGGGCAGGTTATTTTTAACAGCTGATTCAAAGCATTAATGAAATTCTTTTTTTAAACCAAAAATAAAGTGCTGTAATTGTCAATTTAAAACTAATTCTTTTTCAAATTAAAAGGAAATGTTGGCAGAAAATTTACCCTTTTTTTTAAACGAATCACAAGCCGATAAAGAATATTCTTTGGTATGTTGTATTACCTTGCTGCAGCATTTGCTGCTAATTCTTTGCTTTAACTGAATTTTTAAAAGAATTCTTATTTTATTTAATATATATCTATAAAAATACCTCACCCCCACCCCCTCCAAAAAAAAATGATGTAATTTGCCAAATTCTAAAAATGTTCAATTTGTATATATATATGTATATATATTCGATTTAGCTATTAGAATTCTTTTATATATAAAAGAATTCGGGTCACAACGGATCACTCTTCAAAAAAAGCTAACAAACAATCAAACCAAGAGATTAAGTAAAAAATTTTAAATACCATTAAAATCATTTTTTTTTTTTTTTGTTCTATTAGAAAAAGTATTTAGTTTCATTTATTTTCTGCTTGTTTTTTTTTTTTTTTTGGATAAGTAGTTTGTCAAACAGGGCTGTGGAGTCGGTAAGCTGCCGTTCCGACTCCGACTCCGACTCCTTGATTTATTATGGACCGACTCCGACTCCGACTCCCAACTCCGACTCCTTCATAAGTAACCAATTTGTAACAATAAATTTACTGTTGTAAAATGTTAACATTGGCTTTTTCATCAATATGATACAAATAATCCAACCACTTAGTGCTTTAAACAATATTTGTTAGAAAACAATTTCTGAACAAACAACTTTTCTGAACTCTTGTTATGCAATAAACTCTTATGCAGCAGCTAATAACATTATGAGTTTGTCAAAATCATGCTTGAAATATTGTCAATTGGACGGAAAGAACTTGTTTTTCTTTAAGTTCATATTCTTTAACAATCTTCTCTACTAACAACTGGAGAAATTCGCTCCTGTGATTAGCTTTGGTGTTTTTTACTGGCAATGTCAAGGTAGCTACTTCATTTTTTTTCAAAAACAAATTGGACATTGATTGCAAAATAGTTCAGTCTGTTAAGAAACACAAAGCGTCCCTTGAGAGATTCTTTAAGTTCATCTTTTTGTTTAACAGCTTCTTCAATCACTAACTTTCTAATACTCTCTCTCTCTCCAGAGAAACAAAGTTAATTAAATACTTACAGTCTTTCTGCTTTGTGAAGCAGCTCTTTTTTGCTTAGTGGTAGCACGTCTAGCTTTCTACTAAGAATATGCAGCACAGTGTCAGACAGTTTAAGTCGGGGGTTGGGGCATCACGAAGTTATCTAGTTTAAGGGATGATAGAGGAGAGCATAGGAGAGATGATTTATGATTTTCAGTGATAAGCAGCAAAATACTCTATTGCTTATCACTGTTTTAAAGGCCTCAAACTAACATGTCAAACTTCTTGTCCTCCAGTTGTTGCAAGCTACAATTCCCATTGTGTCTGGATTGCCTACAGCTTTCAGAGCATCCTGGGACTTGCAGTTTTGTAACAACTGGAGAGCTAGAGTTTAATACTTGTGCTTTAGACTGACAGAACATAAAATATTTTAATGAACAACATCATAATATCCTTATGAAAATTATGAAACTTTGAAAGATTTTTTTTTAAGCTGGAGTCGGAGTAGGTACAATTTTTCCGACTCCGACTCCACAACTCCAACTGTTGTCAAAGGCAGTTTCAAATTTTTTAAATTTTGAATTCTCATCCAGAGAATAGTAAAGTTTTGAGAGAAAGAAGTGCTTCATACTTTGTGCAGACTAAAATTTCAATTCGATTGAAATATTTTTCACGGAAGTAACAGTATAAATCAAAAACTTAAAAAATTAAAATGTTTATTTTTTGGGTTAAATATGTCATTAATATAGCCATTATTAACATGGGTAAAAAGTAGACCAGCTATTTCTATTTCTGGTTGGATAGAAAACGATACTTGAAGTATTTGTTCCAGTGAAAAAAAAGCTGGTAGACAACGTATTTTATTTCTAGATTGTTCTCAACACATATTACATAGTAATTTGAGGGGATATGTCAATATAATACCACACGTTTATTGTCTTCCGACTCACATATTTTGCAACCATTAAAACGTAGGTGTCTATTGCCATGTTAAGAAGATACGTTAAGAAGAATGTTGAGAAGTTATGGAAAAAAAGTAAATAAATAAATAAAGCAAGTATTACACTACAAGAAAACCCAAGAAGTATGATAGAGAAATTTTTCTACTTTCGATTAAAAACTGTTTTAGCGTGGCGAAACTTTCACTAGCTTGCATCCAAATCGTTGGATCTCACTAGGATGGCATATTCCACCGAACAGCATGAAATAAAGATCATGCTTTCAATCCACCAACTAAAGTTGCAACAACATCAGCACCTGCAATAACTTTTATAAAAATGACAGCAACCACACCAACAACACGATATATCCAATTTCAAGAAACATTAAATAAGGTAAAATTGGGAAATGAAATCACATGAGCAAAATCAAGACGAAAAAAAAGAACTTAAAAAACTTAACAGCACACGTGTGACAGAAAAATATGCAACCGCAACGCTCAAGGATAGAGAAGAAAAAAGGTTACTAAAAGTCGCAAAAAAAGCAAATAAACTTACCAAAAATCTAAAACTACCGTTTACCGTTAAAACTACCGGTTACCGTTTGTGAGCCAGGTTTTAGCAATCATAAACAGGCAAAGCGTTCAAGTAATTGAATACAAGAAATGCAGAAAAACGCATCATAAAGATATGTTAGCATATGTGTATGGTCACTGGCAAAAAAAAAAAGAATGTCTGTATTTATTCTGAGGGATGACCGGTTTTGCTTGGTTTTTACCACGGTCGTTCAGAAGCGACAAGTTATTATACGCAAGCGCAGTAGTAAGTTAAAAGAATTCAAATTTTAATTATGGCTACGGTCCGTAGCAACGAATTTTTCTACTTAGTTGCCTGATTATTTATATGTGTTTCCATATAAATCAACATTTTAAACTCTTTCTAAACCTGAAATTATAATAAGCATATCTCAGTTGCATAAAAAAATGATTCAAATAAGATAAAGATTCTATCAAAAAGTTTAAAGTTGCGCTTTTCTAAGTAAATTAACATTCTTGAATATGCTGATTTGTTTACACTTTTAAAAACACATAATCTAATTTTCTGAGCTTAGAAATCAAATTTTTTTTTTTCCCTAAAATTCAGATGAGTTTTTATAGTATGTAACATTTTATCAGATCTTAGCACTCTTTTATCAGATCTTAGCACTCACACACACACACACACACACACACACACACACACACACACACACACACACACACACACACACACACACACACACACACACACACACACAAATACATTACATACATACATTTTTTCTTTTACATTTTGACCTTTTTTACCTTCTGAATTGGATTTTATTGCTATTTGTTTGCTTAGGCAAACCAATAGCAAGAATTGTTTACTTTTTCAGGTTTTTTTTTTTTTTAATTTTAATTACTTCTCTTCTCACTCCTTACTTTTACAGGTTTATTTACTTTTGCTTTGTATTCATAATTGGTCTCTTTATTGTTTGTTATTACAATAAACATTTGTGTGCTATTTTAGGATCAAGGACATATATTGATGCAATGTTTCCAGCTGTTTGGCAACTTTTTACTGATCAACTTTAAAGATTAAAATTTTTTTTAATTAGCTTGAAGTTTTCTTGAGTTAAAACTTTGGTCAAATTAGATTAAAAATGTGCCCTAAACAAAGTGGTTAATTTTTTCTTTGACACTTTCAACATTTTTCACTGAATTATGTGATTAGCCTTTTTTTTTTTTTTTAATGTTTGACATGATACCAGAACTTTCATTATATTTTTAAAATTATTTTTTTCTAAAATTAATTTTATCTATTACCCATTTACATACATGTATATATATATATATATATATATATATATATATATATATATATATATATATATATATATATATATATATTTATATATAGTGGACCAGTAAAAAGTTGCCAAACAGCTGATGAAACATTGCATCAATACATAGACGTTGTTCATGAATATGAAGCAAAAGGAAAGCAAACAAATTACCAATTCATCAAAATATATACTAAAATTAACGGCAATTGAGAAAATAAATAATATCAAACTGCAACAAAAAACCTTTTTTTTTCATGAATTGGTTTTGACAACGCTATGTGGGTGTGTGTCCCTCGTCATAGTTACGCCTTTGCCACATCAATCTTGGTTTCTAGTTTGGTAATGTAGAGACAGTTATTGAGAATATAACTATATCTAATTAGATTATACAGTTGTTTTATTGACAATAAATGCTTATTAAAAGCCTTAATTAAAATTAGAAATGTTGTTGTTTAATAAATGATGATGAAGAAGTTGATGATGATGAAGATGATGATGATAATGATGATGATGATAATGATGATGATGATAATGATGATGATGATAATGATGATGATATGATGATGATGATGATGATGATGATGATGATGATGATGATGATGATGATGATGATGATGATGATGATGATGATGATGATGATGATGATGAAACCAAATTAGATGCAAATGAGAATATTGATGATGATAACAATGGGGCTGATTGTGCTATTATTAATGATTTATCAAGGCAGATGCACTTATGAATAATATCTAAATCATATTCTTTGATTGAATTAAACTTTTTTTTACATATACATGCAACAGTTAACATAATTAAAAGAGAATTTGTTTTAATACAGGAAATCAAATCTTCAGGTAGAATAAGCTGTTTATATTTTGGACATAATGTTTCATTGAGTTGGTTAACCTTTACATTTTCCACAAGACAGAAAAAACAAAATAAGTGTTCACATTTTTTTAGAGTTGCTGGTTGTTTTGGTATTTTACCACAAAAATTACACTGGTAAAGTTGTAAATGAGGATTGATTTCTTTTTTTAGTTCTTCAATATCTATTTCCAAGTCATGTGCTGTCACAATGCTTTTTTTAATGGTAGCAATCATGGAAGATGACCACACTTTTTTACCAATACTAGGGCGACTAATAAGCTTTTTATTTTTGTTTTAGTGATTTAGTAACATTTAAACTTTTACTGAGTTTTTCTACCTGCTGACAACAATAGCATTCATCACAATGAGTTTTCCAGTTCATATTTAAAAGAAGAGTTGTTGGTTTCATTCTTTTGATCACATTCTTTATGGTATCATAACGTTTTGAAAATTTTGAGTGTACATTCTCTAAATTTGACAACATGACATGAAATACATATTTCAATGTTACTTTTTTGGTTTATTCCAATAGGATACTTTTTATTCCCAACCAAATATCCACAGACCCTGTAAATAAGATTCAAATTTTTGTAATGGATTTTCATCTAAAAATAGTAAAACTTTTTGGATAGTTCTTGTGAATAACCATCAAACTTAACCACATGCATTACGTTGTTTATATTCATGAATTAAATAAAGCTAATAAGTCAATAAAAAACTGCATATTAAATAAAAGACTTTATTTAAATATATTAGAAACATTTAGTCAAATTTTTTACATAAGGAAAATTTTTATTTCACAAACGATATAAATAAAATGTTATCAATTTAGGACAATGGTTAGATGTAAATTTTGAACAAGAAAAAATTCATATAAGTAAAATTAGAAAAGCTTTTAAGGTTTACCGCTCAAAAAAAATGTAAAAAGACTTCCAAATTGGTAAACAATTCAAAGAAAAAGTTTTTTTTAGGTAGATCCTCTTCAATCATAAGATAATATTCCCCTTTCATTTTATTTACTTCTTAATAAAATTAAGTTACCGAGACACTACTAACAGCCTAAAAGCTTGTTATCAACGTAGACGATTTTAAAAAACACGATATGTAATGAAAAATTGGTCGCTAAGTAAGAATTATTCTGTAACGAAGGTCCGTAGCTATTTTGAAAGTTCTAAAATTTTCATAATCCAACTGCGCTTGCGCACAATAACCTGTCGCTTATTAATACGTTCGCTGCCGAGCTATTTTAAATTATGAGTTATTTCTTTGCCGAGCCATAATGTCTGCAATAATTAATTTTTGCCAAGGCTGTTTTGCGTGGTTTCATTCTCATTGCCAAGGCTAGATATAAACATTTCAATAAAAAAAATATTTTTATTCTGAAATAGTTCTATAGTATTTTTTATTCTGAATATAACTGACAAAAAAAAAAAAAGCACTACGAGTATTCTCGTGATTGGCAAATATCAAAGTCCCGTTAACTACGAATATAGCCAACTAACTACGAGTATACTCGTAGTTGGCAGCGAAAGTGTCATCAGAGTTTGAACGACCGTGTTTCTGTATCACTCACGGCTGTGAGAAAATTGTAGAGAATTATATTTATACATATACTAGTATATTGCAGAATATTTAAATCTTCTAAAAAATAGTTAACTGCGAAAAAATAAAAACTAGATAAAAAAAAAAAGCCTAAAAAACTATTTAATAAAACAATAGCTAGTAAAAGTAAGTAAAAATGCATTTATTAATATTTTATAATATGCTATAAAAAGCGTTGATTTTACCATCGAAGTTAAAGTACGCAAATGTATTTTTCAATCGAAAAAATAATGAATGTAGTTAGGTATTTCAACACATTACTACAACATATTCCAACAATTATTCCTATGTGCACCACTGCTGAATCAGCTTCTTATTACCTCAACTATAGTCTTTTGAGATGATCTGTTAAAATATAATTTGTCGGTAGCAAATTTCTTATCAAAATTTGCTTCTAATGTTTTATTTTTAAGGTTTGCACTACTTTTTTAAGAATTAGTTGAATTTGTTTTTCTCTATTAATTAATAATTGCTTATTTGTTCTTCTACTGGTTCTAATCTCTTGACTCTCGCCTAAATTAAGAAATAATAAAAAATACTCGTACTTCTGAATGACGCAAAAATGATTCGAAAAATTCTTGTACATAACTATTGAATATATCTGCAAATCCAGCGTATTTCAGATTTATGGGCATATTCAATCAGCTGTTGTGAGAATTTTAATAGAAAACAGACTTATATAGAGCTAATAAATAATATAATTATAAACTGCTGCGGAGAAAAATCTAAAAAAACAATTGGCAGTTTGAATGTTTAATTAACCATTCTTATTGTAAAATTCGTTGCCAAAATGGACTTAATTTCAATCGTCAAGTCAGATGTTTTTATCAAAGCCAATGAACTGTTAGAGAAAACGCTTGAAAAGTAATTAAAATTTTTAACTTCTATTAGATTTTTAAACTAGGTAATGATCCTTTTTAACCAGTGAGCAAAACATCAAACAGTGCTCTAACAAAGCTTTTTTCGTTTTTTCATTTTTTTTTTTTTTTTTTTCAATTAGTTATATTTACTAAAGAAAAAAAAATCTTGAAAGTACTAACCAAACCAATTCCCTCTGTAAAAGAACGGAAGAAGAAGGATTTTTCATTATAAATTATTTAATGCGAAGAATATATTTCCGGTGGCCCACGATATGCGATAATTTAGTTCTTTTTAAACGCTTAAGTAGTAAAAACTTTGAAATTCACATTTACATCCAATTCAGATTTCCGTTTTTCTTCTGTGCATGGATTATTTTTATTGTAGATATTCTTTAAATTTATATTGATTATTTCACTCAAAAATTCATTGATTTGTTTATCTTTTATTTAATCTATCTCAAACTCTAAAAAAAGCAAACTTTTTTACCAAGGAAATTTCTGGATTATAAAAAACGCTCTTTTTCAAGACCTAGGAGAATAAAAAGTCGTCTTCAATTGGTTATTTCAAAATCGGACTTAATTATCTATTCTTATTTTCAATTAAAACGTTACCCGGAAACTACTTTACGATTGCAATTTAAAAGAATTTGCGTAATCGGTTTTGCATATTTTCGTGTTGCAATGTTTTTCGAACTTGAAAGATCGAACAAAAAATAAAAAGAAAGTTGTATAATAAGAAAGAAATTTAGTTTTGAATGTTTGAAATGTCTTTATGGTTACTTGTAACTATAGATTGCTGTTGTTTTCCAATTTTTTAAATTATGTTTCGAACAGCACTCTTTTAGATACCTAAAATCAAATAAAGTGGCCTTAATATTTCGCTAAAAAAAATTTGAAATGTCAAGTCTTACACATTTTTCTAGAGAATCGTAAATTTCTCTAGATATTTAAATCGGTTTCGAAACAGTGATTTTTTATATATCGTTTTATATTTCATAACGTCTTTCGATTCGAAATCGTACATTGAACGAGCTTAATATGTTTTGGTTAATTAAGAATTTAAAAAAAGCTTTTTTTGGCGCCAAGTGACTTTGACGCTTGTCGACATTTCTATATTAAGATTATCCACTTTAGTGCGCTTCGCAACCAGTTTTCAGTAGAAAAACAATTATACTCTATATACGTTTTTAAAGCTAGATCGTATCCTCTCTAAAAAACTTATTTCACGATAACAACATGTTAGTTGTTAATGGAACATACCATTTTGACAAAGTGTAAGCTTTAAAAGGAACTTATTGATTCTTAACTTGATATTCTTTTTTTTTTTTTTTTTTGTTTTTTTGTTTACTAAAGAAAATTTAGTGTAAATATGGACAGATATTATAAACTATAACCCCAAATACGGCTTTGCTTATCAGTTAATGATGTAACAAGCATATTGTACGAATTTTTTTCTGCTAATCAAAGAAACTTTAGTCGTTAGTAGAATATGAATGGTTTCTGCTTAATAAGCTTGTTCGATAAAAACAACAAAAAAAAAATTTTATAATTTTTAAGTTGGCACCACATCCATGAGGATATTCTATTGCTTTGTTCTTGGTGTTATTCTCTCAACAATAATAATCCTCTTAAACTTCCGATATTTGAACTGGAATGTGCATGTAGATATACTTAAATGAAAAAACGAAAGAATTTCTAGGCTCTATTTAAATTTAATAAGGTCAAATTTTTATCTCCCAATTTATTATTATGAAGCTTTTTGTATATAATGTGTTTTGGAAATTTGAATGCTATATTTCTTTTCTAACACCAGATCAAAACGGTGTATAATTGTAGTATACTTTATAATTCTGTATATGCAATAAAGCCAGAAATGCGTTAAAGCGTGAAGTTCTAAACACATTATGTATTATTGCTTAATAATATTTCGCAATTGAACATTTGTAGGTATCCATAAAATGTTTGGAACAAAGTCACAGTAGAGAAACAACAAAAGAGAAAAGTCCTCTAAGTTTTTGACCAAAAGAGATTTCTATAATACTTTGTTGCGTTCCTGTTTTGATAAAATATTCGCCATACGCAAACAAAGCATTCGGGTTAAAACACAACTCAAAATCAAGAAAGTTAAACGTAAATAAAGGGGAATAAAAAAGCCTAAAATGAAGACAAAAAATTGAGAGCAAAACATTTTGCATTCATTCCTGCTCAACAAGTTTAAAAAAAAACTTTAGCTAAAAAACTTACTCGATTCGAATATTTCTTTTTAATTATACTACGTAGTTTAAATCCAAACTCCTTGTCCAATCAGTTTTTCTGAGACCAAGAAAAATGATTTACCGAAGTTAAAACTTTGCTTCGATTGTTCAATTGAAAATTTATATTTTACAGTTTTCTCAGTTCATAACCTTAAGGGTCGTTCATATGTTTTAATTGATTGAAACTTCACGTGAAGCTAAAAACATTTACAAACGAGATGCTTAAAACTGTCAACAAATTTCGTTTTACAAAAACTAATCGTTGGTTCATATCCAAAGGCTAATATTTAATTAGTTCAAAGACTCGATATCTCTGATCAATATGTATTTTCGGAAGGGTGTGAGTTTCCAAACTTCAACGTGCATGTACTTTTTTTTATGTCATTTTGAACGCTAATATTCTTACCACTTTTTAAAATACCAAAGTATACAAAAGTAAATCAGTTATGCACACGTCAATAAATAAAAGCACTTTCTGCATGAAGATTTTAATTTCTTCAGTAACTTTTTCGTTGACTTCATGCCAACTCTACCCAGAAAAACATCTTGTTCCCCTTCTGGAAGATATCCGTCCGGGTTGTCATTAGTAACGCTTTTTCTTTACAAGATAACTGGCTTTGGGCTTGAGTTTGACCTTAAAAACTATCAGTAATGGAACCATATTTCTGCTAATAATTCATTTGTCGAGTGCTCTGTAAAAAATTTTCCTTTCATATTTCTTCGTATTTTTGTGTTATATAACAAAAACTATGATATATAACATATTTATATATTTTAGTTTTTAGGTTTATTGAGCAGAGATATAGTTATAAGTAAATAAGTAATAAAATTGAGCTCAAATACCACATATAAAAAGTGGTTTTTTTGGTGAAATAGATTCAAACAAAACTTTTTCTCCTTATAGATAAAGGCATCTTCTTCTATCTATAATAAAAACCTTAAACCAACAGTTCTAAAAATGTTTCATCAGTTTATGTTCCCCTTTTTTCCATCTTCATCTCAATCAATTTTTTTAATATTTAAAACTGTGGTGCATCGCAGTGAGTTTTAAACAATATAACATCCTATTTTACCACTAATGAATCCAATACAAGGGCAAATCTAAGGCCAATATTTTAACACTAAAAATATTAAAATATTGTCTTATACCAAAAAACTTAAGCTAATATTTTTAATGGTTATTCATTATTTAATTGGTATTTGATTTAAACATAGCACAAATGTAGTAAATATTTTTATGATGTATTTAAATAAATGTGTGTGTGTGTGTATGTGGTTAAAAAAATGTCTATAAATTCAACAGAAAAAAGGTACATAATATTCACATTTAACATGCTTTTTTTTATGATTAGTTATAATTATTATTTTAAATGTTAACTGCTCTTTTTTTTAAAAAATATGTACATGTGAATTAAATGCAAGGTTACATATGCCAAAAATGACTTTATTTTGCGATGATCGTTTAAAAAAAAAAAAAAAAATATTTGAATTTAGGAAAAAGGTCATCAAAATTAAAAGCGAGAATATAAAGTAGTTGAAGAATTTTAACTGCAGTGCTTTTTTATCAAAGAGAAGAAAATTAAGTTAATTTGCCTAATGCTAGTTCTATTCACATTCTGCACAACGTGGAGTTAAGAAATTCTTAAGATAATTTTTTATTCGATCACAACGATTGTAAGCTAAATACCGTGTGAGTCTTCATAAAAACTGCATAATAAACTCAATGTGATTACTGATGTGTGCAGTTTCGACCCAATCAACGATATTAAAAAAAAAAAATATTTCAATGCATTCTGGGTAGAGATGAACTCATTTTCCTTTTTAGCTCGCCCCATTCCTCTGACTTTCCCGCGCGGCGTATTATATTATTCGTGTTGTGTGTTAAAAAAAACCACCGCATTCGGGAAGCAAAAATGTCTGATGCATATCAATGAAATATGGTTGTTATTCATACATAACTTATTTAAGAATTACTGAACGTTTCCCACGTTTCAGACCCGAAGATATCAAAATTGGCTTTGTCGTGTGTAAATGGACTGATTTATGTTTAAATTGATGTGCCATATAAATTTTATCAACAAATACAATACTATTTATAAGATATAAGGACAACGGTCAAATTCTAAATTGTTAGTGGTAGTTAGTAAAGTATTTTACAATTAAACTAATAATTCGACTATAGAAAATACGTATTTCAAAAAAGTTGGCATACAGTTCGCCTTTAACAAGTGCATTTGCATCAAAGCTGAAAGCAATGGAACTTTTTAAGTTAACTCTTGCAAATACTATGGCTTAAACTGTATTCTTTTTCGAAGAAGGTTGTTGGAAGTTTTTGGAAACTTGACTATAGTACCCTGGAAATACATATTTTTATATATATATACGTATATATATATATATATAAATATACTACATACTGCTAGTAATAATACATGTTTATGATGAATGAACTCATTGTTATTCCTGATGACAGCCCTGTTCATGGAAAACTTAAGAATTACTCTCATCAAGAAACTGAAAACAATGATTCACTGTATGATTACAAAATCACTGCTCATGAGATTTTGCGTTCCATGACAGGTGAATATGAAGTTTTAGAATTCCTTGGAAAAGGGACTTTTGGTCAAGTTGTAAAATGCTGGAAACGTCATACAAATGAATTAGTTGCAGTAAAAATTTCTAAAGACCATCCATCTTACAGAAAACAAGCTGAGGTTGAAGTTAACATACTTAGTTTACTTATGCAAGAAGATTCTGAAGAGTATAATTATGTTCGAGCAATTGAATGTTTTTCTCATAGAAATCATACATGTGTTGTGTTTGAAATGCTCCAGCAAAATCTTTACGACTTTCTGCGGAGCACAAAATTTAAGCCATTAAGTTTAAAATATGTTCGACCAATACTTCATCAGGTTGCCACAACATTGATGAAGCTTAAGCAAATGAACTTAATTCATTCAGATCTTAAACCAGAAAACATAATGCTAGTTGAGCAAGAGCGTCAGCCATATAGAGTTAAAGTAGTTGATTTTGGTAGTGCCACTCATACATCAAAAGCTGTGGCTTCCAGTTATCTTCAAAGTCGATATTATCGGTATTTATTATAACTATTTATAATTTCAAAGTTTATTTTAGTTTATTAAAAGACTTTTTAAAAGGATTTTTTACAAGGAATTTTTATTCATACAAAATAAGAACATTTTTTTGAAATTAATAACTATCTAGAGCCCCAGAGATAATTCTTGGACTGCCTTTTGATGAAGCAATTGATATGTGGTCACTGGGTTGTGTTGCTGCAGAGCTATTTCTTGGTTGGCCACTGTATCCTGGTCCTAGTGAGTATGATCAGGTAATCTTTTTATAATCACACTAAATGATTGAAGTTCATTATCTAACTTTAACATTTAAGCAGTTTAATAAGCATATTTAAAAAGTTACTTTTTTCATTCAAATTGTTTAGATACGTTATATAACACAAACTGAAGGTCTTCCTCCTCAGCACCTTCTGCAAGCTGCATTACCATCTAAGCGAAATCGCTACTTCAAAAGAGTACTGGATATATATGGGCAGTATGAATGGGTGCTGAAGGTCTAGAATTTTTTCTTTTTGATAATAAGATATTTAGATCTTTATAAATAACCTTTAGATCTATATATATATATATAAAATATGTAATCATTTTTAAAAGTTTTTATTCCCTCAGTAAGAAAATAGATTTTCTAAAATCTAATTATCATTAGATATATAGTTATTGTTTCTTAAATTATATTTATAATTCATAGATGAATTTAAAGTTTGAAATGCTTAACATATTTTACCATAATTGATTTTGTTTGCTAAAGATCTTTGATATACAGATATTTGTTTATATAAAGTTACCTTTGTAAAATGTTGTTAAGCAAGGATATATCACATGCGAACCATGTAAATTTCAGATGAGAATGCAAAAATGGCTTTGGCATTATTTTGTAAAATTACAAGTAAAGTTAGATTTAAAAGGTTTTCAATTGTATTGCTATTGTTGTTGTAATGAAATCTTCTTTGTTAAAGAAAATTTCTGATTAGATCAATTTTTAAATCTTTGTTGACTGTTTATAGATATTTTAAAAATTGCTTTTAACTGACTTTAACTTTTCTCTAATATTTAGTTTCTTTTATCAAAGTAAATACAACATTAATTCTAGTGGCTAGAAAAAAAACGTTATCTAGCTCCGATATATAAAGTTACTTTTGTTTGATCTCTATCAAGTATCGATTTGTGTTTGGTTTTTAAATAAATGAAATCTTTCCTAAAGTTATGTAAAGTACCAAGTATTTCTAAAATATACCTTTACTCAACCTAATTAATTTGAAATGAGTTTCTATACAGCTATTGTTCTAATACCTATGAAAAAGTGTTTTTATTGATTTCAAGTATTCTATTTTTTGCTAGAGATCTGATGAGTATGAACTTGATTCAGGAAGATTAAGGAAGGAGGAAAGCAGTAGAAGATACATTTTCAATCATCTAGATGATATTGTTTTGGTAAGTTATTTATTTTTTCTAATGCACCCTTTTTTTTTTACTATTTTGAAATTTAATTATTGTTACTAATTTGTTACAGAAAATCAAATTTAATTTACAAAGTTTTTTATCTTTGTTTCTGAATTGTTATTTGTTTTTTTTTT
Source organism: Hydra viridissima (assembly GCF_058129835.1). NCBI lineage: Eukaryota > Metazoa > Cnidaria > Hydrozoa > Anthoathecata > Hydridae > Hydra > Hydra viridissima. The sequence continues at coordinate 15,313,486 of NW_028324309.1, forward strand.
TTTTTGTTTTTTTTGAAGAAAAATTTTCCATCAAACATGAGCAATAGTGAAAGCACAGCTGAGCGTGTAGACCGGTAATTTATATTTTTTTAATATAGCTACTTAATTCCTTTTAATACTGTATAAATCAAAATGTTAATTAGTGTGTAAGTAAAAAATCCTTTACTTGCAAGTTTAACTTTTTTTTCATCTTTTTGTAATATATTGCAGTGGTTTGTTTGCAGGGATTTTTAAAATATAAAGCTTATGAAAATTAAATATATTTAGGTGTATTTATTGGTTTGAATATTTCATTTGTTACTTTATTATAAAATTGTTTAATATTTTAGGTCTGTGTTTGTTGATCTTTTAAAGAAAATGCTTGAGTTAGATCCTGTAAAAAGAATAAAACCTGCAGAAGTTTTACGCCACCCTTTTTTCACTTTCACTCATTTGACACAATTCTATTACTGTAAAACGTAAGTCTTATGTTAGTTTTTTACTTCTGTTTTTAGTTAGTCATACACCTGGAAGTATTTTCTGAGAAATTATTTTATATAATTTATGATTTACAATTATTTTATATTACTAGAAATATATGTAAATGAAAACTACATAAGTAAAAGTAATATAAAAGACAAAACTAGAAATAAATCAAAAACAAAAAAACAAAACAATATTTTTGAGATAACCAGCAATGTATTCGTCAAAATCAATTGATATTGGCAAATATGGTAAAATAAAGTTAAGAAATCATCAAAATGTAAACCAAAAAAAATAGTAACATTTTATTTTTAGGCTAGCTGTGTACAATATTGAAAATTGGACTTTTTTACAAATTTTCTAAAACATCAATTTTCTACCAATAAGTAAAATAAATAGCTCCATTTCTTATGATATCAAAAGATGTATGAAAGTGCTTTTATTTCTCAAAAGTTTTTTTTTATTATCATTTTTCAAATTATATTAATGTTAAGATAATTATAAGTTATAAATGTTTCTGTTTCAGGGTCCAATCTTCTATTAAAGTAATGGATGCCATAGCTTATTTAAAAGCTCAAGCAATAGCTCAACGGAACGCTTCATCTGTTTCTGCACCAGCTGGTTCATCTTTACATATGTGTGATGTTAATGCTCGACATTTGCATACTTACTATCAACACCGCATGCAAGGTCCTCCTTCTTCATCCCATCAACATTTATCACAGTTTGAGGTGTGTATTCCAACCTCTGATGATAGAGAACAATTTTTTCTTTATTTTTTATTTTATTTTTTCCAAAATTTTTGATTTAGTCTCAATATCTACCTCCTTCAGTACAGAGACATCCTGTTTATTATTCAATGAGAGAGCCATTTATGAGGTATTTTCTTTAGTTGTAATATTTAATTTTAACTGTATGTTCTGTATTACATTTCTTAGCCATACTTCTTTAAAGTATGAAGTTAATTCTTTTTTTTTTCTTTTTTTTGGTTACTTTAGTCAATGAATATCAACTTACTTTACATTTAGGACTGTTCAAGTAAATAACTATTTAAAAAATCAAGTAATTTTTTTTATTTGAAATTATTTGAATAATTTTGTGGTTATTTAAATAATCAAAGAATTTTTTAGGATAATTTCTTCTTTGCCACCTTCATCAGAAAGATGTTTCAGTACAGCTGGCTTTTTCATTACTAAACTTAGTTTGATAAATTATGTTTTTTAAGGTCACTATTAACTATAAATAAATAATTTTCAAATGTTTGAAGCAAATTCTCAAACTAGTTATCCCAAAATTGATTGCTATTTAAATAATTCAATTTATCCATTATTTGCATAATTTATCCATTATTTACATAATTTATCCATTATTTACATAATTTATCCATTATTTGCATAACCCTATTTACATCCCTAGTAAAAAAAAACTCACTCGTTTTATCCAATTATGATAAGGTTTTGTTAATTCTATTTTGTTTAAATATTTAATGCAATAGGTTTGTATTGTATTAAATTATAAATTATATCTATAATTGTCTTCCTTGACCCTATCTTATACATATTTATCCTAAATATCAATTAGATTGACCAAAATTTTAATATGTTGAGAAACAATTCACCTATATTCTGTTGAGACTTGTTAAAGAAAGATAAGCACAAACAAACTAACAACCTCTTTTTTTTTTTTTTTTTTTCTTGTCTCTTAACTAATTGCTATCTCTGAGGGTTTAGTTTGCCAACAATGTAAGTGCAATTTAAGGACAAATTCTAATGAAAACTCTTTTTAATTGGCTCTCCAGTGAGAAGAAGTGAATAAATTTAATTGCTAAAAAATTTAGATCTAGAAACTTACCACCATCAGGTTATGAGTTTTTAGCTGAATCAGGCTAAGGTTCTATTAAAACAATAGTAATCCAAACAATGTAATCCAAAAAGTTAAGTTTGAGTTTCACAAGCAGTATCTTCAGCTTTACGTAGCTCATTTATGGAGGATTAAGTTGTTAAAATTGAGTTTTTGAAAATAAATTAATAAAATTCTTTACTATCATATCCATTTTTGTGATTGTTTCTCTTTCTTGGAAGATGAATTCATCCAATTCAAGTTTTTGTGTGATTAAGTAATGTAATATAAACCAAACTAATTATTTAGTTTGTATAATAATAATAATATATTCACTCTACTTATTCTGCGCTGTATTGAGCTCTCTTACTGGAAATATTAACATAATTTCTGCTATACTATATATATATATATAAAAATATAAATAAATAAAAGATTCTTGAAGTATATATCTCTGTGTGGGTTTTGCTTATTATTTAACACAATTTATATAGTGAATCCATTTTGTAATAGCACCGTTTCTTACATTTTTAGAATTGTTCAGCATAATTTAAAAAAATTTTTTGAAGTCTTAGGTGATATTCTAGCATGCTGGGACAAGAAAAATAAAGAATTTTAAAGTTAAAAACCATTTTAGGGGCTAAAAGGTATAAAAGAAGCTATGATATTATCATATCAGTTTCACATTAGTTAGACTCCTTAACTGCATGTAATTGACAAAATACAAAGTTTTAAGATTCAGTTATTCTCTTGATTTTAATTTTGCTTGCATCAACCCAAAAGGTAACTCAAGAATTTCATAATTCCAGAGTTTTTGTGTTTTGTTTTCTAAAAAAGTTAAATTTTTTCAGAATGCAGCAACCACCTCCAGCTTCTACTATCCCCATGCCACCAACATCTTGGCAAAATTCTCTTGAGGATGGTGGCTATATGTCTGATGATCAAGTGGGGAGCCCAGTTCACAGTAGTTCTTGGGTACGTGCAGTTGAATCACTTCCCAAACATATGAATACAAACTCTGTTGCTCCATCATGGAGCATGTGGAATCCAGTTCCTTTTCCTGTATGGCAATTTCATTTGAGTGCTACTAACAGTCCTGAGCATTACATGAATCAATCATTCTGTATTTCACCTAATGAACAACCTCTTTGTAGTCAAAGGACCTCACCTATATATATTAAAGACAGTCCCTCATCTCCTTTGAGTGTGATCACAATATCAAGTACCAGTGAGAGTGAGGAAGACATGTCATTTAGCTGTGATTTGCAACAAACTAAAAGAAATGAAGGTAGATTTAATCATTATGGGGTTGAAAAAAGTTGGCCTTTTGTGCCATTTAACTCACGGAAATTTGCAGCTGAAACACCCAGTCCAGTCCAATCTCGTAATATGAGAGAATTTCCAGTATTTCATAATGCCAGAAGTCCTCAAACTTCGTTTACGGAAAGGAATACTCATTTATTAGGAAGCACTTCAAGCTACCCATATATGGATTTACGGTATCTCCATCCAGCTACAGAACAAATCGTCTGCAAACAAGAGCCTGCTTGCCAAGGATTCGAGTCTCATCAAGAGTTCATAACGTCCTTACCGTCTTTGGTGCCCTCTCTAAATTCCTTTAGTCCTGTGGCAGTAGTACCATCATTAACATCCTCGACAGTGCAAATATTGCCAACATGTTATATATCTCCAGTTACAAACTCTTTGCGCCAACAAACAATGGTTGTACCATCGAACCATGGTTGTACCATTAATGCAATTTCAAGTGCTTTTCACACTGACTTATGTAGCTCACATTCTGAATACTCTGGAATGCATATGGCTCATGCTATGTCTCATCAGCAAGCCTCTTGTAGTCATTGTTGCATGAGTCGTGTTTCTTCTCCGTATTCCCAGTCTTATGCAGCATCTATACATCGCCCAGCTTTTCCGACAGTCACTCAATCTGAATTATCATGTCCTACTTATACATACTTCGGACGGTGATGCTTGGGGTTTAACAAACAACGTCAGTGTGTAAATCCACTTTTCATTTTATATTATATGCGATAAAGCTCTTGCGTATATTATATTTCTTTTATATTTGTTAACTTTGAAGCTTATTTTTATTGAATAACTGATTTATTTGCAAAAGGGGTTAATGTATAATTAAACTTCGAAAAAACATCTTCCGATCTAAATTCTCCATTATAGCTTTTAAACCGTTCGGTGAAATATTGATTTTAATTAATCAGTTTCTACTTTTTAAAAAATACTTTGTAAAAATTAACGTGATGATTACATTTAATTTTATTATTTAAATCGCGCAGCTTCATGTTTTATATATATAAAATAGATAGAAACGACCTGGTTTGAAATGGTTCTTATTTTGATGAATTTTATGGCTTATCGCGTCTTACCTAAGTAAACTGAGAGGAAATCTTAAAGATTGAAAGTTAACTTGCTTGAGATACCTTCGGTATTTTGAAATGCGAACTTTGGCGAACATAACTCATTCGCTTTTTGACGACTGGACTTAGAATCAAGATATTTTGTAAATAGTGATATTTCTTAAATGCGTATTCAAATGATGTAAATCTTTTTTATTTGCTTCAATGGGGTTCTATAAGCAACTGTACGTAGATATCGATGTATATAAGCGGCGAATTTCTTAAATTATTGTATTTGTGGTCGTAGTATTCTGTGGTCGTAGTTATGTTTTAGTATTTGTAAAACCTTTTAAAATAAATGTTGTGAAAAATTTAAAAAAAGAAAAACAAACGAATATATCGTACAAGTTGTTCTTTGTTGTTTTTTTTTTTTAATGTTTTAGGTAAATTACGTCTCTATTAATCGTTGCTATTTTGTTCTCATGTAACTAAATATATGTTTTAAGTGAGTTTTTTCATTTAATGAAATAATTTAATAAGCGTAAAATTTTTCTGTGGTCTATGGAAATTTCTATCTTAAGCACCGCTTGAGCGTCTTGTGGTTTTCATCTTGTTGGGCAAATTCTTCAAACGAGTAGCGTCGAGAAGATAAATCAGAGTGAATTAAAGTCAAATATTGTACTTTTCCCAATAAAAACTTTAATGTACAATAAAATTACAAAATTGAATGTCTTATCGTAGAGTTTAAAAATTTTGCTAACTATGGTAAACCTCATATCAGAACGTAAAATAAGAGTTACGATATAAGATTTTTAACCACTGGTGCCTACCAGGGCGCGTTTCCTTACACAAAGGACTTGTTAATTGGTTATTACTTACAATAAGGCATAAAGATTCTTTACCGACCAATCTCATTCAGCATTTTACTCCCAAACATTTTAACAACTATCGATGGAAAATGCCAACAAAAATTCGCAAAATAACCAATTCAAGTTCAGCAAACACAAGTAAATTTCAAAAAACCTTCAAAGGCTTCGACAATCATGGTAACGAAGATATTTTTCATCGCAGCTTATTAACTTGCTGTCACAGCAAAACTAGTGTTGGACCAAGACGATGGCAATTACCACGAGACTATGTTATTTATTTTCACGTTATTTCATACTTATTGAAAAAATTTTTAAGTTAATTAAAAAAAAAAAAAAAAACACAAACACACAAGTTGTATTTATTCCGGGGAAATGATCCGATAGGACATTCCAAAATTTCAATTCGAACAATTAACAGGAGTTTCGAGAAGCTGATAGGCTTTATTGTCAGAATTCATTAGCGTGTTTAGTTTATTTAGTGGCCTACGTCGGTCAACACACTTTTAAGTAAGATTTGATGAGTATTAAATTGACGAAACCACGCTATCCTTTTTTAAATGATCCCAGCCGTTTTCCTCTCTCTCCCCCGCCCTCCATTCACATCTGATTTGATTTGTTGCTCTTATTTTATATTGCTCAGGGGGACTTGCGTTTCACCTTTTTTCATCTCGACATTTCTCGTAATGCCGCGCCTCGTTTTCTAATTTTTCCCTAAATTTGTCTCCATCTGAGATACTGAAATACCATAATAAGACAACTTTTAAATTAAAGTTCTGCATGAGAACTTGAAAGAAACTGTCGTTGTCTCTTATTTTGTTTTCCTTATTTTTTTAAAAATAAGCTTACTTATAAAAGAAAACAACAAAAAAACAGGTTAAAACAAACGTGCGTCCTTTGGGTGAAGTTCTGAAGATGATCGAGTGAATTTATCTTTGATTTTTCAGCCATCTTGTCCGTTTGTTTGTTACCTCACCAAAAGGAGTGATTTGGAAATATCTATTTAAATTTGTGTCTAATGAAGCAGCTATTAACGACGTTATCACAATTTAATTTGTTAGATTAAGCAAAATATCAAAATGTGTCTTCAGATTCAATAGTTAAAACTAGGCACCGCCGATTCGGTTCGTAAAATCCGCAAAAAGCCAATCCGACTTATTTTGCGGATTAAAATAGTCAGTTCGTAAAAATTTTTCGGATTAATAATCCGAAAGCTAATTTACGAACCACTAGCGAATTTTTTTTTTGCGGATTCACTTCGCTGTTCGGATTATCAATCCGAAAAATTTTTACGAACCACTAGCGGATTTTTTTTTTTTGCGGATTCTCTTTGCTGTTCGGATTATTAATCCGAAAAATTTTTACAAATCAATTTAACTTTAATTCGTTTAGCGAATTATACGAATCGCGTTCCGTTCGCGTCACCATTAAATGGTGTGGTCCAAAAAAATTACGTTTTTATTATGTGCGCGTCCTATAAATAGTGGATTTCTTTTTTATTTTCAATCAGTTCTATTTGGAAATCTTAACATACAACAATTCGTTCAACAGATCAAGTCTACTATTCTTCACCTACATTTATTACGGTAAGCCAATATTATATTAATTTGATTTAAAAGTTAAGAATATTTCAAACTGAATTTTTGCGGTTTTTTTTTTTTTTTTTTTTTGTGGATCGAATTCCTTTGCGAATTATTTCGCTTTGCGGATTGCTTCAATTAGTGGATTGGTCCGATAAAATTTATATTGTAATATTTCTTCTACTTAAATATTAACAGAAATAAAAATAGAAATAGAGATAAAAACTAGTTTGAAAAATTGTTACGCTCATTTCAATAATTAAGGCAAATAATTAGTTCTTTTATTGAAAACTTTATGCATGCCTCTAAAATATCATTTATTGTTAAGACGAATATTAAGGAAAATTTTCAAATAACTTAATAATTAATTCTTTTTCGGAAACTGTTTGTATGCATCAAAAACTATCACGTTTTATTAAAGAAATATTGAGGCAAATATTTCAATAAAAAGTCAGTAAATCGAAAATGTGATTTGATCCGTGTTTTCGAATTTTTAATCCGAAAAGTAATCCTTATTAACAATCTGATCCGTTTTTGTGGATTTTAAATTCAATAAATAATCCGAAATATTCGTCCGATCCGATATGGCAAACTCAATCCGATTCGTTTCTTTTTTTTTTTTATTTCACTTTTTTTTCTTTTCAGATGCCTAAGCTGTCTAATATTTGGGAATTCTTCAACAATGTGGAAGAAAAAAAAGGCAAAATGCAAGGCCTGTGGCAAAATATACTTAATCAATAAAAGCACCACAAGTCCTTTAAGAAACCATTTGAAAAGAGTCCACTTGAATTTATATAAACAATTAGAAAGGAAAGACAAGCAAAAATCAACAATACCAGACATTTTTGATGAGCTTGCCTCTGAAGACTCAGATTTTGAACAAACACAAGATAGAGGAAAAAAGAGGAGATGTCCACAAACACAAAAAGATACACCAGTATCGCCACAGCCTGGACCAAGTGGAACTTGTGGCACTTCCAACACACAGACACTGCAAGGCAGAAAACAGGCTACCAAACCTGAATGGGAAGTTACTGACATCAATCAAATAAGAACTGTTGTTGACATTACTAAATGGGTGATTGAGGACACTCAACCATTTTCTATTATAGAAACTGACGCATTCACCCGGATGATGAGAACTGCAACCAACGGTCAATTCAGAGCCATTACAGCAAAGAATATATCTACAAAATACATTCCTCTCCTTTTTAAATTCATCAAGGAACAAGTAAAAAACATTTTCAATTCAGACAAGTCAAATCTTGATGGAGTGGCCTTTACATCCGACGTGTGGACCACTGATCACACTAATTTGTCTTTCATGAGCCTTACACTCCACTATATAGATTCAAAGTTCCAATTAAAGCGCTTCTTGGTAGAAATGTCCTACTTCCCCGAACAACATACTGCCGACAATATTGCCAAGAAGCTCAATGAATCTATCAACAAACTGGAACTTGATTTTGGAGTCAAAACCTGGATAACAGTCGACGGTGCAGCTAATGTCCAAGCAGGTGTTAGGAAATCAATTGGGGTTCAAAGTGCAATTTGGTGTGTCGACCACCGTCTAAATCTAGTTGTCAGTGGTGCTGTCGATGATAAAAGATGTCCAAAATGGTCAATTCTCAACCACAAAATAACAAAATTAGTAGGTCACTTCAACCAGTCCTCTCAAAAAGCTATGACTTTAGTTAATGCTGCCAAAGCCTTAAAAAACTCCAGAACGAAGTTAGTACAGAGATGCCCTACAAGATGGAACTCTGACCTCCATCAAATGGAGTCTGTGGTGGATCTTCTTCCGGCGATGCATTCTTTAAAGAATCCGAACCCTACTGTTTCTGGAGGTTGTAAGTTGACAGATCTTTTACCAACAGATGATGAAGTGGAATCTATTCAATCTGTCATCCGGCTTCTGAGAGGCTTTTCAAAATTCTCTGAGAAATGCAGCAGTGAAAAGAATGTTAGCATCTGTTCCGTTATTAATTGCCTATACAACATCAGAGGAAGATTAGCAAGGGAGATGATCAAGCCAAAAACTGAGGTGTCATCAGAGCTTGCTCACTACTTCAATGAAGATCTAAACAAAAGATTCGAAGGGGAGTTGATGAATATTGAATTCTCTATAGCTCATTTTTTAGATCCTAACAGCAAGGGCATGCGCTTTGTGGATGAGGGGGAAAAATTTGAAGTAGTCAAAACTGCAGTAAAAAAAGCTATGGAAGAACTGTCAAAAAAAGAAATTTTGGCTAGCCAAAGCACTCCTTCCCCTTCAATGTTGGATGATGAAGATGATGACGACTTTGATTTCACTGAACAACTGAGGAAGAAAGTGTTTGGTGCAGGTTACATTAATCCTGGAGGTGAAACAAGCACCAAGAAAGCCATTTCTACTGAAATTGAGGGGTATTTGAATTCAAAACCAGTTCCAGCAAATACAAATGTACTGGAATTCTGGAAACAAAACCAGTATATTTACCCAATAATGTCAAGGCAGGCCAGAAAAAACCTCTGTATACCTGCTGCATCATCAACATCTGAAAGAGTTTTCTCAACAGCAGGGAATATATACAGCTCTAGAAGAACCAATCTTTCAATCTCAAAGGTTGAGATGTTGGTATATATGAAAGAAAACACTAAGCAACTCAGTAAAATTCAAGACATTGTGTGGCCAGGAAATGAGTTTGGAAAATGATTAACTTTCAGTGTGATTTTGACTTTTTTTTATTTCTTAACAAGGAAATCATTTCGTTTAATTGTATATTTGAATATTATAAATAAATAAAAATGAATCTTAATTCGAAAGCTTTTTTTATTCTGAATCCGTATAAATCCGTAAAAATAATATCGGTTCGGATTCCAATTCGAAAAAAATTTTTCGAATTGCAATCCGATCCGAAAGTATCGAATCGGATTGCAATCCGAAAAAATAATCCGAAAAAATTTTAACGAATTATTTTCTGATAAATTATTTTCGGATCAAATCAATCCGTAAGTAGTTTGAACCGTTTAGCATAGATAATTCGGTGCACAATCCGCAAACCGATAAACAGTAACGAATCGGCGGTCTCTAGTTAAAACGAGTTAAATTAAATCCAATTTATAACATGCTTTGTGGGATTTTGTACGTCAGACAGTAAAAAAACATAACTGTTAAAAATACTGCTGATTTGTGATAGTAAAGAATATCTATTTGGTTAACGTTTTCTTCCGTAGTTTTTAAACGCTGCTTTCAGAAGCATCTCAACAGGTAGGTTTAGTGAATGAACGAGTTCCGGGCTAACTTACTCTGATTGGCCTCTCGAGCCCAGAGCCATCTGCAAAGAGAGCTATACCTTCCCGGGCGCCATCACTTCAAGAAATTGTTTGTATTTTGCTGCTTTTTTAACTTTTATTTTTGGTTTTAGTGCGCAGCTAAAATAACGTTTATAAAAGGTTTCATTCTTATTTTAAAAGTATTACTCATCAAGTTTGAGATATTTTTGTTGTATAGTTAAATTTTTTTTACGCTTTTGATGTTGATTCTTTTTATAAATTAACAGATTCTAAATGGTGCATTTGCTTAAATCAAAATAGCGCACTGTAAACGTTTTTGTAGATTTAAAAAGCTATTTAGCTGTTTATATGGAAAGCGGGCTGCCTTGTTTACGGAGATCTCGACGTCATCCTTATTTCAGCTTAATTTTATTTTGCATTTATCTTAATAAGTGAGCTAGTCTGGCAAGTGAGACCTCAATATTTTTTGCCGAGATCTCGATAAAAGTGCTAGCCCTTTCCATATAAACAGGCTCTTAAAATCCTGGTCTAAACATTCTGAAAACTGCTCGAAATATTTTAAAAACTCAGGACCAGCAGAATTTTTGTTTTGATCAATTTTAAATAAATTCAATTAATCGATAAACCAACGAATTTAAATTCCTAATTAAGTAACTCTAAATTATAAATTCTGAAATTTACCCGTAAAATCAGTTAATTGAAAAAGCCTCTAATGCAAACCAGGGATCCACGTTCCGGATGATCTTCGTTTTTGATCGCAAATTCTGAATTCCGCTGGAACCGGAATTTAGAAGAAATTTCTTGAGAAACTGAAATTTTGTGAGAAAACAATACTTAAAATTTCTTATCTGTAAATTTCGTAGTTTTATTTATTAAATAGAAAAAATCCGATTCTGACAGAATTCGGAATATGGGATCAAACGCAAAGTCGGCCGAAACGCAGACCCTTTCTTAAAACAATATTATTATTGATTAACCCCTAAATAAATCCGGCAAATTTTTCGATTAAACACAATTAATCGAATAAATAGCTCCGATAATCGATGTATCCATTCGCCCAAATCACCGACATCCCAGAATTTTAAAAACTCTTTGAGAAGAATTTACTAAATATCTCAAAAGTCTTTATTGTCCTCTGTCTGAAAGACAATATCTGATAGAAAAAGTATATTTATGAAATTATATGTCAGACAAAATACAGTTTAAGAAAATAGGTGAATCGTTAAATAAAACATTTGTCAACTGATTATTTATCACCAGCTTATTTATCACTACTTTTTCACAAGTTTAAACAGATTTAATCAGCTACGGACAGCTATTTATTTAAAGCCAATAGCCTAAATATAATACATAATTTACACTTAGAGTAAATATAAAATATTTATTTTTTGCGTTGTGTTTCTTGCGGTATTCACTTTTTAATAAAATGCTTTGATATGTACTTGACATGTTCCGACAGCTCTTAAAACGTGTAAAAATGTCTATAAAATCATTCTGAACCAAATTTTTAAGATTTTTTCATTGAGCTTTAATTGAATTCTTATGATTGAAATTTTTCTTCGATAAAACGAAATTTGAGATTCAAGATTAACTTTCTATTCTTTCACCTTACAAAAAGACGATAAATATTTTAGAAAACAAAGTTACCTTTAATATTTTTGATTCGTAAATAGGTATATATTGGTAGATCAAGCTATTAACGACTATTAACGACTATTGACGACTTTAAAGTTATGTAAACAATGAATTTGTTTTTTTTTGTGCTAAAAAAATTTGTTTTTTGCCGAATTTTAGCCGCAAAGTTTAAAGTTTGCATAAGAATTTTTTTTGAAGACTTTCCTTGATATACTATTGTGGATTAATACTGTAGTCATCGAAAATCGTGCCAGTTTTGAAGAAAAGGAAGCAAAAATGGCCATTGTATCTCGAAAATATAAGAAAACGAACTTGTTTACCTAAGGTGGTCTTGCAAAAATTTTCCGAAGGAACCTTATTCATTTACGCTGCTTATCAGTCATAAGTGTGTATTCATTTGTGCTCAGTTATTCCTTTCCATATTTATCTTTGACTTCAAAGAAAAAGCTCTTAAATTTAAGTTTAGACAATTTTTATGTGATTTGCGCAAATTTTTTTATCCAAGACTTGAGAATATTGAACATCTTAGTGAAAAATAATTGTCTTTAAGCAATGGCTGTCTTTTAGTTATGGTTGTCTTTACGCAATGGCTGTCTTTTAGTTATGGTTGTCTTTTAGCAATGGCTGTCTTTTAGTTATGGTTGTCTTTAAGCAATGGCTGTCTTTTAGTTATGGTTGTCTTTAAGCAATGGCTGTCTTTTAGTTATGGTTGTCTTTTAGCAATGGCTGTCTTCTTCAACCATAACATACCAGACTGTGAATGATTAGTCGGTATTTAAAGAAGAAACAAAACGGAGAAGGTAAGAAAACTGGATTTGAAAATGTTTCAAAATACCTTGGTGTGTCATTTGATTCGGACGATCTTAAAACGATGGATAATTTAATTTAACAGTTTAAAAATGGATTTGCAGCTAAATATTGAGTAAAAGCATTCCTTCAAAGAAATCTTGGAAAAGTTTTTTGTACCTCTGAATCAACTGTTAGAACAGTAGCAATGGTTCTAGACAGCAAAGTAAAGAGATTCTTTAAACATTTTCATGTTTTTTTAGAAAAGAAAAGTTTGATTCATGTCATTGATTTTCATTGATGTTTTTTACAATGTCGATGAGACAAACTTTAAATTTAACCTGAACAGTTTACAAAACTAGTTTATTAAGACCTAAAGAAACTATTACTGCCTGAAATTGCTTTAGAGCTAATGGTTCAATGTTAAAAATGCCCTATCAAAGATTACATTCAGAGAATTAGTGAGGAATTAAAAGATGTTGCATGTGCTATTTTTACATTCTTAGGCAATCATCCAAATCACTTTAGTATTCATTTCTTTGAGAGGTGACAGGATTGAGGGACCAGCCATTTTTCTACTGAGTATTGAGAATGTTCATTTTAAGCGGTGTATCGGCATAAATGATATATCTGAATCTCTTCAGCTTCATCCAGCATCAACGTTATCAATAATGAAGTTTTTGCTCCTGTTCAACGTATCACAGAGGTCTCAGTAGAAATGAAATGGTTTTTTATTAATTTTTTATTTGCGTCAAATTTTTCATGTAGAAAAAAGAAAAGAAAAAGATTCTTGAAGAACGAAAAATAATATAAAAGCAAATCAAACAAATAAAGATAGAAAAAGCGAAATTAAAGTCTCCTGTTGCTAAAAAATAGCGTGGAAGACCAGCTAATATTCAATAATATGTATTTTATATTTTTATTAAAATTTAGGATATTTTGAGAAACCATTTCTTTTATTTTTATAAAATTTATAAATAAATAATGTTTTTGAATTGCTATTCAAAAACACCAATGCATTGTCAGCGACTCAAAATTTATTACAAAAAATAACATTCAAGTCTGCAGCCTCTAAAAGTAAACCGTTCTTTTTCTGAATTTGTTTCTTTGTCAATCTTCATTAAGTGAATCTGGCAATTTCCCATTGCTCTGTTTTCCACATCACCATAAAAGGAAATTCTTACAATTGGACTTTTTAAGCTTCAGGAATAAAACAGGTGACATCATAAAACCCTAACTTTTAATATACTCCTTGTTATTTTTCTTTTTTCAATGATCGTCTCAAATTCTATTCAATAACAATAGCATTTAACCCGCATCCGCCAGTGATTGTGTTTACTTTAATTGCGGTCTTGCCAACTGGAAACCTACCCAATGAATGAACATCCATCGCTTTAAAGGACCTTCTTGAACAATCAATAAAAACTTCATTCTGCCTCAAGCCTGATAAATTAACAACGGTAACAGTTGTCATGCCACCATTTGGTTGATGAGATAAGGCAATGTATATGTTTCTTTCTGTTTGTCCTTCAATGTTGAATTCTAAACTCAATATGCTGTAAGGATGGTATGCAAAATATCCTCCCCGGACGTCTTGGCGTATAGCATCAGTTTGTTTCCATCGGTGAGTTCTATGACGGATAAAACCATTATTGAGCAAAATTGGAAGATCATAAAGATCATGGCGTATTCTAAATCTGAAGTCTGGTAATACAGCAGACCAGCAAATACTGGTGACATCTAGCACTGATGATAGTCCTTTCGGAAATGACTGTTGTGTGACTAAATTTTCATGATTTGATTTTTTTAGACTACCATCTTTATTCAGTTTTTTTTTAAAGTTAAGAAGCAGTTTTTCACGGACGTAAGTGAGCAGAATTAAAGCGACTTGCGCGTGAGCGAGATGTGACGGGTGATCTCCAATAAACATTTCTGACAATAACAATCTTTTATCAGCGGTATCGTTTACACGATTGGTAATAGAAGCTAAAAGATCAATTGTTGTAAACTTGTAATATTGAGAGAGCACCGCGATGGTGCTTAATTTATATTGCCAAGAAGGCGTTAAAGCTATACTTTCACCGTTTGGAAACACACTGCTGGAGAAAAATTCAACAAAAACTAAAGCGGGTTTACTTTTATATAACAGTATGGAGCGAACAAATTTCTCCAAACCCCGCCCGTAATCGTAACTATCCGGGTCATTTATACAAAATTCCCAAAGGACAATATCAATCTGTTCGTTTGGTCTCACATACTCCTTCCAACAGTGACCGTAGTAGGTAGAGCCAGTCCCTCCAACAGCTAAAACTTTACGTTTTAAAAAACTACCCGTTAGAGGAGCAATTACAGAATTCCACCATGCACCAAGGGCGTAATGATAAGTAGAGTATGTGCTTAGGCAACCCAGCTCAGCTCCTTTTGAACATGATCCGCCAAAAACAACCATTGTAACGTTGATGCCACGAACCATTTTGTCGAACACTCTATTAAGTCCCTCTTGCGTAGCGGAGCCATCTTTGTTTATACCTAATTCCAAATCAAGTTTTAAACTTTCGTAATTTGTAAAGTTGTGTTTAAAATACCATAAATTAAAGAACGATTTTTTCAAATCTTTTTCTAATTGCGAAAAATTTGTTCCGTAAACAAATTTAAAAGCAAAATGGACGTAAACAAAACAACTCAATAAGCATTTCTTTTCATGTAAATACCCGAAATGTTTCATCTCTGCTTCTAGACGTGGTAATATATTTTTTCTTTGCGATTATTTTATAACAAAAGTAAGAAATAGCTTTACAAAAAAATTATTCATCTTTAACGAAACTGCCATCGCGAAGTTTAAAAAAAAATTTAACTCTCCTGCGTGGGAGTCCGAGAGATTTCAAAAAAAGGCAGCTTTGGTTAAAAGCATGCTTCGATAAAAATCAGTAGACCGTTTAATTTGTTAGATGCTGTGTGCTAGCGATATTTCATCTGATATAGTTGACTCGTTTGGCAGAAGCGTGGATTTTACTAATACATACATACAAACTTTGGTTGCGCTTCTACCAATAGAAATACGAATAACAAATAAGCCAATCAGAAGCTTATAACATACTTATAGCTGATAAGAGTGATCGACTTGCACGTTAAGAACGCATGCTTAGGAAGGAAACAAAATACGAATTCTAATTTTTGAGAATAATTGCAAATATTGCAGCAAATTCCTGTAATAAACTTTCTTTCGTTACTTATAAACCGAATTTCTTTATTAACTAATAGTTAATAATGCGTTAAGCCAGTTGAAGCCAAGCAAAATTTATTCAAAATGAAAAGCAAATAGATATTTTTTTGTGATGCGTCATTTCTCATTCTTTTGCACCTATAAATACTTTTAATATTAATTGTAACAGTTGTCAAAGGAAGTCATTTGCTTTAAGAAGTTGAGTGCCAACTTCTTACAGTAAATGATCATTTAGTGTTTTTGCGTGCAATTAGTTGTAAATATCATGGGACTTTAGTTTTGTATATTGAATTTTTTAATTGAATTTTTTAATTGAACGTTTACGCCAACCGATATATTCATTTAATGTGAAACTAAACACAAGTTGAGCTTTTCAATTACTTTCTTTCTAAAATAAAATTGCAGTTTTTACTAAAAAAAGTATAATCTACCGAATAAATCTTAGCAATAAAGGGGAAAAGGGGAAGAAACACTAAACAACTGCTTATCTGCTTATAAGTAAACCTACAGATTAAGGGCATCGGGAAAAAAAATGTGAAAAATACTTTCGAAAAACAAGTATTAGTAAAAAGATTTCAGTTGAATGGGAATTTCACACAATCATATTCCAACTCAAAAAGATAGTATCCCCCTAGGTGTTACATCATAACAACCATTATCCATCTGAAGCATTGCACTAACACCTTAACAAGACTTTACAAATGTTTTTAAATGTGTCTAAAACAAATCTCCATTATGGGGAGAAATTGATAGCCATGGTTATTACATACATTTTTAAAAATCTATTTATTTATCATAAAGACATATCTTTTCTTTTAACTTATCAATAAATTTTAGCTTTTTTATTTAGAGATTTATAGCTGTATTGTATGTGTGATGTGTATATGTGTGATGTGTATGTGTGTGACGTGTGTGTGTGCGTGTGTGATGTGTGCGTGTGTGAAATTCAAGAAATTATAAGTAAATAAAATAAAAACTGAAGAGTCTGACTACAATATATTACTATAAACGTAACTTGTTGCTTCATAAAGTTGTTTAAATGAAGACTATCATGCTTTCTTTATGACTTACTGTATTTTATTTAATCAGAGTAATAAAAATACAGTCAGTTTTGTAAAAGCGCTGAAAAACATAAAAAGATGCAGTTTTTAATTTACTTTAAACTGTTTCTATCGCATGTCAACCTACTGCACAGTGGTCCAGGATCATGTTATAAATACAAAATTCAAATGATCAGGTTATTGGATTTTTTTAAAAATGTGGATTAAGAAGAACTAGAAGTTCAAGAAGTAGGGAAAAGATATCCAGACTGCTACACTTGTCATAAACTTACCAAATTTTCAAGATATTTATGTGGATTTTAGATGCTTATGAAATGTAAAGGCTGAAGATAAATAAACGACATGAAACCAAGAACTTCATAATAAAACAACTCACAGGGTGTTAAACAAAAAAGTTTTTTAAAACGCCTTAGAAAACTTTCCCCCAGTTTCCCTCATCTTAAAACCTTTTGGATATGAAAAAGCGTTATTTATAGAAAAGCTCTGTGGTAGATTTAGGTTCTTTAGTAGCATTTGTAACTATCGAGTCCTTCCAAACCTGTTGCATTATATTAGAATAGTTGGTTTATTTCATAATGTTGCATACTTCTTTAATAATTGGTTTAGAAAATTTAAACAGCATGCTGCAACGTTCTTTATCCTTCCTTTTAAACTTAACCCAATATCCGATCCCTCACCACCCCCCATTATTTGTTGTTGTTTTGATTGTGAAATAAGTATAACGGGATATTCTGGAATATTTAGGAACACTCTGGAATATTAAGGAATAATGATTACCTTCTGTACTTCAGGAATATTCAGAAAAAATAAATACTTAATTAGTTAACTGGATCTAATTGCACTTAGGAGAATATCAACTTCTCAATATTCTCTTGAATTCAATTAGTTAACTAATTAACTTTTAACAGTTAACTAAATTATACTGACTGAAACCTAACATGAAGAGAGGAGCAACATTTTGTAGCGGGGGGGGGGGGGGTTACACTATCCAAAGCATTTGAAGATCTCTCGTTGAGATCTAAGAAGCGAAGATTTTCCAAGATTACTAAAATTGTAGGAGTAACCACAAAGAGCCTGTTTCATGGTCTTATTCTAAACGTCAATAAGGACAGATGACGAAAAGATGCCAAGAATCTGAAACGTTTGATGGAAAGTGATACTGATGGATCCTGCGGCATATTATGCACGAAAACATACTGTTGGAGAAAGACTTACTCACAAGAAGAAGCCATAACTTGATGATAATCTGTCTGCACAAAGAGTAGAGCTGATTATCAAACTACTCGTCAGGGGGTCTTAGAGAAAGCTTGCAGATTATACCCTACCTGCAACTATTTAGTAAAGGCTAAGAGCAATTGCATTCCAGAATGCAGCACTGAAACCTCAAACTAAAGTACTTCTGTTAATCTTTAGAGATTATTTGACCATAATTGAACACAACCGAGGAGGATTACTTAGTAATTTACAAATGAACACAACCGAGGAGGATTACTTAGTGGCAAGAATTTGATCCACTACTTTTCAATTAAAGGTTTAGTATTGTCGGATGAATCTTTTCCATAACACTATAATACATTGTTTACACTATAATACATATTTACATATTTATACATAATATATTAATTACAAAATACTTTTTAACTTTAAATACAATCAGGAATTGAGAGCAACCATTATCCAAATGACGAATAAATATTAACTAAAATTGTTCTTTAAGGACATTTTTCTTGCATTGGAGGATGTCACAAAACCTGCAATAAAATACGAAGAATACATTAAAATATTTTCCCAAGTTTAAACTTCATTTTTCCACGTTAATTACTCCATTTTTTATTAAAAAACCCCCAATAAGTTTAGCATGCCGTAGAGGTATATAACTATGAGAGATAATCTTAGCTGAGGCTAAATACATTTATAGTGCTTATGCTAACTTTAATTGAGGTAAAATAAAACCAAAGTTTTAGAAAAATGTTTAGTTTAATATAAAAAAAACAAAAAACTACTGAACTATGAGCTTTTTTTGTGTTCATAGATTTTATTTTACAGAATTTTGTATAAGTAGACTTTTTTGCATGAATAGAATTTTGTAAAGGTCTTTTTTTGTTAAAGTTACAAAAATTTTTACTGGTTTTTCTATCACCGATTATCTGTTTTTCAAAAACTACGCAACTTATTTCAAGTTTTTTTTGGAACATTCTAATACGTTCTATTTTTACTTTATAGCTAAGTTGCAACAAACTTTCATGTCATAGATTTTGATTGCCGGTCTTACTTAAATGCAAAACCATTTTTTATTCCAAAGTTGCTTATATTTTTCCTGAATTGTTTCTTTTAGAGGTAAAAAAAAAACAAAACAAAACAAAAACTAACATGAAGATTAAATGTTTAATAGGGAATCACAAAATCCTCAAATGCACAAACAAAAAAAAGGGAGGTCACACCCAGTATGCTTAGACTATAACCCTTTAAGCTCAACCATTTTACCAATTATCGTAATTATTTGAGTTCTTTAAATTTAAGTTATTCTTTTATCTCATGATTAATCTTATTCACATTTATGCATTAGAATAAATTAAACGCAGGATTAAAAAAAAATGCAGGGTTCAAATTACAGCCAGCGCGTTTCGCGATTACATTTCGCAAGTTTGTTTTTTTCCAGCAACCGTGATTTTTTATTTTGCTAATGGTTTTTTTTGTTTGTTTTTTTTTCATTTAGTACAATTGCTATTTAAAAAACAGTTCTGAAAGTTAAATCAAACAAAGTCCAAATTAAAGTTATTTAAATTAACTAAAAAATTAAATTAACAATAAAAAAATTAAATTGTTTGAAAAACCTTACTGAAAAAAGAAACTATAATTGTTTTTAAATCATAAAAAAAAGATAATTATAGGTAAACAACGGTATTTATTGCGCCTATCACTAAAATATGCGTACGAATGAATAGTGGCTTAATTTAACGCACCTTGAATAAACCTCTGTTTGATTTTCAAATTTTGTTTATTATTTTATAACGAGCGGTTGCTTTTGTTATCCAACACATCATTTTACTGTTTTCATCGTTGATTCTATTCTAACTATAGTTGTTTAAAATAACTATTTAATATAATCATAAAGAATATGTAAGAAAGAAATAATCAGCAATTAAAACTCAAGTTGGTTGTTTTTGAAAAAAAACGCAACTATTAGATAATCGTTTACGGTTTTATTTCAGAGCTGCAAAATAGGTACATTTTAATACTTATTATATTGTATATTTTGGCAAATATAATTACATAAAGTCGTTTTTTAAAAAAAACAACATATTTTAAACATATTTGAACATACTTTTACCCCCTCTCCGTATAGAAGGGTAATAATAATAATAATAAAAAAAAAAAAACCTTTGCGATTAGATTTTTTTTACGCTTATTCGGGCTCTGAAATGTATAATTCTCTATTTTATCGAAAGCAACTTACGATGTTTGCTGATTCTACGTGTTCTTGGCAAACTTTCGCACCTTCCCTCATTCATCCACGCAGAAACCTAAACAATATTATGAATCTCTAAGTAATATGAATTGCTCAAAAGAAGTTTATCATTTTTCAAAAGTAATGTAGTTAAATTCAAGTGGAAAATTACAGTGAAGCTATAAACTTTTGTTGGGTGAAGTGCTTGCACAGTAAAACAACGATCAATGCCTTGGTAGATTACCTGCAAGATAATAAACAATCTAAACTAATATAAAACAAATTAAAAGTTAGCTAAATATTTACTTACCTTAGACATTCACAACCATTACCTTAATACAACAGTTCAATAAAAAATGAACAACAAGAATTCATAAAGTAGATATTGGTCCTTCACAAATCAAAATGGTACTTGGTAATTCAATAAAATAAGCAGAAGCAATATCAATATTAACAACAATATTCACCTCATCATCCATCCGAAGTTCATAATAATTTATCCTCCCAAGAAGCTTTTTAGGAGGATCCCATTGAATAAAAATCTCTGATTTCCCATGAACATGCAATTGAGGAGGTGGAGGAGCAAATGAATCTAGAAATAGATTAAAGGGCTTAACTTCTGGTAAAAGTTGACAGCTTCTTGTACAAATATTTTACACCAAACATTATAAAAATTTTACACCAGATTATTACAAATATTTTACACTAGATCATTACAAAAATTAAAACTATAAATTATGTGTAGGGGAGAACGGGGCTAGTTGGCTACAGTTTTAGCTTTTGAGCTCTGTGCATTTCTGGGTAAACATTTTTGAAGATATCAAACTGCAGTTCAAAAGAATATGAATTTGGCAAACATGTTCAAGTGTCAAACATTATAAAAAAATTGGTGGCCCAAAAAGGGCCTCAAAAAAAAATGTGCCAACTTACCCTGGCCCAGGGTAAGTTGCCTATATATATAATTGACACACCATGTAAAAAGAGACAAGTTTAGCAACATTAAGCAGACTTTCCTTTTATAAAAATACCATCAACAGAATTTTTTGTAACATTTTTAGAATTTACAGGCCTGTCTTTTTTAATTTTGCATGCCTGTAGATCTGTAGTGTTATATAACTTTAGTGAACTTACGGGCAATGCAAAAAGTTGTCAGTTGGCACATGTTGCCAACTAGTCCCACGATCATTATGCCAACTATCCCCAAAAGCTTTTTGCTCACAAAATGGCCTATAAATACCCAAAAACGCAAAATGACTGGTTAGAGTGAACCATACAACACTTACATCTATTTGAGTTTACTTGTAGCTAATGCTATTGCTTTTTAAAATTGAAAAAGTAATATAATTACAAAAAATACAAAATTAGTAAAAAAATACAAAAATTGCTGTAACTTCTATGCACATATGCTTATAGCCCTGATACTACACTGAAAGATGAATTAGTTAAGTAGGAGGGTTCTATTTGAATTTTGAAAATGGAAATTTCATCCATTTCATTATCCATGGAAATTTTTGGTGGAGAATTCCAAAGTTAAATGCAGTGAGTCAACTTATCCCTGTAGCCAACTAGCCCTGGTCTACCCTACTAATATCATCATGGCGGAATTTCTAATTGTGGAATTATTCACTTCTGTTGCAGAATACTATTTCTCATATATTGTTAATGGATTCACTTTGTTAGTTTAAAAGAATTAGAAATTAAATTCAAATGAATAACCTAGAGTATTAGTTGTTGCTGTTAAAAATGCTGCTGATCCTCTGCCCTGACTTGTTAATGCACAAACCTGAAAAAAATCACATAAAAATTTGAAAAAAAAACTATCTAGTTTTAGTTAGAAAGGTATCTATTTTCATTACGTTTATACAAAATAAAACAGATTGATTTTTGTTAGAAAATAAATTTTATACTTCAAACTGGTATTGAGTGAATGGTTGTAGATGTGTCATTAAGTAACTTTTAGACTTTAAGGATATACACACAGACTTCCCTAAAAAATAAAATGTCTAAAAAATTCAGAATTATTGTAAGCTATTGCTAACAATGTTTTCTTTGCCATCATCATCCTTTGCCATTATCATCCTTTGTAAAAACTTAATTTCAGATTAATAAAAATACTATATCACCCCAAGATATAGTAACTTTGAAATTATTCGGCTAACAAAATTCTATTATGAATCAAACTGCTTTTTATTTACATCAAGCTACATTTATTTTCTAAAACCAAAATCAATATAACATACCTACAACTGATAATTCATATCCTTTAATTACACCATTTGCTTCAGTTGGCTCATCCCAACAAAGTTTTAATTGTGATGTAGAAGAAAAAATAACACGGAAGTTCATAGGAGCACTTGGCACTAAAATTATATAAAATAATTTAATACTGTCATAAAGATAATTTCCTAAATTACCATCTTAACATCTGTAATATTATTAACAACACTTTAGTTTTCAATAAAAGTACATAAAATGGGAGATATCAATAAATAATAAAAACTTTTTCAATTATGCATTAAGTCTTTGTATGATCTTTTTAGAGTACTACCAACAAATACTCTTTATTTAACAATAGTCAGCCATTATGTGAGTACCCACACTTCCTATATCTCTTATGTGTCAATGAAATTTTAATTATCACTGAGATAAGCAACATTTTTCTGGAACGTTTTTTTTGTTGAGATAATCTTTACCTTAACTTTTTTTTGTTAAGATAATGTTTCAGTTAGACAACAAAAACTGATGAGTAATACTTGAATAATCTCTACATAGTTTTCATAGCTTTGCTTTTCCCAAAAAACTTTAAACTCCTTTTTTTTTTCACTAACCCTAAAGGAACTTCATACATTTTTTGGTTCATATCATTAATTTTTTCATAAATTTTCCATTTTTATATGCAACAAAATGAGCCTGAATCTTTCAAATATATAACAAAATGAATTTGGACTATTTTTCTCTAGAAGCACTTTTATGCTTATGTTAATCACTACTTTGGTTAAACATTTTTAGAAAAGATTTTAACTTGATATAAACACAAAGTCAAAAATGTAAATAAAACCACTATAGAAGAAACTTGACATAAAACAAAAACAAAGACATTTTTGAAATCAACTCCCAAACTTTAGTCTAAATAAAGTGATTAAAATCTATACTATATTCAGAAAAACAAGAGTAAAATGTTTGGCAATACACTTAATAAAGATTGATTATATAAAGAAAGGTTATCAATATATTATTTTTAATGATTAGTAAAAATAATCTCTAGAGATATTTTCTTACTCAATCAGTTAAAAAAAATTGTTCAACATCTAGGTAGCACATTTGATTCATGCAACTAATCACCTGATTCTGGTGTCTCAATAACTACTGCTTTGCTTACACAACTAGTTGCTCCTTCGCACGAATAAAACATTGCAAATGAGTACTTGGAAAAAGGTTTGAGTGTATCAACAACAAAACTTGAATCACATGTCTTGCAGATCTCATTACTATCTGTGAATAAAAGGAATTAAAATAGAAAGCAATAACATTTTTTAAAAGTAACTTTTTTTCTTACACTTTAAACTTATTGATAATTTGTTTTGCAGTTTTGTTGAACTTAAATTTGTGATTTGGCTTTATATTTAGGTGAATGAACCTGTATTATGCTGCTACAAACATTGCGGCTTCGCATAAATATCCACATGAAAAGTATATGCATTCAGCATGAACACAAAAATCTTGGTGCAAGATGGATGCTGTACTTGCTAACAATTGATGAAAAACACATGAGAACGCAAATTTCTCACATTTTTGGATTATTTTAACAAAAATAAATCTAATTTTGTCCATTGATTTATAGCTGTTTGAAACTTGGACCCATCACTATACATCAAAAACAAAATAAGTGCACCAAAGAAGATGTTTTATTTTATTTTAGGATGCAAAAGGAATTTTGTTATTGATTATCTTAAGAAGAAAACAATTAGCTAAGAATATTGCACAAGATTGTTGAATTGATTGGATGGAAACTTGTGAAAAAAGGTTTACAGAAGAAAAAATCTTTTTCTTCAAAACAATTTACCAGTTCTCAAGAGTATTTTGACCATGGCAAAAACTAATGAATTGAAGTAAAAATTGTTTGACCATACACCATATTCACCTAATTTAACTCTATTGGACTACCATCAATTTCTAAACCTGAAAAAAATCTCTATGGAAAGCATATTTTGCACAATAAAAAAGGAATTGCTGCAGATGGTTGATTAGATACAGATCATTATAAACATGGTAAAGAATTGTTAGAAAAGGATTGAACTAAACGTCTTGAGCTTGAAGACAATTATATAGAAAAAAGGAACTGATTTTTTAACTACAAATATTTCTTTTTGATTTCAAAATTTTCAAAATCTTTCATTTGACCCTCATGTCTATTATTTAGGATCTTTTACAGTGATGCTTTCAAATTTATTTAAACAGGAAATTTAAGTTAGTAGCTTTGAGATCAAAAAATATAAATAGAAAACATAAAAAGATATCAGAAATCTATTTTCAACCACATATCATTTTAAGAATATTTTATGTTATTTAAAAAAAAAAACAAAAAAAAAACAAACTTTTTTATAGGAGAGAGTAGAGAGAACTGAAACACTCTCCCCTGTCCATTTAATGAATAAAATATAAAATATTTAAGTAAACTAGAGGTGGGCAATTGTAACTTTTGAATATTTTCAAGAAAACAATTAAAAACATGCATAATCATTGTATGCTAACACGAGAATACAAATTACAACCAAATGACAGTTATTATTCAAAAAATTAAAGTAATGCAAAATGAGAGAAAATGCAGGAAGTTACGCTAGTTGAACAAGCTAAAAATCTACACACCAGCTTTAAAATCTACACATCAGCTTTAAAATCTACACATCAGCTTTAAAATCTACACATCAGCTTTAAAATCTACACATCAGCTTTAAAATCTACACATCAGCTTAAACTTTATTTACTCCAATAACTTATTTAACTTCAAAAAATTTAGAATAGAGATCAAGTAATATTACAGAACATCTTTTCTGACTGAATTCCAATAAATATATCAGAGAAAAAAAAAGTGGAACAGAAGTATCATAAATTAACAAATTGACTTTAAACTAGAATTTTGGATATATAAAGGGTAGGGCAGCAAAAATTTTGAATATCTTGAACAATTCTTTTTTAAATTACATTTTTGAGTGTATATAATTACTACTATAATAATAATTTTTTCTTTTTAAGAGTGAAAAATTGAAAAATTAGTTTCAGAAGTAGTTTAAATGATAGGATCAACTATGTTCACCCTAAAATAAAACAAATATCAGACTTGCTTCTTGCCAGAGTGAAAATTAGACGTAATGTGGAGCCTATTGGGTTGTCTTTGAGCACTGTTTACAATGTTAAGGGTCAAATTTTTGTTGTAAAAACCATTAATAAAAAGTTAGGAAGTTGAGGCATGAAGAAAAAATGGGATTTTGTATTTCTATTTTGTAAGTCTCTAAAAACTAAAATATTGAAAGATCCTACAGAATCCTAGAGAAAACTATCTAAGGACAAGTCAGCTCATGGATGACTATACTGAGCTACAGCTCATATACAAGGACCTTAAAACACCTTTTGACCAAAAAAATGAAATCCGGAAGACATGAATGAACCAAAAAAATATTGTGTTACCTGAAGCTGCATGGAAAAATGAAAAATATTTACTTTTAATGCAGTTTTAAAGGATTGCAATAATCCGTGCATTAAGTCATCTTCCAATGTGAAAAGAATCTTTAGAACCAAACACCCAGCTCAAGTCATGATTCTGGGAAATGTGGCATCTGATGGGAAAAAGATGCTTTTCCATTTTTTTAAAAATCTGTTGAAAAAGTGGGAGCTTAAGATTATTATAAAATCCTATGGTGTAAAGGTTTGCCAGAACTGAAAATGAAATAATTTAATGGGTAATACATGTGGACACAGGATGCTGCTCCATTTCATACAGGGAAAAAAGTGCAGAAATTCTCCAGAGACAATTTGAACAGTTGAAAAGTCTTTAGATGTCATGTGTAGACTGTAATACACAACAAAGGCCACCATATTGAATAAAATGGTTCTTAATGCCCTTAAAAACATTCAAGTTATAAATGTCAAGTGGTTGGTTATTAAAAAGTAAATTATTATGGGTATTATTTTTGATTTTCTAAGATTTGTTGCCTTACCCTGTAGGTGGTTCAAACTTTATTTCTTTTACACACCTCTAGTGAGAAGCCTTAGTATCCTTTTAATCATTGAAAAACTTAACATAACTATGAAACTTTAAACTTAAAACAAGAACAAAATATCTTAAAGTATATGAAATAAAAATACCTTGAAGTATGTGAAAAAATACTTGAAATTTATTTTTTGGAACATAAACTTCCCAGCTAATGCAGACTGAGAACGCACACTTAACTATAGAAAAACAAAACAAAAACTCAGCATCAGTTATTAACAGATTTGCTTCTACATATAGAGGTTTTTCTTAAAGTGGAAAGCTGAAGAAAAGTTTGATAAATAATTGAGCTGACCTTTTACAACTGGTGGAGGTGGCTCAGGAAGATCATCTATATTCAATAAAACATAATTTAATTCCATTAAATGTTCTGATGGTAAGCTCCCCATATTACTGATTTCCTAGAAATTGAAACAAAAAAAGATAAAAGTTTTCACTAATGCAATACTGTTAATACTTAAAGATTATCAATATGAAATTCAAAAATTATATGATATTCATTCTGATCAACTAACTCTAATAAATTTTAGTAAAAATGCCAAACTAATCTAAATATTAACAAGTTTACCATCAACATAAACTTTATGGTTTTATGGTCTCGAAGCATGATGCAGCCATTCTTATGAACAACCAATGACTTGAAGAAACTTTAAACCAATCAATTAAACATTGAAACAATACAATAAAACTGAAGAAGTTGTGAGAAAATTATACATCAGTCTTCATTGGCAAATAAATATAAGAAAATACACTAAAGAACACATCCTACAATATTGAATATGATGTAAGCTCGTCAGCATCTTTAAGAAAATTAACAACACCAAGCAGCATCTTATCTCTACCATGATATTCAACTATTCGTTGATTTCCTTGCTTATTTGAAGCAAGCAAGCCTAGAGCAAAGCATGATCCTTTCTTGGTTTCAACTTTTGTGGTAAATAGCAGATTAACCAGTTTTTCAATCTACATAAGTATAATGCTAATGTATTTTTATGAATTTATATAAATATTAATGTTAAATAAAAGAATAGCTTAATAATATTTATTTTATTATTTTATTTGCTATATGACATCATTAAAACACGAAACTAGTAATATTAATTGTAATTGTAACCAAACTATATTTCTCTGCACCTGTATATTTTATAAAATAACCATAAAATAAAATGGTTTATAATGAATTTTAAATTCATGAAAAACTACTAACCATATCACTTGACTCTTGCATGGAAAGCATATTTCTCTGACCACTCTCTAAGTTAAACAGGCATGAAATTGTAACAACCATGTTATATTGACAATCAATAAAATCAAGTGCCATTATGAAACAAAGAAGATACTTTTGAACACATCTCTGATTTAAAATACGAGCACAGCCCTCTTCAACTATTGATATTCTAAAATTAGACTAAATTTTCTAACCTTTTTGGGTGGGCTGGCATATTTTACATATCTAAGGATATTAGAATCTTTAAAATTTATCCAGTAGGCATATAGTCTTAAAACACTACTTACTTACTGTAAACCCTGTTAAAATCATTAATGTAAAACACGGTTTGTAAAAATAAGGTTTAATTTTTACAGTGATACCTAAGAAAATTTAATTGAGGTATAAATAAATACTATGGTAGAGGAACTATGCAAAATTTCAAAATCTTTTAATTTCCATTTTTAGGATTTTAATGAAAAACACCTATAAAACATGAGTTTAATCATAGCTTTTTGCATTTAGCACCAATTTTTATAAGTAGATGAAACAATTAAAGCAAAAATTATCCAAATTTATGATCCATTTACAGTTTAACAATAATTTTTAACAATTTAAATGCTAATTACATGTCCATTTTTCATAGAAAAGTTCTGAGACTTAAGTATCATTAGTTAGGTTTTAACAATAAATTTTTAAAATAACTAATCTAAAAATTATTTTAGTATAAGTAATTATTGTTTGATCAGAATTAGGGCAGTTGAGAGAATTCATGTCTTTGGCCAGAAGTTTGATCCAAAGTCAGCATTTCTAAGGAACAAGAACAACAACTGAAAACTGTGAATACTCCGTAAATCAATTCATTAAGCTTGAAACTGGTGGAGGATTCAAAAATGATTCTTAGTGTTATTAACACATTCCAGGGAATTTATGAAAACCTCAGCCTTAAAGAGAAAGTCTGAAAGTTACTGACAATTTTAATAGCAAAGAATCTCATGGAGATTTCAAAGTCTGAAGAAGAATCACACCGAGTTTGTTGCAGATCAAAAATAAGCAAGACCAAGAAATTCAGCAATGTGGTAGAAGTTTCTTTGATTATTGCTGAAGACTCTGAACTTGTTTTAAGTTTGATTCCAGCAATAGAGCTCCATCTTCTTTGGATATTGTTAACCAACTCTTCAAAACCTGCTGCAGCAATAGTCAAAAGCAAGAGACTGGCCTACAAAGCTGAACATTCAGATACAACCATTTCATAGTACTCAATATGCAGGGTGCAGAGTGCTGTAAACTGTTACAGAATGTTGACATCCTTCAAAGAATGGCTGAAAAATTTTGGAACTTTCAAGTTAAAGGCTTCAATAAAAATTACAAGTTCTTCTAAAACATCATCTCATAATTTAGGTAAAGTTTAGATGATAGTTTCTTTGAAAAAACTGAATCCTTCAAGCAATTATGTCTCCACTTGCCTACAATTGTGAATTCTAAAACACATTTTTTTCCTTGTTTATTTTCAGAATTCATCAAACACCATGATACTTCACTTAAATTATTCAGTGAACAGGCAACAGAAGCAATCCTTTCAAAAATCAAAGATCACTGGAAAAGATACAAAAGAAACAAATTTCATACAGAGTATGGCTATAGACTTTTGTGATGTATTGTCAATTACAACAGCAAACATTTGTAAAGTCATTGAAGAAACTTTTCAACTTTTAAATATATATAACTCAGAAAGTTTTTAGCAAGAAATATTCTCAACAATAGAAACAAGCGTATCAAATTGGAATCAATTTGCACAAAATTTATGCTCAAATGGCTGTGCAGTTGTTATCTATTCAGACTTTTAATATAAAAGTTCATTTGCTGTTATTTTTGTACTTTTAACTTTTACTTAATTTTATTTATAAAAAGTTTATGGTTAAAGAAAATATATTTTTCTTTAATTTGTGAATTGAAGTAGTTTTATATTTAAATCTTAAAACTATTTCACAAAAAAATTAAAAGATTTTGAGATTTTGCATAGTTATTCTACCATATTTTTACATTCATACCTACAAAATCTTTTTTTGGGAAACAACATAACATTAACCTTGAAATTTACAGACCAGAAAAACCTCTCCAAATTTAACAAAATCTTCTTAGTCAACCACTTTAAAAGACCATAAAATTATAACTCCACCTAGAGGGACTCTAAAACTCAGATTCTCTCAATTTTAAGTTTTTTTTTCAGCTAGCAAAAATTTTTTTACTTCGGAGGTTTTCTAGCACATAAGCTAGAAAATTTCAGGAGCATGCAAATAAACAAAAATCACCATGCAGTCTTTGTTTAGGCAACATTTTAGTAAGATGTGTTGAGTACCATATTAGAATTAATTGATCATTTTCTTAAATTTTCTTAAAAATAGTAAATAGATTCATTCATTTAAAAGATTTAAATAAGATGCTAATTGTTAACTTGCAATTTTGCTATCTGTAAAAAATTTTAAATGATTTACATATACACCTACATCACCTCATAAGCCTCAACTTACAAAAAATGGCTCAAAAAACAACACCTCTTAACATAAGTATGGCTCAAATGCAATATCTTAACATGAATATTTTATTATAAATTTGAAACAATCTTTATGCTTTCCTGTAAAATTTGATCAAAGTGAAAAAATAGATGGGATAAAAGCAATCAGTTAACCACCAATTTACTCTTTAGAATATACTCAAAATTATTCATTATCTCTGTGAATAAATTCAAAAGATAATGAATAATATTGAGTATATTTTTAATGCTTCCAGGAGAAATAAAATTCAAAAACACTATACTTGACTAATGTTTGCTTTACTATTTAATATATTGCATAAAGAAAATAATATACCTTGCTATAACAAGAGAAGCATTATGCAGCAAAGAAATATTTTGTGAATGCAGAAACATGCACAATAAATTGAGAGTATCATCAAAAGCGTACTGTTTCAATAGCCACAGCCTACCTTCTGATGAAGCAGCCTTAATTTTTATTTTTAGAATTTGTTAAAAGTTAAAGAAGCTAAGCTGTTAAAATAACATAACTACTTATTTTATCTTCAACAGAAATCTTACACTATTACAGTATTGATACACTTCAACAGAAATCTTAGAGAAAAACTTAGAGAACAAAACTTAGAGAATGAACTTAAGTAAGTATGTTAACAAGTTCTTTTTGTTGTTGTTGTTTTATAATTAAATTTTTATGTTAATGAAATGATCATTATCTCACCATTGATGCTAATATTGCAGATACATTCAACAAAATTTCTTCATCATGCCATTTCAACAAAGCGTTCAGATTTGAGAGAAAGACATTAACAACATCATTTTGACTTTCAAGCATCCAGTCAGTTATTTGAGAATTACATACTTCATTCTTGAATAAAGTTCCAATAATATATGCAGCAGACCTAGAGAATCTGTATAAACAAAAATCTTTGGTTTCAGCATATTTTGTTAAAAATATCAAACACAAAAAAAAAACTTAACACAACCCAAATTTTATACTTTTATTTAATTTAATCATCTTGATATCAGTAAACTATTATGCTATTTGTATAACTAATTTATAAAGTAACATTTTAACAAACATCCCTCAAACATTTTTACATATAAAAAGAAACTCCCTATTTACACTGACAATACTATAACTGCATTTATCTGAACTTGTCTATTTCAACTCACTTATATAAATATCAAACTTCATTTAAAAAATAATCAATAGTTTGCAACCTTTGATCAAGTCTACCAAGCAATATGAACAGTCCGGAAATCACCTCCTTCCATTCAGGATGGTTCATCATTTGATAACAGCACAATTCTGAACTATAAGAGTTTGTCATCACTTTTGCTAGACTTTTCAATACAGGAAGTGTTTTTCTATTCTCTTTAATCAAACACTTTATTTGACTTAAAATCATTTCATTAGGCTGCAACATCATGATATATTTAAAAAAAAACTCTATTACTTGACTACTTTGTAATGGTCATTCTAAACATAAATTTTATTTTTTAAAGAATAGAAGTGAACTAAAATATTTTTACTGACAATAAAATATTGAAATGATTTAAGCTAGATATATGTCAAAGATACTTATCAGTTATTGTTTTAACAATAGATAAAGTTTGCCTAAATAAGGACCAGTATACAACTAACTTGACTAGTAATTTGACTGAAATTAGATGACCTTTAATGATGGTTATAACTTCAATTTGAATGACAAATGCAAACACCAACACGTTATCATGTCATATAACATTTCACCCTAATACTAATAAAAGTTTGCTAACATACTCAAAGCATTTATATTGATGCTGGGAAATTAAAAAGATAACTTAATCTTTTGTTTTTATTTTACAGATTAGTTTAAAATACAAGATATCTATATAAAATGTGTTTGTGTTAAATTTCTTAAGAAAGTTATGATCCTTGTCTTGACCTATTTTTTAATTTGTTAATTTCTCAACATTTTTTAAGAAAATGTTTAATGAGAAACGTCAATTTTAAGCCAAGAACCAAGATAAGCTGAATTATAGAAAATACTTTTATTAGCTTTTCGTTTGAAGACAAACTTATTGATGTTGAGATAATACATTTTTGTAAAAACAAATTACAATTAAAAATGACTGACTGATCAAATTACTTAAAAATTGCTGAATGAGTAATATTAGACGGATAAACTTATTGACTAATATAGCGTCATACATTGTTTTCAAATATTTTGTCGACTGAAAAAGTAAATGATAAGCACTTTTGTTTATTGTTTCCGTTATCTCGACGGCGGAGAAAAAAAACACCAAATTCTGTTTTTTGATTGGTTAAAAATAAATATTCTCGCGATTTAATTGGTTTGTGTTATCAAATGAATTTCACGTGCTTTTACCGCCCTTTGAACGCAACACTCATTCATTGAATTGACTTTCGATGTGTTGTGATAAACTCGCATCTAAACGTTTTAGCAATAGCTTTTAAGATATTAAAGTATGGACAAAATTATTGAGATATCTTTAGCTAAAATTGAAAGTTGTAAATCGAGAAAGGTTAGTGGGAAATCTACGACATTGCATAAAAGTCTACTAGTGAATACATTGTTAAATCGTGTTAGAAGTGAAGAATTAGAAACGAAAGATCCTTTAATGAATTACAGAGAGCCAAAGTCGGTTTTTGACATGGAAATTGATGACTTTGAAAACGAAAAAGTTCCCGCACAACTTGAAGTTGAAAGATTAAAAAATTTACCTCAACAACAGAAGCATAGTTCTTTAATCATTAAACTGAATACTCGCTCAATGGGAGTTGAAAAAAAAGTGCTTAAAAAAGAATTAACTTTATCAAGTACTTCATTTGAAACTATAGACTGTTCTCCAATTAGCATAGCTTGTGAATGTTCACATTCTGCTACATCCAACAAGATTGTTAAAAGACCTCATATTGAGCCGGATATTGATAGCGTTCCTGCTAAGAGGAAGTGTTATCCTCTTTGGACAACCAATGTGAATTCTAATTCACAAGACTCATGTTTTGCTATATCGAGCTTAGCAATTTTATTTGGAGATTTAGTAGCTCATACAGAAGCGGAGAGCGAGAATATAAAGTTAGGAAGCACGTTTGTATCTCCAATGATGGCCTATTAATTTGTGAGAACACATCTGCTTACTTAAGACGACATCATTTGAAAAAATGTGTTATTACGGTGATTTTGGAATTGTATGCATACGGAGTTATAGCTTTATAATTTTTCCTTATTCAACCTTTTGGTTTGAGTTAATACAGCCTACTCTCTTGTCAATCATCCCTTATTAATGAAATAAGTTTAAATTTTCTTTGTGAGAGAAACGATTTCAATATCACGTTTAAAAATTGATGTTTGATTTGAAATCACCTTCGGTTTGAAAGCTTGTGAAACGCCTGAGTGAGTTTTGAAAAATCAACAAAAGCTATATAACGCATTTCAATGAAACTAGAATAGCGTAAATATTTTATAAAGCGTTTCTTTTTATTGAAAGTTGGATTCTACGATACACGATATCAGCAGGTGTTCTTTTGAATGCCGCTTTTTGCCGTCGCTTGTCTTCTATTCACTTATGTTTTTTTTCAAATGAAGTTGTTTTCCTTCTGCTTATTGCGTAGTTTTTAATCCTGTTTCTGATATATGAAAATGAAAAACCCTTGAAGATGATAATGATAAACGATTCTTCTGATTAATTCAATTCGTTATTTAACGAAACTCGACGATTTGAACTTGTATGTTGATACAAAATGTATTATAATGTTGTGTATTAAGTTAATGCTGGCATAATTTCTTGAAAAACTAGTTAACATATGAGACTTTTTTTTTTTTTTGTGAAATGTACAAAAGCTATTCAAAAACCTCGTTTTCTACACAACTTGTATATATATATCTATAAAAACTAAAAACGTATCCAGTAAAAAAAGTTGTTTTGATTGTGTATTATTAAATGTTTATCAGATATTGCAGTTTTGGCATTTGACTTATTTTGACTTGTATCAAATTACGCATCTATCTCTATAGACTTCACTATACATCAAAACGGTGTATTTAAATTCCACAAATATTACGTGCAGTACGACTTCGGTTTGCCGAATGCGTTGTTTGGAATGCGGAAATAAAGCAGGCTTTAATCATGCCATATTAGAGCAATCTGACGCTGTTTATTTAATTTAAAAAAAAATCATTTTCTCAAATCTATACTTTTAATAGTGTTAGCTTATGGTACCGCAATAAAAGTTAATTTAAAAGACTTTTATATATATATGTGTGTGTGACAAATGTAAAAATGGCTCTCCACACAAAACAAATTAACTTGCGCTTAATGATTCTTTAATAGTCTTTACACTCAACCTCTTGTTTAATTATGTCTAACAACACCGCTTCATTAGCTCCGTACAATAAAGTTGCGATTAGGTTAAGCAATTTTGTTATAAAAATTGTCTTAAGCGAGTTAGAGAAACGTTTTAAATAAAATAACAGATAACAATGGTTCTTCACATACTACATTGGCTTCTTCACGTAATCAAATTTAATCAAAAATGAATGGCTATGAACGCGGTTGTAGCAAGTATAAATTATTCAAGAGTTAATTCTTTCAATTAACTTTTTGTTAAAAAAAAATAATTTTATTTTAAGATTATTTTTATAAGAACCGTCGCCAGTTTTATCTTACGATTTGCGTCATTTGCTCGCCTCCACAGTGTTTTATTATTATTTTTTTTTATCGAAATTGCTTTTGAGCACTTCTCACTGCTTTAAACAATTTTGGATTTATTTTTAATAAACGAAGCTTGTACCGATTTGTCTTTCATATTAATGGATAGAGCAGATATGAAATAAATACTTGAAATGGAATTACAAGCTCGGCTAATCAGTCACATATTTTTATTTCATTCAATAATTAGATAGTGGAATAAGTAAACACCATCTTGTTCAGAAATAGAAGCGTAAAAATGAGTTAAACTTAATGATGTTATCGAATTTCGAAAAGTTGGAGCTGCGCCGAGTCAATGATTTTATTTTTTGAAGCTTAATTGATAAAACAGTTTTTTAAATCGAATAGGATTTCCGTGTTTACTTAATGATTGACATGTTATTCAAACCATATATATATATATATATATATATATATATATATATATATATATATATATATATATATATATATATATATATATATATATATATATATACATACATACATACATACATACATACATACATACATACATACATACATACATACATACATACATACATACATACATACATACATACATACATACATACATACATACATACATACATACATACATACATACATACATACATACATACATACATACATACATACATACATACATACATACATACATACATACATGTGCTCTAAC
The DNA here is from genome assembly GCF_058129835.1 of Hydra viridissima. NCBI lineage: Eukaryota > Metazoa > Cnidaria > Hydrozoa > Anthoathecata > Hydridae > Hydra > Hydra viridissima. The sequence goes on from NW_028324309.1 coordinate 15,349,434, forward strand.
ATTTTCATAATTGCATATCCTTTAAACTGGCTAAAAGCTTTATAACTTGTTTCAAAATGAGATTTAATAAATTTTGTTTAAAAACTGAACAAGGCGCATCTAAATATTTATATACGAGAAACATCAAAATATTTATATACGAGAAACATCAAAATATTTATATACGAGAAACATCAAAATATTTATATACGAGAAACATCAAAATATCACAATTTTCGATTAGAACTGAACAATTTATTTAATATTGCGTGTCCTTTTTCTTAACTAAGCAAAATATAGTGGAGTTGGCTTCCGATTCTCGCGAATATCGCTCATTTGCTCTACTTGTTAATGAAGAGACCAACGAGAAAAAACGATAATTATCAAACAGCATTTATCGATCCTTCATTTGCTCTTTTTAAATCAGTCATTTAACAAGCTGAAGATTGACAGTTGAATCTAAAACCAAATTAAACTGTCTGCATATGTAGACAATTGTTTATATATGGCGCATCGTAGAAACTACAAATCCCTGTTCTGCTATAAAACCGAAAAACGAAATGTTATTTCTTGAACTCATTACGTTTCTGAATCTTTTTTTTCGGGAATTAACGCCAATCGTAACAATTACAGCTAATCCGAATTCCTTGAGCTTCGTTTTCTTTTCATTTTTCTACGATTTTTTCTAATGTTTATAAGTAATAGAACAAACAAAACGTATTTTGACATAAAACGCATAAAACTTTGAATATATATATTTATAATATAATATTTATAATATATTTGAATATATACATTAAAATATATTTCAATCTTTCTTTTAAATTTAGAGTTAAGTGGTTAAAACTCTTTAAAATTGTTTTTGGAATTTTTATTTATTTGGAATAAATTTTTTGCTAGCTTTTGAAAGTATTGTTGAGATTTTTTATGGCTTTTGCTTTTACAAATTGCTGTGCTGACTTGATGTTATGACTTGGATTTGACGCTAAATGTGGCAAAGTGATTTATACAACGGTTTGGTTACATTAAGAAAAATCAGATATTTCTGAAGATAAGAAGAAATACCCTTTCTAAAATGATTTTCCTATCTTTGCAAAAAATAATAAAACCACTCAATTTTTAACTCTTTTTGACGGTTGTTTAAAAATAACGTATGGATCATTGACAACGTGGCGCATATTGGTTATGTGTTTGCAAATACCAAACAAATAAATGCAATAGAACCATTAAAAATACAATACAACGATTAAAACGAGAAAGCAAACATTCAGATTGACTTTCGTTGATCCTTAAAAATGTTTCGAGTTAGATTTTGATTTTTCAAAAAATTCTGATAGCGAAGCATAAAATTTGCCCTAAAACATGTTTATTGTAAAAATGATGTTTGTTTTATAATAGCTTGTCTTCTTGTTTGTCAACTTATTTAGTGCAAATCGGTTATGCAAAAAATATCATTTATTTTTGGTTAAAGATTTTTAAAGTTTGTGTGAGCCGTTTGCCCTAAAAAATAATTTAAATGATTCTTATGAAAAATGATTTTTGGTCGGGATGACATTGGTCATTTATATTTACAAGTTATTATTTTTAGAGAAATTCTCGTAGCTTTTACAATCTTTAAGATTAAGGTTAATGAAAAAAAAATATTTTAGAATGATTTTACTTAATTTAGGTGGAGAAGTGATTTCTATTTGTCTCTAAAATTATTTAAGGAACAAGGCTATTTTGATTATTCTTTCATCAGTAACTCAATTCTTCAAAATTTAGAGTTGCATCCGTAAGTTTCTAGGGTAAAGATATTGACAAAATCATATTTTTAGTAACACTCACAGGATCATTTGTGGTGTAGTTAATGTTTGCTGCTATTTGTGGGATATTCAAAAACCTGATTGTGCATGTTACTAAATTACATTTAACAAATGCGAAACAAAATTCCTTAATTCCAGGGTCTGTTTTGGGTCCCCAAACTTCTTAAAGCAGCTACTATCCTAATCTTAGTTATTAACAATAAATATTATAAATAACAATAAATAGTTATAAGCAATAAATAATTGTAAAGCTTAAAAATCTTATATATATATATATATATATATATATATATATATATATATATATATATATATATATATATATATATATATATATATATATATATATATATATATATATATATAGAAGATACAGCAAAGGATGACAACTTTGTTGGTACTTAAAGTTTCATACCGGCGTGCCGGCAATCATCAGCCAAAATACATAATGAAAAAAACGTTACAAAAAGAGAACATTAAAGAAAAAGGAAAAAACCGTTAAAAATGTCGTTAAAAAAGAATTGTTCTTATTAATGGCTTCAAATTAGTCTTTACTGTCAAATGACGCAAGCATGTATTTATTCATATGCCTACACTTACTAACCAGCTCTTGCTTTTTATTTAATAAATTTGCGCCTCTATAGATGGCAATTTCAGTTTTTTCATTTAAACATAGAGCGCATCTTCTTGTGCTTGGTTGATAAGGTTGGCATTTCCTGATTATACTCCATGTAATAAAAGGTTTTCCATTTTTTTCTTTTATGCGCCACACTTCCTTGGATAGTTCGGCGTCGTTTTTGTATTTTACAGTATTGAACGACTTAATGTGGTTTGCATAACGTAATTTAGAAGGCGGTTCACTTATGCCAATATATATTTTATCTAAATAGTTCGGAAGGTCTGAAGAAATAACAGCTTTGTAAAGCATGTTTTCTGTTAGACAAAGTTGATTTAGTGGACAATGCAACCTGTTGATACAATTGCAGGATTTCTTATTTTGATCTTCAATATCTTCGATGATTTTTTGGTTATGCCAGTTTATTATAGATTTTAAATTCGGCATGCAGCTGTAACTGACTTTCAAAGTGTTTCTATTGAATATTTTGTTCAAAATATGCTTAGATGGAAAATGTTTGTCTACCAAATTAAGAAATGATTTGCCAACTTTTGTGATCACATTTTTGCTAAATGGTGGGTTGAACCATATAATGTTACGCTTTCGATTATACTTCTTTCTGGTATTATTATTAGGAGTATTGTTATATTTTAGTTTATGACTATATCCTGTTTTATTTAATGCCTCCTCATAACACTTAATAGCTTTGCCGAATATTTTTTCACTGGATGAAAGTCTTGATAATCTGCGTTCCAATGAAATGGGTATTTGCTTAATAATATTCGGAGGATGGTTTGATTCCTTATGAATATAGTTTATTTGATTCCCTGGCTTGCTATAGGGTTGGTAATTAGAATTGTTTAAGTTCAAAGTAATATCTAGGTAGTTAACGATTTTAAGATTGCATTTAATGGTAATGTTTAATCCATATTCTTTAAACATTTTTGTGATTGTTTTCTTGACTTTTTCCAATTCTGGGCCACTTAGATTTTCAAAAACCGCCAAACCATCGTCTCTGTAAATACCTATAAAATTTTTATTATAAACGGATGATAGCTTATCTAACAGAAATAGCCCCACTAATTCGCAAACTTCAGCCCCGTCAAATGCCCCCATTGTTACATCAAATAAACCGCATCCTTTTTTCATCCATGTCTCATTTCTATGAAACAGAAGAGATTTTCTAGAGTGGTATACTATTCTTTTTTCTTCAGCTGTAATACAAACGAATTTCTCAGCAAAGGACATCACTATTCTCAACAGTTCTTCACTAATTGTTGGATAAAAATCGTTAATATCAAAAACGACGAATTTCTTTAGCTTCTTATTCGGAATGCTTTTAAACCAATCTATTACGTTCTGCGTGTTTTTCCATTGATTTAGATTCAACGTGCCCCTTATAGTATTGTTTATTTTGTCTAAAATAGATTTGCTTATTTTTCCCAACTCGTTTTTTGCAGGATTTATTAACCGTACGCTAGGGTTATTTACAAAATTCTCCTTGTGATCTTTAAGTGTTATAAAAGCGCTAGTTTCACCATTGATATGCATCTTGTTTAATTCGGTTGTGCCTGCCATGATTTCCTTACCTTCGGCATTTATGATGTTTTTAATATTATTATTAACCTTTTTATAACTTGTTGTAATGGAGTTAGTTATCAGCTTTTTGTACTCATCTTTCTTTAATCTGTACAAATTAGATGACTTGTCTGCATGTGTCATTGTAAGCGTCGAATCCCTCATATTTTTTATGTCCCTTTTTATGCTTTGTTGGAATGTGCTGCGTACATATCTAAATTTAATGTTTTTCACTACTTCAACTAATTCGGTTTCAAAAGCAACCATTTCTTTCACTTGCGGTGGACATTTGAATGTTTTGCAAAACTTACATAAGGAATTATGAGAAAAATAATTAATTGTAGTTAGTTATGACATTAATATAATTGAATTAAATTTTACTACATTTTAATTGCTCAAAAAATTTAATAGTTTAACAAAATTATAAAAAAAACTATACAACTCTCAATCTATGAAACTATTAGCATGTAGAAACAAATCTATCAAACTGTAACTAAGTAACGCAAATAACCTACACTTTTTAATGAAACGAAGTTTAAAACGATTATTTATTAACCGAGAAACGAGTTTTATAGACACTTATATTCATAAAGAATTAAAAGATTGAAGTGGAGGAACTTTAAAAATTCTATGTTTAAATGAAAAAACTGAAATTGCCATCTATAGAGGCGCAAATTTATTAAATAAAAAGCAAGAGCTGGTTAGTAAGTGTAGGCATATGAATAAATACATGCTTGCGTCATTTGACAGTAAAGACTAATTTGAAGCCATTAATAAGAACAATTCTTTTTTAACGACATTTTTAACGGTTTTTTCCTTTTTCTTTAATGTTCTCTTTTTGTAACGTTTTTTTCATTATGTATTTTGGCTGATGATTGCCGGCACGCCGGTATGAAACTTTAAGTACCAACAAAGTTGTCATCCTTTGCTGTATCTTCTATGTAATTGCTCTTGCCAGCAGGCTATTGAGCACTCTCGAGTGAAGAAGTCTTTTACTAATCATAAATATATATATATATATATATATATATATAAACTCGATAAAAAACTTTCAACATCGTTCCATATTGATGCATTTGATAGAAGTAAAATGTTTTGTGTGCAACAGCATAATACAGAAATTGTACAAATTTGTTTTAGAGGGTTCGCTTTAATTTTTTAAAACTAACATATAATCTTTACATCTGACATTAGCTGCAAAGGTTTCGCTCAAATTTTAAAAAGAAATTCAAACTTAGATTGATTACGAGGATCTTTCAATCTCTAGTCAGAACTGCAAATCTTCTCGTTTGTTTAAGTGACTAACACTTTGTTTGGGTTTATAAGAGATGTAATGGAGATTCATAAAAAAGCAATAAACTTCTCCTGCAAGCAAACAAAAGCCAAGGTCCCATGATTTTTTGGTTTTTAAATTCAAAACTACAACCTTTATTATTATTTTTTTTTTTTTTGTAGAGTTTGATAAGTTCGAATAACTGCCATTAACATTAACTATTTTTTGTTATTCCAGAAATATTTGTTGAAAGTTTGTTAATTATTAAGTTTTTTTAATTATTTCAAGTTTTTTGTGTGGCTTAATTGCGTTCTGAACCATTTCAAAAGAGAACCTTATTTGTCTTAAAATCTCTCTTTATGGCTCTCCACTGTTTTTGAGTTGCTAAATTGCTAAAAGCTCAAGTTAAAATGTGTAACTAGAAATCTCATAACAGAGAACTGGGATTTTGTAATACACATGAATTGACACAGTTAAGATAGTATCATAGTGTAAGAATAAATTACAAAAAAAATAATAATAAAATTCCTTTGAAAATTGTTAATAAATTTTTAAAAAATAAAGTTTAAAAATGCAAGCTGCCTCAAAATTAAATGAAAAAGACTCCAGGCATGTAAAAACTCCTTCGATTTCAAAATTTTTCCATTTTTTGTGATTACTTTTCTATACCCATGTAATCGTAGATAAAGTGTTTTCGATGTTTCGTTTAAAGCATTTTTTTTTCAGACGATAGCTTGTATTTACTCAAAAATAAAACGACGTAGGTGTTTACTTGTAAACAGGGAAGTTTTTTTTAATAATATGACATTGGCAATTTCCTATTATATTAGAATTTCTTTAAAATCTGTTTTGCAATACAGAAATAGAAATTGGGTGTGTGACAAAGGCGTTGTGTGTGTGTGCGCGGAGAGAGGAAAGTGTAGGGGGGAGAGGGGGAGAGAGTGCAAGGAATTGAATTTAAACTGGTAAAGGGGCACGTTGATATACTGTGCAGAGCGTTGATAATCCACGAATATGGGGGACTGTAAATGAAGAAAAAAAGATAAGAACTGATGGGTCTTCCGTGAGCAGGGGGGATGCTCAGAGAAGTTTTATTGTGTTGTCGAAGATAAAGAAACATAGTCTAGATGTAAAGTTCAAATGATATCTTATGTTCGTATGATATATATGTTCATATGTTCATATGTTATGTTCGTATGATATATATGTTCAAATGTTCATATGTTATGTTCGTATGATATCTAATGAATAAAATAATTGAAGATAGAGTTGTTAAGTTTTTTTCTGTGTGTGTTTTTTACTATGCTTTTAATACTTGATAGATTATTGGTAATGTTAATATAATATATTTTTTTACTAACATAGTTCTTATTATTAGTATAATACTCTTTGGTTGATAAACATTTTGTACTCACTCAACTCAATGGATTATTACAAATTATTAGTAATAGTTCATAGAGTTGCGTTATACATAAAAAAAAGAAATACGGCAAGCTACCCTTTTAGCTAAAAACAAATAAGACTAGTGTTACACTATACTGTAACTGACGAAAGCTCAGGGTGATTGTAATACACATAAAACTGTTAAACAAATATTTTATACCAAACTTTATTTGAGTCTTTATTACTTGAGTCCGACTGAGGCTGAGGCTCTAACTTCATTATTTTGTTCTATCTTTTCCAATTTTTTTTAGTTTGTCATCGAACAGAAATTCAAACTTACAAAATTAGCCAACTCAGTTTATCAGTTTTTGGCTCTATTCAAAGGTGGGCACCCGATAATTTTTTCTTAATCCGATAATCGATAGTCCGATAGTTTATTTTCTTAATCCGATAATCGATAGTCCGATAATTTTCCAGATTCACCGGTCCGATAATCGATAGTCCGATAGTCCGATAGTTCAAAAAAAAGACCAGTCCGATAATTTTAAGTCCGATAATTTAAGTCCGATAATCTTACTTAAAAAAATTAATTGATGAAATTATCTCTTCTCTTGAAAGATCTTGTGTATTAATGTTAAAAAATTCCAGAATAAAAAAATTTCCTCTGAGGTTTTTTTTTAACATGTTGACCTCCAAAATGCATGTTCCGATCATAATTATCTCAAAATATCAAAAACATAAATAACTAAATGCATGTTATAGTTTATCTTGTCACCCAAAACAGTATGCCATGGTGGTATATAGAAAAATAACCACAAAAATTTTTGCATTAGAAAATTTTGACAAAAAAGAGAATGGTAATTTTTCCAACAAATTTTAGAAAGTTGTAAAAAGAAAACGTACAAAAAATTTATTTTAAGAAAGCAAGGGAAGGTTACCCTTGATAAAAACAAGTTTTTCAAAATTGTCGGCTGTCAGGTTCGACCGCTTAGGCCTCAAGATATCTGAACCACTACTGAACAGCCTCTCCACAGCTGCGGAGGAGGGGAGGGGGGTGTTGTACTTGAGGAACATATCCAACCAGGCAACTCTGTGGAGCAGGGGGAACTGGTCATAAGAGACACGTAGTTTACTGTTCACTCTGATTCTGTTCCACTCATCGTAAGCTTTTTCAATGTCCTCCTCAAGGACACCCTTTCTTGCCAACAGATCGTCGTCGTCCCTCATGTACTTGAAGGGGTCCTCCTTATCTTCTTTCTGCATCTGGCCAGTCTCTCCACCAGTCTCTTCTCCAGGGCTGGGCCTGATCACCATCTGTCTGACGATTTTTTCTTGATGTCACCTTTCAAGGCTGGGTTAAGATACCCAACCACACTTAGCTTGAAATGGGGGTGGAGGGCAGTGGCCACTAGAAGGTCCTTATCCTCAAACATCTTCTCAAACCTCCCCTTCAAGGCCACACGTGGATTTTGAGGGTTCTCCAGCAGGTATGTTATCAACGCCTGCCCCTCAACAATGCTGTTATCCCTCCTCAAGCCTGCTACTTGGTCCTTCATCAGCTTAATAGTAGGCAGGAGAATGCCCATATAGGCATTCACTTCAGGCTGCAGGGTGTCCAGGCATGTTGCAACCGGTTTCATTATCTTGCAGTACTGAGCGAGCAGGTCCTTATCAGTACTGTACAAATAAGGCAAGCTTTGCTTAAGCATTACAGCATTCAGCTTTTCCATCATATCTCGGTCCTCCAGCACCTCAAGCAGAGCAGCACAGGAATCGTAGTATGAGTTCCAGCGTGTCACCCCTGGTGTCTGAAGCTTTTTACCGATGGCCTCCTTGATCTGATTGGCCGCCACTGTCCTCCTGTTCTGACAATTCCACAATGCCTGTGCCTTCCCATCTGTCTTAGTGAAGGGAGCCCTCCCACCATAGTTCCAGCCTGGCACCTTAGAAATTATATTAACATTTAAAATTACGTTTAAAAATTGATAAGTTAGAGTTAGTAACAAATAATTAAATAATACTTAACTTAACTTAAAATATTTTATTAAAACTTAAGTGTAAAAAATCACTTAGCATTTTTTCTGTTGAGGTTGACAGGGTCGATATAATGCACTGTCATTCCAATAAAGGCCCTGTTGTGGGCGCTCCAGCTGTCTGCTGTGGTCGCCACATAGCTGACTTTTGCCAGGAGATTGGTCAGGATGCATTTGGCCACCTCTCCTCTCACGGCTATGTCCCTGCTGAGCTTCCTCTTGGAAGGGACAATGAAGTTTGGATTCAGCAGTTTCAAAAAATCCCTCAAGGCAGGAGAGTCTGTCAGGTGAGCGGGCACAATGTCTTTGATGAAGAAGTTATAGTAGAGATTAAGGGCCTTTTTCTGGTCAAGTTTCTCTTTCAAAGCGTACTCGATGCTGTTTTGTTTCTTCGCAGGAGGAAGGACCCCGCCTTCTGAAGTGTCACTGAAAAAAAAGAAAAAATTTACAACAAACCTATTTAAAGAGACTTTCTTACTATCAGTGTTCCAGATCTGAAACTTTTTGATATAGATCCATATCCGAAGTTAAGGATCCAGCTCTTAATCTAACCTTTTTACAAACATGTACAGAAAAAAATTGTTCCCTTTTCATATTAAATGGGAAATTCTGTAACATAAAACATGTGAAGCTGCTGATAAAAATTTTTTATCATATAACATTTAACATATTTTACAACAGAATCTGTTGTAAAATATGTTCTGTATACAGGTATCTGTTGTAAAATATCTTCAGTATACAGGTATCTGTTGTAAAATATCTTCAGTATACAAGTATTTGTTGAATAATAACTTCAGTACACAGGTATCTGTTGAACAGATACCTGTGTACTGAAGTTATTATACAACACAACAGATAACTGTATACTGAAGATATTTTACAACAGATACCTGTATCCTGAAGATATTTTACAACAGATACCTGTATACTGAAGATATTAAACAACAGATACCTGCATACTGAAGATATTATACAACAGATACCTGTATACTGAAGATATTATACAACAGATACCTGTATACGGAAGATATTATACATCAGATACCTTAATACTGGAGATATTATACTAAAGAAACCTGTAACTATTAAAATTAAATATACCTTGCTCCAGAAGAGTGTCTGCCACGCTTGGAGCCGGCGCTCAGGGCAGCAACGAAGGCCGGATAATCCAGAGGGTGCTGTGTTTTGTAGTGGACCTTGAGGTTGTTGTAAGAGGACGCTGCGTAGCTGATCTCCTTGTTGCACATTGTGGCCATGCACTTCATCTTCAAACTGCCTTTGCCTGGTCCAAAGTAGGATTTGATGTACTGTAAGACAAAGGGCAGGGGCTCGGACAAGCTGGTCCTGCTGGTTCCGCTGTTATGGGCAATCTGGTTGTCCCCCTGACTGGATATGTCAGTCCTGGCTAAAGAAGCGACATTTTCCTGTGTTAACGGGCTGACTTCCCGGCTGGTAGTGCCTTCACAGATTTGCTCTTCATCACTTAGGCTCATGGCGCTAGAAGGCCGCCTTGTAGAAGGGATAAAAAATCTGTCCATTTTAATAATAGCAGACTTAACTGCTGTTAAAAGCACAGAGACATTCAGACTCTTCTGGTGATACTCAGAACGATGAAATGAATGCAGCAAGGACCCAGCGAGAGCGGAGTTACTATTATAAATTGTTCAAATTACGCGCCACCTGTCCAAGAATGCTGCGGAAGGCTGTCTAAATGTCGTCTTTTTCGTGAAAAATACCCCAATTTTGAAATGCAAAATATTAAATATATGAACATTTTAAAAAATAGAAGTCCGATAGTTTTGAGTCGGTCCGATAATTTAGTCCGATAGTTTAAAAAAAAATTTTATTACGATAATTTTTCTTTGATCCGATAATTATCGCTTTATCGGAAGTTCAACTTTGCCGGTCCGATAATCGATAGTCCGATAGTTAGGTTAGTCCGATAATCGATAATTTTTTCTTAATCCGATAATTATCGATTATCGATTATCGGAACTTTTATCGGAAGTGCCCACCTTTGGCTCTATTATTTGGAAAACAAGGGTTAAAAATGTCCATAATACATAGTATTAAGTTATACATAGTATTACAAACATTTTGTACCCTTTTTTCCTAGTCATAACCGCCAAAAACTGTTTAAAAAGGTTACCAATAAACATAAAAAACTTTTTCCAAACTTTTTTCAATTCAGAGAAGCACTTTGAACATTACCATAAAAACAACATTGTTCGTTTTTTTAAAACAACAAAAACAACGGTGTAAATGTATTTTTATAAGAGGTAACAGGGCCAGGGAGCGCATGTGGTAAGAAAATTTTCCAACGGAAAAACCACTATTGTAAGGCCTTGTAAATTTATTTGTTTCAAAGGATGTGTTTAATCAAACTGTTTGGAGTCAAGTTATTCAAATCTTCAAAAGAATCGAAGATCAAAAAAAGCGGAATAATCATCAATAAAATCTTTCACTTTGAATTTAAAAATGTGATGTCAAAAATTATGAAAGATACAATGAAGAAAACAAAAATTAACTTTTTACTGCGTTTTAAATATATATATATATATATATATTATATATTAATTATATTACTTTAACTAATTAAGTGATTATTTTTTTTGCTGCTTCTTTGTTGTTTAGTTAATTCGTTTAAACTCGATAAAAAATTTTCAACATTGTTTCATTAAAGAAAAAATCATTTCTTGGATCTCAGATCTATGTTAAATCATATTAGCCTGGTGTGTGGAGGAATGATTTTAATAGAAGTAATAAGATATTTAATGAGAACATTAAAAATATTTGTTGCAATATTTTTAATATTTTTTATTAATTAAGAATTTTTGTTATTTTTTATCAAGCATTTGGAAATAATCACATAATTTATAATTATAATAATAATAATTAATGATTTTTCTGGGCTAACGATGCAAATCTTAAAGCGTGATGTGAAAAAGGGAGGAGGGGAGCTCGAAACTGTCGGGCACATTTCTAAGTTTTTTCTTATTTTGTAAAAAAAAAAATTTTACAAATCAAGTTACCAACAAAAAATGTGTGTGTAAGGCCGGCGTGTTCAGCCCTTGTTTCTTTTTCTAAAACTTAAAATGAATCATAATAGTTAAATTTAAGAAATGCTCCTTTTTCCTTAAAAAAAAAATGGGTGTGTCCGTTTTGCAAAATAATTTGGCGCGAGGCAAGAAAAAAATAGTAAGAAGACAAATTTCTTGCGATAAATGAAGTAGTTATAATAAACTATTTTAGTCTTTTTGAAGACACCTAACTAATTCTTCTGTTGAAACTGTCAAAATAATTTTAAAAATGTTAAGCTGACAGTTGAAAAAATTTGGTGCTTAATAATAAATTTAAAAGATTTAATGTTTTCGAAAAAGAAAAAAAAAAAAATAAAGAAAAAAAGAAGAAAAAAAAAAAAGAGAAAAAAAGAAAAAAGAGAAATTTTGATTAAAATAAATTATTGAAATGAGTTTCTTCTTCTGCTGGGAGATTTCTTAACTATCATTTATAATCATCTCCAGATTTTTGTGAGGACAAAGACGTAATTTTCCGTGTCAATATTTACTTTTCGCATGTAGCTTTTTCAAAATTTCTTCGCAATTACAAAAATTTTATCTTTATTTTTCTAATTGTCAATCACAGTCAGGTTCTCTTAGTTAAACTCTTTACAAAGCATTTAATCCCGCCTTTGTTCTGTGGACTTTTTTTTAACTATTAAATAACTATTTTTTCTCACTTTTTCACATTTTTAAATAAATTTTATAAAGCACGTGTAAATGACTTCAGTATTTTTCACCTGTTCGTCTTCACAGCTGACAGTTTATCAACAGTTGTTATTTGATCATCAGCAATCATCAGATGTTTGTCAACTATGCACCCAGCTTGCCATAAGAGTCTTTAAAATAAATTTTAAAATACTTTTTATAAATTTATTGAACGTTCTCTTGCATTTCAGAACTTGTTTTCTTTTTTTTTCAACGAGGAATTTCTTTAAAATTCTGATAACGTTTTTGGAACTTAAAACTTTTGTCAAAATTTGAGCTTACTTATTTTGTAAAATTTGAGCTTATTTGAACTTATTTTGTAAGAAGAGCTCCGGATGTAGTTATTTGTAATATTACTTCAAAAACTAATATAAGCTTTGATAAATTTAAACAAAAACAATTTTTTTTTATTTTTATAAAAGTTTAATACGTGAAAATCTTATCCGTCATCTTATCACCTAAAAAGGCTGGCTACAAATGATTGGTTGATTGTCTAATGTTGTTGCTATCTTTTATGTTGCTTTTAACGATCGGCAAAACTAAGTCATCGATCAATCATAAACATAATAAAAAACTGTAAAATGTTTCTCAAATAGGTGTAGATGAGGTCTCTAAATAGAGATAATTAATACTAATAAATATACGGCTATAAATTTTTCAAAATGTGTTTAATTATATAATACAATTTAGAAATGTAAAACTAAATATGCTTTAAGTGAGTTAGTTTACATATATTTATGTTGCTTTAAGTCGAGACGCCAGTACAGGGAGACAGTATTGTCGAATTCTTTTCTTGTTATTTGTTTATTAGTTTGTGAAAATATTTGTTGAATAAGACCTGAAAGTTAAAGTATTTTCTCACTTAATAAAATTTCATATCGCTCTGCAATACTGTAAATATGACGAAGCATTACGTCATAATAAACAGCAAGAAAAGATGAAAAGACAATCTTTATATTACGTATGAATATTATTAGGAGTATAATGCAGAACGCTGCATTCAATAAGACTCGAAATGTTTGCCAGATGGAATAATAAATTTACTTCCTCCTTTTCACTCCATTAAAATGGTCTAACGTCAAAGTTTAAATTGTTTAAACTCATCTTACTATGTGGTGCAGCTTTTCTATGATTGTTGCTAACGATTTTCTTATGCGTTATAATGTTATGCTAATCATTAATATTGAAAACAACCCTTAAATGGTATTATATTATTCATGGTGTAAGGTATAGTCAGGATACAAATTTTCTATAAGCCTCAAGTGTTCACATGTCTCTTTGAGCAAATATTTTTCTGTGATTTTTCATTTGCTATTCACATTACTTATATAAGCCCAAGTAAGAATTCCTGAACTACATTGTCGAGCCAGCTGGCTAACATCTATTGCTACAAATAATTATGTATTCTAATTATTTGGCTAATAATTTGGTATGCTAATATTAAGTGTCTTATAGCTTTAGTCATAAATCCTGTTGTCAAGTTTAGAATAAATTTTGCTTATTTTTGATCGAAAAGTCAACATTAATTTAAAAAAATCCTGAAGTTGTAAAAAGCTCCCTGTAAAAATATTTTTAGATTCAATAGTTGATTTATGCTACATATGTTTTGAACAGTAATGTGTGCACGTGTGTGTGTTTATGTATGTATGTATGTATGTATGTATGTATGTATGTATGTATGTATGTATGTATGTATGTATGTATGTATGTATGTATGTATGTATGTATGTATGTATGTACATTTACATATACATATACATAAAAAAAAGAGAAGTGTAGACCACTTTTTTTTTAACCTAATATTATCAGATGTAACAATGTAACAATTGTATAAGATTGTAAAACTATTATGTTTTTTTAAATATAGGTCTTTTTTAAACTTATTAAGTTTGATTAAGCTGGTATGTTAATATTATTGGATTAAGATGTTTTCAAATCTCAATCTTTCAATTTCTGGGTTTTTCAAAAGAAAACTCATGCTCTGGTAAGGAATTTTTAGGTTGCTGCAAACTTTATATTTCTTCTATTCAAATTCTATTCACACAAAATTAGGTTTATGCTCTTCTTTTGGTTTTGTTATTAAATAATTAAATAAAAATAAAAATAAAATAAATAATTTAGAAAAGGAGTTTTTGTTTTCTGTAGTTATTTCTGAGGTTGAATTCATAATATAAATATTGATTCAGTTAGGAATTTTTAAGTTTGAAATTTTATAGTGTGAAGTTTTTTTTATTTATAGGAATTTTTTTGATATCTTTTTCTTTTTGAATATTTTCATTATTTGTATTTTTTTTTTCATTATTTAACTTGTAACAAATCAGTATTAACATAAAATTTATATGCAACATATACATATGCATATAAATAAGCACACATAAAATTGTTTGTAATAGTATACAAATGTTTTTATTATTAGAATTTTAGAATATATCATAACATATATACTTTTAAAAAATATGGCAGTTAATGGGACTATGAATAAAACAATTGATTTAACTTCTGCTTCATGTATGGAGTTAGCTTTACAAGGTGAACAATATTGTAAAAATGGTGACTGCCAAAGTGGTGTTGAGTATTTTGAAGCAGCAATAAAAGTTGGTACAGAAGACTTAAAAACATTAAGTGCTGTATACAGTCAGTTGGGAAATGCATATTTTTACTTGCAAGAGTATGAAAAAGCACTAGAGTATCATAAACATGACCTGACATTAGCAAGAACATTAGGTGACCGGACAGGGGAAGCAAAAGCAAGTGGAAATTTAGGAAATACACTAAAAGTGTTAGGGAAGTTTGATGAAGCTGTCTTATGCTGTACAAGACACTTAGATACTGCAAGAGAGCTCAAAGATAAAGTGAGTTGGAATAGACATTTATTTTATTGTCATTTTTTTTTTCTTCAACAAAGCAGCCAATTAAAAATAAAACAAAAAAATGTAAATGAAAACTTTGTTAGAAATAATTTTTATATAATTGGTCAAGATTAATGACTTTAGTCAGGGAATCTTATTTATCTAACCTAATGTCTGAGTTTGGATTTTTTTTTTATTAAGGTAATCATCAAGAGGTTTTGAATACTTTTAATTTTTGTAAAATTCTTTAATTGTTTTAAACCAAATCTTTCTTTTGAAAAATATTCAAAATATTATCTAATCCCCAGACAAAAAGTTTTAGAATTTCCCAGACAGAAATTATAGAATTTCTATGGCCTCTTATAGAACTTATTTAAGATATGTGTAAAATGTTTATAGAAATTTGAAACAGAAATTTTTATCCTGAATAATGGTTTGATTTGATATTAATTGCATGATTTCAAAGAAAAATAAATTCTTTATTTTTAATTTTGTTTCTTATTGTTTTTTTTTTTTCTCTTTTTTTAAACATATAACTATAACATTTTTCTCTTTTTTTAAACATTTTTATAACTATAAAATATATAACTATAAATTTTATATATAACTATAAATTTTATAACTATAAAATTTAACTAATGGTACTTAAATTTTTTGCTTTTATTTTTTTCATTTTCTCATCTATAAGAACTTTGACCACAAGCATCTAATAGTTTGTTGTAAATAAAATTCAACTGACATGTTAAACAAAGATTAGTGACCTAATTTGCAGGTTAGCGAAGGAAGAGCATTGTACAACTTGGGAAATGTATTCCATGCAAAGGGGAAACATTTAGGAAGAATTAGAAATCGTGATCCTGGTGATTTTCCTTTAGAAGTACAGCAAGCTTTGGAAAGAGCTGTAGAGTTTTATGAGTATGTTTTTTGTTTTTTTTGTTTAAGTAATGTATAACAATTTGAAATCAAGAGTGGTTATCAGAGCATAAATACAAATATAAGTAAAGTTGAGTGTATAATTTTATTCTCAACTCACAAGAATTTTTACTATTTTGTCTTTTATTAACTTGCTTATAATTTGAATTCCATTCAAAAGCAATAATGGTCTTCATAACAAAGTCTTTCAGTTTTGTATAACTACCAATTAACAAGTTTTAACAGTTTGGTTTAGATCAATTCAAAATCTGAATGATGCAAACAGAGAAACAATCATACTGAACAATCATAACAATACATAAGCTAAAAATAAATTGATTTGGATATTTTATCAGCAATTGACTAGCAACTGTTTTAAAATGTAAAATGTCATGATTAACTTAATGTGAGAGAGAGTTTTTGATCTTGGTGTGGTGGATCTTTAGATGTATAGATAATAATTTAAAGTTCATAATTTAAAAGTAGGAACCAAATCATTAAATAAAACCAGAAACAGATGAATAGACAGAAATAAATCCAGAGGTGATAAGTCATTAGATTTCTTACAGATTAAGACAGCTAAAGCTTAGTTTGTGTTAGAATTAGGTTGATTATTTATCTAATTGAATTGAAAGCAAGTTTAAGAAATTGTAGTTAAAAATTTTGAGATCAATTACAAGTTTGCACATTTATAACAAATTTTCAAATGCACATTTAGTTTAAATATTAGAAAGAAATTTAGGAAAATTCACACTTTTTTTTAATACTAAATTTTGCTGTTCAATGTTCCAGGTTAATTGTTTTGAAATGTTTTCTTTTACAAATTTTACAAATTAGAGCTAATTTGGTCATAGTAAGCAGTCTTGGTGATAGAGCTGCTGAGGGCCGTGCTTATGGCAATCTTGGAAATACTCATTATCTCCTTGGCAATTTTGACAAGGCAGTACAATATCATGAAGAGGTATGGGCACAAGTGTTGCTCTTTTATCTGATTTACTCTTCTTTTAGGGAATGTTGAATTGTTTTTTTTTTTTTAGAGGCTGCTTATAGCTAGAGAGTTCAATGATGTAGCTGCAGAGAGGCGCGCTTTTAGCAACCTTGGCAATGCACATGTCTTTCTTGGAGAATTTGAAATAGCTGTTGAGTATTATAAGTAAGACTATTTGCATTTACAACCTTTCACATCTTTTTATCAACTTTTAGAAGAAAAATTTAATTCAAGAGAGTGATATTTGTATTTGTAGAAAAACAAGAGAACTATAAATTCAAGAGAGTGATGTTTTTATTTATAGAAAAACAAGGGAATTAGCCATTGAACTTCAAGACAAAGCCATCCAAGCGCAGGTGATAAGAATTTGCTGTAGAGATTTGTGAATTAATTAGGTTGTTATTTATTTTACTGATTTATTTTTTACAGATTTAAATAATCACTATTAAAAAATTTCATATAGTAAAGTACATTTAGTTGCAAATATATTACCAAAGTTATAAATGACTAAAAGTAGATACTTCATAATGCTATTTTCTTAAATTAGGCCTGCTACAGTTTAGGAAATACATATACACTGCTTAAAAAGTATGAATTGGCTATTGAGTACCATCTTCTGCATTTACAATTTGCTCAAGAACTACATGATAGGTAAGTCGGAAGAGAGGATTTTAAACAGTTACTAACATTTAATTAATAGTAAAAATAATAGTATAGTAAAAATAACAGTTAAAGATAATGACAAAAAGCGAAGATACAAATAAATGAGTTACTAAAGATTGCTATCTTCTGAATTCCTTCTCCATTTTTGCAAAAATAAAATATTTTTAAAATACCATATTTTTATTTAACAAGTCGTTTAATTGACTTTTAAATTAGAGTTGGAGAGGGCAGAGCATACTGGAGTCTTGGTAATGCCCACACTTCTCTTGGAAATCATAAAATAGCTTTGACATATGCTAATAAGCATTTGGAAGTCTCTAGAGAAGTAAAAACCTTTTGCTTATTAAAAAGTTTTAAATAAGATATATATGATGTTTAATAGTTTTTTAAATATTAGATAACAATATTTTTGTATTTAAATAGTACTTAGACAAAATTAAAACAGGTTTTTTTTTTTTTTTTTTTTTTAGGTTGGAGATCGTACAGGAGAACTTACAGCTAAAATGAATATTGTGGACCTTAAAGCTGTTCTTGGCATCTCTAGTAATAGGTTCGTTAATTTTGTTTAATTCTGTCATTGTCACGTTTTCTAATTTAATATTGGGATTTTTTGAAATTAATGTAACTTGATATTTTTTATTTTAGTCGACCGCTATCCACCCCTCTGACTTCAAACGAAGTCCAGCTTATTTTTTCTCAACGTGAGTTTATCTTGCTGTCATCGTTATTAAAAACTTGTTTAAATTTTATTTGAAAAGGAATTGCAACTGCGTGAAGTTTTTTTTATTTCTAATGACTTCATATGAAGGTAGAGTGCTAGCGCGTTAGAATTGCGTTTACTGTGTATGGAATCCCTCTTTATTTGTATTTCTTTTTTTTTTTTTTTTTTTTTACAGATGATAAAAAGAATGAGGTACTTTTTTTTTTTTTTTTTTTTTTTAAATGCACTTTATTAACATTATTCTCAGTACCTATACCAAACTATTCATTTTCCAATATACCTTTGAGGTAGTTGTCTAATGAATTTTTAATCGATTATTGAGAGAAATTCAACGGATATAGGTATGAATAATGTGTTGCTGTGTTGGATAATTTGGACTTAAAAAATAAGTTCGTTTTTATGTGGTTGGCAGTTGGCGTTAAGCAGATCTGCCAATTTAAAAACCACTATGAAATTTTTTTTTTTCCAGTTATCTTCCGAAGCGAAAAATTTACGACCAAAACAGAGTGGACGTAAGGTAAGCAAGGCAACGTTAACATTCGGTTCAGCTTCCATAAGTAAACGGCTTCTTAATCGAAAATGTTTTTTATATGATTATAGTATGCTGGTTCAAAGTTAGACGGTCCAGGCGAAGAGTTTTTCGATCTTCTTTATAAGTCACAAAGTTCTCGGCTGAACGATCAACGTTGTGAATTTCCTAAAGAAAGATCAGAAAGCGCTACAAAACCCCTAGTTCAAAAAGCTCTTAGCCATAATACCATTCATTTAGAGGAACGCACGGAGCCGCAAAGAAATTCGCTACCTGACTTACCCGGTCTTTCTGAAAACGGTTCGTAAAATTCATTATTCAGTTTCTTATTTACTTAAACGCAGCTTACATTGAGTGATTTTTTTTAATTTAATTTTTAGCTAAAGAAAAACTAGCAGGGAAATGTCTTAACGAAATACCCGATGAAAATTTTCTTGACATGCTCATGCGTTGCCAGGTAACTAAATTATATCCGTGTATTAACGTTTAAATCATTAAATTTTAAACTTTTTTGTCTCACAAAAAAAGTCGTGTGATTCGCGTTTCATTGAATGTTTTTTATTAACTTTAAAAAAGGCGGCACGTATTAACGATCAACGGTGTGAATTTCCTATTACTCCGCGTGGTCCTACAGTGCCAGATGAAGATTTTTTTAATCTTATCGCTCGATTACAATCAGGTAGAATGGACTCGCAGCGCGTCAGTTTTCGTCTTCATAAGCAAACCATCCAATAACATTTTAAAGAAAAAGATTTTTCTTTCTTTTTTTTTTTTTTTTTTTTTTCCATCTAGAAATATTTTCTTATTAAAGTATTCCTGTCCCTAACGCTAATCCACATCTATTTCTTCATTTGAAAAGTCTGCAAATAATTAATGTAAATAATTAATCGGAGATTTTCAAAGTTGCAACTTCATTTTTGAACTTTCGTCAGATAAAAGTAGTGTAAAAAATAATTTCCTTAGAGGAACTTCAAATTTAATTTAATGTGATGATTTGAAGATATGTACATTAGCTGAATTCTTTTTTAAATGTAAATAATGCATATGCTCTTAGTAATATTTCTTACTTTTTACAATTGTGATCATTTTACTAACGCTCCGGTTTTAATTGTATTTATTGCGATAACAATATAAAGCATTCTACAATTTGTCCGGTTTATTTTCACTGAGTCGCAGGTTTTAATGATTAGTACTTGTATAGACCACTGCTTGATAAGTTTACTTTAGGCACGAAAATTAACATTTTCGGATTGTGCATTTCAAAACCAATTTTTATTCGCAGTAATTTTAATGCGTTAAAATTTAGGGGTTTGCACTTTTTCGATTGCTTAGCAACCTCGCCCTGAGGTATTCAATGTATTTATGTTTTATTTGCTCAATAGATTTTCATAATTTAATGTGACCTTTGAATGTGAACCGCATCTCATACTCGCCTGCGTAAATTTATTTTTGTTATTCAGAAACAAAAGCGCAGAAATTTGTTAGCGATGTTACAAAACTTAAGCTTTCGTAACATCGCGAATGTCGTTGTAAAATAAAACTACGGAAATATCTTCGCCATTAAAACCTGCTTACAAAAGGAAATCACAAATTATTATTATTTTTTAAACAACGACGAAATTGTTTTCAAATTTTCGCAGCAATTTTTATTTTTTCTCGTGAAGTAAGAGAAAGATTGGGTAAACATATACGTATTTGTTTTATACCATCAACCCCAATCATCTTACATTTATAGGCGTAAATTAAGATGCCGGTTTTTTCAAAAGTGTAACTGTCGGCTAAAACTTGACTGCAAAACGCTGTTTTACGTTCGCTTATTTCAAAGGTTTTATCAAAAGTCTGCTTTCTTATGTTATGCTTTACAAAGTTCTTTACTGAATAATTTTCATTCGTTTCATTCAAATAAGAAACGGAATAATGAAATAGAATGGCTGTATTGTATGTCTAGCTACCTTATGTG
Organism: Hydra viridissima; assembly: GCF_058129835.1. Taxonomy (NCBI): domain Eukaryota; kingdom Metazoa; phylum Cnidaria; class Hydrozoa; order Anthoathecata; family Hydridae; genus Hydra; species Hydra viridissima. The sequence goes on from NW_028324309.1 coordinate 15,370,490, forward strand.
TCTCACACTCAGTCAAATTTAACTAATGAAAACTAATAACATTAAAATAGAAACTTTAAAAAAGGAAAATAACTCTATTTGTATGTTTTGGAAAATAACTCTATTAATATGTTTCTTAAAGATTTAAAGCTTCAACTACAATAGCCTTATGTACAAAATGTTTGCTGTTGTTTTTTAACTCTTTGTTTGGTCCTTCTTTTTTTAAAACTGTAGCTTTGTTTGCAAACTGTTATAGAAAATATCTACAATGATTCATGATGCGAATTCGATTCCATACTCTTGGTGCTAGTCACAAGTAAAATGAACTCTGTAGAAATGATTTGTTAAAGATTTATTCTGAAAGGTTCTTGATTGATATAAGAGTGGAGTCTTCTAATAGAATAGGAAAAACGATATCTAGAATATTTAAAAGATGGCAAATAAAATCAGATGCATGCATAATGTAAAATATTTACGCTTTGAACAAATTTTTAATCCAATTTGATTTTCCCTGGAGAACACGGGTTTGTTATCTCCTTTCGCAGTAGCATTGAGGAGCCAATTGGATATATTGAACTTCATCAATGAGTTAGATGTGGTATTATTAAATTTATGAAACAATTATAAGAACTGCGCATCATTTCAGTAAAAATAACATAAAATTCAGTAAAATAACATAAAATTCAGTAAAAATAACATGAAATATCAGCAGATATTGTTTCATTAAGCATTGGTAATTCAAGTGTGAAGCTTTATTTGTTATTCCCAGGATTGACTGATTTAAATTTTGTTGCTTTTTTAAATTCCCACTTAATAATTTATCTTTTTTATAAATTTTTAAAACAATTCCTTTTCAATGTAACCAGTTGGGGCTTCTATTTCTCTTCTCTTTTTCCGAAAAAATCAAATAAAAACTAAGAAAAGTTAAGTTAGAATCATTAATTTTTTTAAAAAAAAATGAAAAACTACATTTTTTTAATGTCCAATTCATCTAGACACTTTTATTGTGCTGTGTAAACTATAAAATATATCTTTATATATCAAACTACACTGTATGCCTGTTTCATTATTCCACTTACTATTAAAATAAAAATGGCAATCACAGAGATAATAATCAGAATAGTTTAGTAGTCATCACAGTCGCTTTATTATTCAGCAATTTTATGAAGGCCATCTTTACTCTTTTTGTTATTCTAAAGAAATTTAAACAATTAAGAATGAAATAAGAGTGATTCCTTTTTGATATTTGCAACATGGAGTATTTGTTGTTTTTTTTTTTTGTTGTTGTTGTTTTTTGCAGCTTGCATTTTTTTTTCTTTTGAAAAAACTATTTATATTCTGATTATTTATTTCTAAATTCGAAGAATTCGTTAAACATTTTTAGAAACTAATTCAAAAAAATCAGAGTACTGTTCTCAAATTATTTTTCAACTTCTCGAGAGTTCTTTCAACGCTACGAAAATCTTCTAAACATCGATTAAAGTAACTAACAAGTCAAGTTCTGTTGTTGCATAAAAAATAATAATCGAGTGAAGTAGAAAATAATAATCAAGTGAAGTAGAAAATAATAATCGAGTGAAGTAGAAAATTATTAGAAATAGAAATTTTGCAATAAACCTTAAAAATGCATAACAAAAATTTCAACCTTTAGAACTCACAACCTGAGTGCATCGGAATTATGTAAACGACTGTTTCCTTATCAGATTTCCTTAAGAAGAAAAGTTATTCGAGAAGAATGACTATAGTGTTAAATAATTTGAGAAGTCGATAAACACTGTATCGACTATATGACTACTATCTGCTTCTGCAGCGTAAAAAGTACTCGAAAAAAAACCAAAATGAATCCAGAAGTAATATTTTTTACATGGAAGATATATGAACAAACATCTAAATGAATTATAAAAAAGACATTTAGTTTAATATTTATAGAAAGATGCTTTATTTTTGAGGAGTTGAATTTTGAGAATTTGTTCTTTTTTGACGCTGAAAGTTCGTCACCCAAACACAATTTCTGACTGTAGGCCTTCATTTGTTGTAGTGCAAGGTCACACTTTCAATGTCCGAAACCCATTAAAAATTTTAATACAAAAAGATTCGAATTTGTAATAGAAAACCTGTATTTTGAAAATTAATTTAATGTAAAACATCAAGCAATAAAAATGTAAAACGTGAATTCTTCCTTTGTGAATTGAAGCACGTATCTGAATTCTGAATTTGAGGAAGACTTTCTATTATTTATGAGGCGTCGCACAGTGTGCCCTTTTTTGGAAAAAAGCTTCTATAACCTGCATATCAACTTGGTTAAGGTCTAGTGTAGCCTTTTTATCTGCTTCAGACCAAATATGGGTTTGAGCAGCAACTAAGTGGTAACTAATAACTAAATTGATTTATCATATTATGAGGAAGAAAAACGAAAGAAATTATAAACATTATCTTTAAGTTTTACCCGACTCAAACATAAAATTTGATTGAAGAAAAATGAGAGACAGCTGAAACACCAGGTGGACACACACGTGTACAATTGCATGAAATAAACCACACCGTTAAAGTTTGGAACTGTTTTCACAGTAACGACCAGAAATTAAATTATAGCTACACTGATAACCGATATTAGTTCAATTAGTAAGGCACGCGACAATCTTAAAAGTAATTAAAAGTAATTATTAATAGTTATAAAAAAGAAATTATTAAATAAAAAATAATTAAAAGTAATTATTCATGATTTTTAAAAAACAATTCGAGATCAGAGACAGACGTTGATCAAAAGATAACTGGTAAAACCTGTTTCAGAGAGCCATGACTACGAGATCGCAATAAAAACAATAACGAACTTGAAAATAAAATTCATTGTTAATGCAAGAACAACAGTTAATTTAAAAAACATCTGCGGGCATATCCAAAACATCTGCGGGCACATCCAAAAAGAATGATTGAGAAAATCTTGCACAGAGAGAAGGTTGATAGAAGATTTTTATGGGATAATCGATAAGGAAATTTTTCGGAGAGTTTTAAAAACAATATTTTTTGGAAAAAAGGAGAAAGAGATTTTGTAAGAAGAAGTACAAATAAAGAAGTAGAGGATATTTCAAAAAGAGGATTGGAAAGTGGGAAAAGTTTTAATGTAGATAAACGCTTCAGCCATGAGTTCAAAGGTAGTAAGACTATATTTTGGAGAGACTTTTGATTGCATATTATCTACATTTATAATTATTAAAAGAATATATGCACGAGTTGAATATTTGAGAGTGTTTATTAAGTGAAAAGAGAAAAACCGTTAGCAATTATCATTTCATTTACATGTGGAATTATCATATCTTAGTTAATTTTGTAAAGAACTTGTTGTTAAGTTTTACGTAGGTCTAAATTGCTAAAAGTCTACCGTTACACGAACCTTACACGAACCTTACCCGAACTATACACGAACCTTACATACCCACACAACACTGAGGGTAACCCAACACCCAAACAGGCTAATGTAACTGCATTAAACAAAAAACCGCTCTCTCAAATCACCGCCCTAAGCACCATCACTGCGCTACTCACAAAAAAAAGACCCCACCCTCACAATATGATGTTTGCACCCCAATACCTTGCGTTGTACAGTATGTAGACTGACTTTATCAGTGCACATCCTAATTTAATATGTACATTACGTAAAAATTGATTTGTTGAAACAATTTCAGTATAGTATTCATAATCCCGTTACTTTTACAGTTAAGTATTCTCGAGTGTGTTTTTTAAAAATTCTTTTAGTCTAATCCAGCAAACTTCCGCAAACAGAAACCTACATAATTCTATAGTTTAATATCTAAATATACGAATACTTTCAACCTTTTGTTTGTGTTTTTTGTGCTTTTCCGCAATTTAGACTTAAAAAAAAACATATTTCATAATTTTTTATTAAATCAGCTTTACAGAATATTGTTTTATTACGAATAAAAAACAAAATTGTCTATTAATATATATATATATATATATATATATATATATATATATATATATATATATATATATATATATATATATATATATATATATATATATTCACACTCTCTAAATTGAACGTACGTCACATTAGCACATCAGGTTAAAGAAAAACTGAGGGGTTTTACTAAGAAAACAGTAAAAACTGTAAATGTACATATAAAAAACAAGAACAAAAGAAAAGAAAACGATGGGAAAATATTAATAAATTGATAAAGATTACGGCAAACGCTACATTAGAGAATACAAACTAAATGCTCACAATTCAAAGCCGTATAAAGATTGGAAAGTGAGAACTGCTCTTACCAGGTTCAACTTCATTATTACCAATGAAATTAGGTTTAAATAAATTTCAGCATCAGTGTCGACGTTTTCAACAACGTTCGGTAAAATCCAACAAACTTAAAACGGCTCTGTCATCTCGATTGGTCGGATTGGTAAATCTTGTATTGATCGCACACAATGCTAGGCTTCTCATAAAAACTCATATTATGACCGAGATCCTGACGAATATAACACATCGTTTTGCTTCGTCGTAAAGAATTATTTTAAATTCGATTTACTTCAAACGATTGATATAAAAGTTTGCTCTTTATTTGTTATTATTCTTTATCAACGAAAAAAACAAAATGTCGACGCTTGATCTCCAATTAAATGAGATGCTACACATAAGATGCTAGTGGAGAATCCCATTCATTATTAAAGAATTGGGATTTTTCAATAAATTTCTGAAGTGAGAACATGAAGAAGACATTCTAAACATTATTTATAACATACATTTAACTTTCTTATAGTAACTGAACATGGGACGAAACAAACGTCGTTCTGTAAAAAAAAGAAAATAGCTTTACACGCACTACCGAAATAGACTTAACATTTCACAGACTTCGCGTCAACTAGGGTGTTCTAGAAATTTGGTTCCAAACTGTCGTAAACATATTGACAACTACAATACCAGTGATGACAAAATTAGAATCTCTAAAACAGATTCTTTTTTATAACTTCTTGTAAAATCAAAATCAAAATTGAAGAACAGTATCACGTAATTGTGTCAGCCCAAACCATTCGTCCTCGTTTACAAGAAGCCGGCATTCGGCAGCCGGCTGTAAAGCAAATAAGAAACTCCTTGTTTCACAACGAAAATGACTAAAACGGTTGAGGTTTGCAAAAATGTTCCTAAACAAAGATGTTTCCTTTTGGAAAAATATCTTATGGAATGATGAATCCAAGTTTAAGTGCTTCCAGTCTGGTGGGAAAGTATAAGTTAGGCATTCTATGAAGATAACAAACAACGCATTATATACTCTAAAGACGTAATGGTGCCGAATTCTGATGATAGCCTACATGTTACTTGGGTTTTAATGCACGACAACGAACCATAGTATACTATGAGATCTATAAAATCTTGAATAATAAAATTAATGTTCTAGAATGTTCATCCCTAAATCCCATCCTGAATCCGATCGAGAACATATGGAACGATATTGAGGTGGCTTTACGAGATAAACAGGAGTTAAAATGGTATTTTATTTTTAGTGACGTAGTAGGCCAACAGAGTTCCATTGGACACCGTACGTGGTCCATACATACCTATAACGCAAAAAAGTCAGCAAACGCCAAATTCCATTGTCTTATTGCTCCTACCAAATAAGATATCAGGCCGGGTGAATAAAAATGAGTAACTGTTTTTACTCATTAATTGGTCAGCTTTACCTGAATAAAAACTTCAAAAGTTTTCTTCAAATTTTTTTTCGCGTAAAGGTAAGCAATTTACTCAGTAATTGCTCAATTTTACGTGAATAAAAACTTAAGTAAAGTTGTTGAAGTTTTTATTCACGTAAAGCTGACCAACTACTGAGTAAAAGAAATTGCTCATTTTTATTCACCTGGCCTATTGTCCTATTGTTCCTAGGATGTAACGTAACGCGTTCCCTTTTTCTTTATTTTTCCGGTTCTGCGTATGTCGTAATTATTGCGTAATTATTACAACCGATGTGGTATTTATTTTTTAGTTACAAGAAAGTAAAAGTTAATAAATTCTGTTGACATTTCTAATGGTGAGATTTTGGTTTGTGCTTTAGTTTGAATTTACTGTGTGTTTTATAGTTGTGTTGTTAATAAATGGCTTTCTCAAGACCGCTGACGCTCAGACAAATGCAGCAGGCAATACTGAACATTATTTGGACAGCGATGATGATCTGGAGTCATGGTTTGGACAGCGATGATGATCTGGAGTTGTCGGTGAATGACAACACTGGCAATGACATTGACACAGACACATATGGTGACGAAGATCATGAAAGTGAAGCTTCCGAGGTTAGTGACACTGAAATTGCGTCTGAAGATAACGACTATCTTGATAGGAACGGGAGTAACACTGTGAATTACACAGCCAAAAATTGGTAGGTATGGAACAGTCAGCCACTAGCCATTGGAAAAACTTGCACCCACAAAATAATCAAGGGCAAAATCCAAAAGGTTATTCTCCCACCAGGAAAAGTTGTTGAAGATGTACCCGATGAATTTGGTTTGTTTATCGACAATGATACTGTTGAAGCAGTCGTGAAATACAAAAATTAAGAAACTAAAACTGTCTAAGAAGAAACAAATTTGTTAAAATATTGGGTTTTTTTAGATTGACACTGACTGCAGAACACCTGAAATCAAATCATGCAAACCTAGACGTGTTGTGGGATGATATCTACGGTCTACAACTTTTCGCGCAACAATGGGTAGGAATAGGTTCAAGTCTCCATTGCGCTTTGCCTGATTTGATGATAAGATAAGGTGCCTCGGAAAAAAATCTACAGACAAATTTAGTTACTTTTGAGACATCTGGAGTAAGATAAACAGAAAGAGTTTTTACAGAAACACTATCTCTGTTTTATTAGTCAACACACGCTAAGCAGAAGCATAAATGTATCCTTAACTAACAGATCTCAAATAGTCTCAATAAAAGCCACTCGTTTGACCAAATAAGAGCCGTGGCTTTTGTATGGTACAGACGTGGCTATTATTAGGATCTTAGTGTAATTTATACTGTATAAACACTAAAATAAAATTGATTTCCATTTTATTTCAAATGCATCAGCTATTTACATAAACATAACATATAGGCAAGTACTGATGCAACATTAATTTAGCATATAGCTAGTAAATATATAAAATAATAGCTACAATACATGTATTACATAATACCAATTCACATTGTATGTAAATATGTGTAATGTAATGTTTGTAAGTATGTATTTAGTTTAATAAACATATGTGTGTGCGTGTGTATGTGTGCGTGCGTATGCGCGTGTATGTATATGTGTTTATATATATATATACATATATATATATATATATATATATATATATATATATATATATATATATATATATATATATATATATATATATATATATATATATATATATATATATATATATATATATATATATATTTACAATTATATGAGATTTATGGTCAACTATTAAAGATTGTATACTATTTCTTTAAGCTGGTTTTAACAATCATGGAGAGAACAAAAAGAAACAAAAAAATTAAAAAGAAAACTGCCTCTAGTTTTAACTCAAAGTTAAACCACAAAGTTACAAAGATAGAGATTTCAGCGATCCAGTATTGATATGAAAAATGCAATTGCAACTGTTGAAAATAGTTTAATGTCACAGCGAGAAGCTGGATTACAATTCAGTGTTCCCCGGTTAACCCTTGGTAAATATTTTAGAGGAGATTCAGTTCTTAGTTTTAGACCCGAACCTAGTCCAATATTATCTAGCAATTTAGAGAACAACTTATTTGAGTATGCAGCAACAAGGGCTACACTTGGATTCGGATTTGGAAAAAGACAATTTTAAAAATATGCTTCTGATTGTTGCATTGAAACACAATTTAAAGTTTAAACATTCAACTCCTTCAGAAAAATGGTGGCGCTCATTCAATCAGCGACATAAAAATTTAGTTTTGCGAAAGCCTGAAGGTACTTCATCAGTTCGCCATTAATGCATGTCTGTTCCAAAAGTACCAAAATATTTCTATCTACTGCATGAAGTTTTGCAGGAAACTCATGCACTTTTAAAGCCATTTTAGGAATACGGATCAGTCCGGGTTACAGATGGACTTTAAACCTCTAAAAATAATTGCAAAAAGAGGTACAAAACACTTTCAATCTCGTACATCAAGAAAACGTGAAGCCATAACCATTATTGCTGCTATAAATGCTTCAGGTAGTTTAGTGCCTCCACATTTGAATGCAAAAGGTAAAACAATTAAGTCTCTTCAATCTTTCAATACTACAGATGAACCTTCAGGCTCAAATTGGAGTTTTAGTGAAACAGGTTGGACAAAGCAAGGGATTGCCTCTCTTTGGTTCACCAATACTTTCTTGCCTAACATACGTAGAAATAGGCCACAAGTTCTCATTGTTGATGGTCACAATTTTCATAACTCAGTTGAATTATTGTCTGTTGTAATCAAAAATAATATTCATATTGTGGAAATGCCAGCACATTGTTCGCATTGGCTCCAGCCTCTAGACCAAACAGTATTTGGTCCTCATAAAATATATTACAACCAAATCTGTCATGAATTAACAAATGGATATCTAGAAGTTACTGTTGACAAGCCAAATTTTTGTGGTTTTTTCAAGAAAGCCTGGGACCAAGCCTTCAAAGGTGATGACATTATTTCAGGGTTTCGATCATGTGGCATATTTCCATAAAGTCCATCTGCTGTTCTTACTTGCCTAATTTTATCTATACAACAGCTGCTTGATGCAAATGATCTGCTTGAATCAAGTTTGCAACCCATCAAAACTGGCACTAGAAAAAAACACCAGAAAATGTGATAGAAGAGGGAGTTAATTTTGAAATAGAATCAAGCACAAATGAATCTGAAAATATGTTTGAATATGAAATAGCATATAATACTAATTTGGTAACCTTGACAATGCCCAAACTTTGATACTGCTTCTTTGGTACGGGATACTTATTTAACGCATGAGCAGTTTACAACTTTCAACTTCTGTATCCAGAATAGTTGACATACCAGATCTTTTGTATAAAGTATGCAAAAAAATTCAAACTGAAAAAGAGTTCATGCACAAAGAATGTTTTGTAAATAGATGTTCCAATGTAAAATCAAAATACAGATCTTCCTATTTTAATTCTAAATGAAACCATTGTTCAGTCAAAGTCTATGCCAAATGAAATCACAGGCCAGCCTTGTTATTTGACCAATGTAACCCCTTCTCATTATAATCAGATGCTAAATGAGGCTATTGTTCAGCCTATTCTGACACCAATTCAATCATCTACAAAGGATTCGGCTAATGATAGTGACAATGATATTTTACCTTATCCAAAGATGTATACTATCAAATCAAAAGAAAATCGAAGAATGGTTCAAAAATATTTTGTATTAACTTCACAAGAAGCAATGCAATCTAAAATTGAATGATGAATAATATAAAGAAAATAAAGAATAAAGAAAACTTAAAAAATTAGACGCGTAACACATTAAAATTGATAATCAGCCACCCTTTTTCAAAGCCGCCAAGTAATTGCCGCGTTTTGGTGGGTACAGCCATATGGCAGGAGAGTATTTTCCCGCTGTTTTTAAAATCGTTTTACCAGAATAGGGCTTATTTTAACAATTTTCCCTTTTAAATGGTCAACTACTGGCACATGGTCACATTAAAAATAATACTCTTTTTTGCTAAAAAAACATTTTTCTTAGTATATAGTAACTCCTGCTCCGTTATTACGCTGTGATCGTCTGATAAGATAATACTTTTTAATATATAAACATTCTTAGATATGACCGTTTTAGGTTATGTAAGTGGCCCATTATAGGTTCCGTTTTTCAATTTGCTGGCTACTATTTGGTCTACCCGGCCATCAATTGGTACGAAATTGAAATCTCTGTTTAAGTACATTTTTCTCTAAATGAAGCATATTTTAGTACTAACTACGACTTTTTTTAGATGAAGCCGTTTGTCACTAATATAACCGTGAAAAAATAAATGCTCCGTTAGATTAGTGCATTCTTCACAGCTATCAATAAGAAATTTGTGGCCATTAATTGGGCACTTTGCCCTGTAGTAAGAAAATAGCTAAAAGCGAATACAAAATTTTTCTTCTGGATACCTAAAGGCTCTTTTAAAACAAATTTCTTATGTTTTTTAAATTTATTTCGGTTTTGTATATTATACTGTTCATTTAAGACAGCCCACTGGATTGTAGAATACTCTTTTACATTAGATCGAATTATAAAAAAAGCATTTTGCGTCTAGCTTTTAGATTAATGATAATTCAGTGTTTGGTCAATCAAGCAAACAATCAAGCAAACAATTCTGAGTGGGAAGCAGCCTAAATATTTTGACTCTACTGGTTTAAAAGTTATTTTCGTTTCAAATTAACTACAAAACCCAAAAATTTATTGCATATTTATTTATTTATACAAATTTATCTTACAAATATTTAAAACTTAACTACTATATATAAAAAGAAACGTTGATAAAAAGCAACTCTCACTTTCAAAGTTGGGAGAGTTTTACTTAAAATATACAAAAATCATTCGTGGATAAATAATAAAAAAATCAAATTGGTTTTTAAGAATATTTGGATGAAATAGATGCAATATACCTAAACAAAAAAACAAAAAAACTAAAAGAATGAGGCGTAGATCACAACAGAACAGAATATATAGTCTTCTCCCTTTAAAACATCAACAAAATGAAAAAAACATACCCTTTACTTTTAATAACACCTCGACATTTGATGACGACTGCATATCGAACAACCCAATCCGTTTCCCACACCAACTTATTTGTCGAATCCACAGATTTTATGAGGTTTTCTACAGCTGATTCTCCCAGCATAACTAGAAAGTAAAGTTTTAATCAAAAAAAGTGATCGTTTTTTAAAAGATTTTCCTTTTGTTCAATCACTAAAATTTCGATTCTATACTTAATTATGAGCAAAAGTTTTTAAATATGAACTTAAATTAAAGATGTTTAGAGCTTTCAGCTCGATACACTTTACTTAATAAAATATGCTTCATGATACTATTTTTAGCATAAACAAGTAAAAAGCAAATAAAAATGAACATGTCTGCTCTTATCAAAAATAGAAACCAAATAACTGCAATGATCTTTATGACAGCAATATTAAAAAAAAAAAAAAAAAAAAAAAAAAAAAAAAAAAAAAACCAGCCTCACCCTGTTGGTCACCATGAGTATGAAGTATAATGTTATTTTCTTTAGCAAATGCAACCAAATCCTATTCAAAAGAATACTTTTAGAGCTCAGAAAAAAAGAAGACCTTTTTAAAAAAAAAATCAACAAACAGCAAATAAATCTTAAAAGTTTCTATTTGAAAAAATATTTTTCTTTTTGATTTATAATATCAACAAAAATAAACTACTTGAGGCATGTGACAGCAAGAAGTAAGATTCACTTGATTAATCATGGGGGGAATCTAAAAAAATTTCAAAAAGTCTCAAATTAGTTTTTATACTTCAAATTTGTTAAAAAGCAAAGCCTGATTTTTTTCTTACAATATTCCATTAAAATTTAATAGAACATTTTAAGTAAGCATTTAGCAAAAATTTTAACATAAAATATTTTGTTTAAAATAAAATAAAAGTTTGTTTTATAACAACATTTATAAAATCATTTGCTAAACATGACAAATTTTCAAAAAAATGTACTTTAAGTAATAAACAGGAAGAACAGATCATAACACAAAAAAACCAAAACAAATCATGATTGAACTTAAAAATATCAGGAAGAAAACGTTTTGCAGAGAACTACTAACTTCTAGGATCTTTTAAGATGAATTTATCCTTAACCACCTGAGGTAAAACTGACAAATGTATTTTTGCATGTTTTTAAAAGGTGGTGAGCTGCCTCAAAAGTTTCTCTTTAAAACAGCCATGCAACAGCCAAAACTCAAATATAAATTTACACAAGAAGACTTTAGATTTCAACCTACAGTAGCTTTTTCAATAAGTGATTGAAGCTTCTGCTGATCCAAATCACAAGAGGATATGACTTTGGCAATTCCGCTTGTATTTAGCTTCTCCATTACCTAATAAAATATGAAAAACATCATCTTAAAAATATTCCTTTTGCATGGTGAACAAATTAAGGATTCAGCACAGAGTTTTAGGAATATAAAAGATGTAATAAGCACACTTACAATAATTGCAATACTTCAATACAAATATAAAGTTCAATAAAAATATATAGTTCAAAACTTCAGATGCTGAATGACACTTAAACTTTTTGTAAGATTTAAAATTCATATAGTTAAAAAAAAAAAGAAGGTTAATAGGATTTTTTTTGAATATCTCTATAAAGTGTAATATCTCCATAAAATATCTCTATAAAATGAATCTCTGTTCAATATCAAAAATAATGAACGGAAACTTTGGGCCAAAACCAAAACTGAAATTTCTGTTTCAACAATTTTTTACTTTTCCTGTTTCGGCCAAAAATTTCAGTTCAAACCACTACCGAAATGAGCCAAAACTTTTATAAGATTTTTTTTTAAGTTTAGATGAAACTTTTTAAAATTTAGTGGGATCATGACAATTTTCTAATTGTAGTTGTTTGTTAGTAAATCATTTTTTAATCATAACAGTTGTAGAAATTTTAATTGAAATCATATTACATAATTGATTCAAGTTACTTTTCTGAAAGAATTCTTTAAATAAGTTAACATTTAAGTTAAGTAACCAAATTCAATAATTTCATCAAAAGTTTCTCAGTGCTAAATTTTACAATTGAAAATAATTGAAAGAAAAGCTATTTGTGGAATCATTTTACAATAATAGCCAGTGATTCCAAATAAGCAACTTGTATTATCTGCAATTTGAAAATATCACATGGATCGCACAATCCAAAACTTTAATCACTTAGCGGGCTTTCATCACATTTAAGAAGTCTGCACCCACAGCTTACTCTAAAAAATCTCCTAACTGAAAAAGCAATACAACTACCGGCAGTCCTGAAAATATACCAACTTTAGATCAACTTCAGCCTATTACAATTAAAAAAAGAACAATACCCTTATTTGCCATTAGATTAAAACGGCAGAGGACTGAAATGTTGCAATTTACAGTGCCTGGCTGGGTCAACAATCTTAAAAATTGATTCAAACTCAACCCAGCCTATAAAAAGATTAAGCTTACAACGAAAAATATGCTTAACAAAAAAAATGCTGAAACTGTTTCCATCTGGTTGGTCATCCTTTCAGACAAATTTCAGACTTCATTTCAGACTTCATTTCAGACAAATGGGAGCAGATCAAATTCTGCTTGTCAAGTTCCAAGTTTGATAAAAAAACATAATGCTTCAAACATTTTTCAAAGACTTGAGAATGTTGTGAAAGAGTGGTAGCAATCATTCACTTCAACTAGTGATTAAAAAAGAACTTTTTTCACTCCAGAGTACTATAAGCTTGATAGCAAAATGTTGAAAGCTTTGCCTTCATGCTTCTTTTTTAAACTCCTTCTTTGCTGAGCTTTACAAACAACAAGAGATTCAAATGAACAATTTCGACAGGTTCGGACACAAAAATGATGTCCCAACACGCTGGAATTCAACTTATTCATGCTTGAAAGAATTCTGCACTTGAAATCTGCAATTGTTTCCACACTGCTAATTCATCCTTCCTGCGGTATTGAGTTCACTGTACAGGATTGGAACCTGTGTGGAAAGCTGGTAAACATCTTAGCGATTTTCGAAGAAGCCACCAAATTGCTCTCTGGAAAGGATGCTTGCATCAGTGCATGCATTCCAATTGTGACAACTATCCTGAAGTCATTTGAAGTTCCCTCTGATGACAAAGAAGTGACAGGCATGAAAAATGCTTTAAAGAAAGCAATGGAGGCATGATTTTTTACTTAGAAACCATTGATCATTTTGCAATAGCAACACTTCTTGATCCCAGATTCAAGCACCACTTCTTTATATCCCAAGAAGCCTTTCAAGCTGCTAAAAAATAAGTTTTTTTGGAATAAGACAGTTCCAATTTGAGTCAAAATTCCTGTGATGAAAATCTCTTGAGAACACTGGGTTTTCTTCAATGATGCAAAATATAATTGCACAGTTACAAAGTACAAGGTCCAAAAATGCAACTTCCAAGTTGGCAAAAGAAGTTTTAAACAAGTACTTAGAAAGCCCAACATCTTCATGCTGTTTAGAGTTTTTGAAAGAGTATGAAGAGAAAACGACATTAAAAGCGAAGCTTAGTTTGGCAAAAGTAGCAAAGAGATTCCTTACACCTCCACTAACATCTACAGAAGTTGAAAGGTTGTTTTCAACTGCTGGAGACATTCTTTCAAATGAAAGAAACAGACTCTTGCCAGAAAACATGGAAAAAATTTTGTTCTGCAGAGAAAATATTTCAATTATTAACTTTAATTATTGAAATGTTTTGACATATTACAGTTTTTATCAAATTATGCTACATGGTGATTGCTTAGATATAAGTATAAGCTTTTTGGGTTTCGGCTTTACTAAACCAAAATTTTGGTACTTTCGGTTTTGGCTCAAGTTTTGGTTTTGGTCGATTACTAATTAAAAAATGTTAGAAAATAAAAAAATTAAAAGAAAATGAATGAAACTTTCTACCTTCCAATATGGCAGCACTACTTCCTGGAATGATTCAGATTCTTCTATAGGTGGCAGTGCCAAAATGATTGTGTCAAAGTAAGTAACATTTAATAATTCTAATGCTAAACAAATGATATAAAAGACTTCATATTTTATGAATCCACAGTAAAAAGCTACATTAACAAACTCAAAATCTAGAGTAGCGTATGGGTATTTTCCCCAAGTACTTGATAAACGTTGTCAATTTTCTTAATGTATAAAACATAATTTTGTGCTCTCCTTTATGACAAAAACAAGCAATAATTTGACTTAGCAGTTGCCACAGTGATGTGCAACTATTCATTCTCTACTGGTTCATTATGTTTTAATATCTTTATCAAACTTATCTGAAATTGTCCTCCAGGCAGAAGACATAAAGAAGAAAATTTAACAAATTTATTTAGAAATATATATTCTAATGGCAAACAATTCACATTTGACTATTTAAAATAATAAAGTTTGAAACACCATTGATAAAATAACATGAAATGCTGAGAGCAGAAGCTGCTGGTATATTCGTGTATGTGAAAAAAGACTAAGTCATCAACAGTATAGAAATCAACGTTCAAAACTCTATTCTTAGAGATTACAGTGGTCCAACTACTGGTCAAAAAGGGTTGACCGAAAGTGTGGACTATGTTCAAAAAGAAGTAAGTCAAGAGATGATGTTAAAATTCTTGACTTATCAGTTGCTTTTTGATATAAAGTATTTGCTTTTTTCAGCAAAAATGTTGTGGCTTAACATCTGCAAGAGACTGGAGCACATCAAAATGGTGTAATGAATATAAAAAGCCACAAAATGTTACAATTGCTCATGAGGTTTTCCCAAAATCAAGTTTGAAACACCATTGCTAAAATAACATGAAATGCTGGGTGCCAGATTCATTCTCAGCATTTCAAATTGTTTTAGCATTTCAATTTTTTTTTTTTTTGTTGGTGTTTTTTCAGAACTTTTAATATTTTATTTTCTAATTCTTCTTCAGAGAATAATGGATGCAAAGCTTTAGAAAATAAGTTAATCAAGTTCATTTAAGTATTTTTTTGAAATTTTATAACTGATGAACATTCAACAATATTTTCTTTAATTTAAAGATAGTTAAATAAAAAAGTATTTTGATATGATTGTATTTTGATTAACTTTACATTATTTAATATTTAAACTTTATTTAAGCCTATGAAAAATAAATAAATTGCTAATATATATGGCATATATATATGACATATATATATATATATATATATATATATATTACATATACAAATGACATATATAGATGACATACACACACACACACACACACACACACACACACACACACACACACACACACACACACACACACACACACACACACACACACACACACACACACACATACACACAAAATTAATGCACCACTTATATATTTCAATTTATTTTAATTACTGCCAATATTATCATATATTTTTTGACAAACATATTAAGAATAGAACAAATGAACACAATTATTTCGATGATAATAATAAAATTGACTTTGTGGATGGTGAAAAAAAAAGTAAATCCAAAAATTTAAAAAAATAAAGTAAAACGATTATTTATACTGTTGTGCACACTAATACAGCTTGACAACACTATGGCACACTTTCTACTAGAGATCTAATAATTTTTTGAGGAATATCTTCCCACACTCGAATAAGACTGTCGCAGCTCGTCTAGGCTATTAGGTGGTGGATGTTGACTTCTAACACAAATCCCATTATGTCCCAAAGATGATTTATTGGGTTCATATCTGGGCTGCAAGCTGGCCACTCCAAAACTTGAATATTAACATTATTTAAGTATTCAGTAACAATATGTCCCATGTGTGGTCTAACGTTATCCTGCATAAGAAGGAATCAATCTCCAATGTATGATGCAAAAGGTACCACAAAAGGTTCTAAAATGTTTGCTATGTATTGTTGAGAAGTCAGACATCTATCATCAACAATAAAAAGCTCTGTGCGAGCTGTTAAAGATATTCTGCCCCATACCATCAATGAGCTGCCTTCATATAAAGTGGTTTCTCGAATGTTACAAGCAAAATATCTTTCATTTGGTCTTTTGTATACTCTTGGGCAGTGATCAGAACTTACAAGGCAAAACCTTGACTCATCTGTAAGTAAGACTAATCATGTATTTCCCAATTGATATACCTCCTTTCAAAACCTAGTTATTTCTTTGGTGGTCTACAGAAAATCTGGAACCAGTAGCTGCTGCCTGAGGTCTTAAATTTAAAGCACGAAGTCTTCTTCTCATGATATCTTGACTAACAGCAGTTCCATGAACCTCAGCAAGTTGTATTTGGAGACTTGGTGCAGTAGTGAACCGTTCTCTCAGTGTTCGAAGCATTAAAAATCAATCCTCCATGACATTAGTAGCTCATGGTCTGCCTTGGCCAAGTTGTCTAGTGTAATCATTGGTCTATAAAAACCTTTGTAGAACCCTACCGACTGTTGTATGAGACACTCCAAATCTTCTAACAAGTTGGTGATTTGTTAATCCTTCATTGCACAAAGTAACAATTGCAACACATTCATCACGACTTAAATTTTGTCTAGAGCACTGCATTGTGAACAGATGAGTTGCTCAAATGACAATTATCTTTTCTACTGTTAAAACAATTTAAAATCAATACATGCTTTTCTTTTAGAAGTGAGGCTTAAATACAGCAAAACATGCTACTTATGAAAAGCTGCTATAATTTCAAAATTAAATAAAAGAAACAGAATAAAACCTACAAAAGGCGTAACAATAAACATTATTATCATCTTTGTAAATGATAAATCCATGAAATACATAATATTTTTCAAAATAAGTCAAAATTTATAAGTGGCGCATTAACTTTTCGGTTAAGTGTATATGTAACAAATATTTATATATATATTCAATATTTTGTAATCCCATTTATATTTTTTTAAATTTTATTGATAAGCAAGGGCATTGACTCCACAAGACCACACACAATATCCATTTCCCTTAACATGATTGGTAAGAGGAAATTGTAATGGACTAGAGATGTCTCAACTATGGCTAAAGATTCTCTATAGCATTTAAATCAAGATTATATTGATTATCTAACTGATAATTTCAGTAATTTGGTCTTAGAATCAAAATTTGTCCTTTTTTAATCAGAGAAACTATTTCATGTACATCCATATGGCAAATGAATTGCCTTTGCTTATGCTTATTTCAACCATAGATAAACAACTTCTTGTTTCTGAATGTCACTTAACACTGAACAAAATATGGAGCTGACACATTATTTAAAAAGTTTCAGCTGTAATATGTTAAAACAGTTCACATTAGCAATCGTTGTATTTAAAAAAGTTAAATTTTTCTTAATCATATTATCAGATACAAGTCTTCATATACAATTCAGTTTTTATATACACATCAAATATAGTCTTACCATAAAAAATATAGAAATAAGAACTTACTAGTATTTACTGCACTTTCAATAAGATCTGTTTTGAATTTGTGAAGAAGTATCTTTGCTAGAAAAAGATTTTTTAAAGTAAACAAATAATAAACAACTTTCAGAGAAAAAAAAAGTAAAAAAGAAAAAAGGAAGACAGATGAAACCTGTTATTGTGACAAGTGGTCTGTCTTCCTCATTGTTGTAATGATCTACTGTGGTTTCACAACACTTTTCCTAAAGTGGAACATATCCCATTGATATCAAATTGTTAAAAAAGATTTAACTTCAATGGAGTTACTTTTTCAAATCATTTCCCTGATTTCCCAAGTTTTTTTTTTTTAAAAAAAAGAAAACTAAACTTTGTTAAAGAAGCAAATAAGTAACAAGAACATAAAAAAGAGTAATGTGAAGTACATAACCCAGGTCATTATAATTATCTAATAGTTAGAGTAACTGTTGTTTAATCAACAAACCTCATTTTCTTCAGAAGATTTTGAGCTCCATTTAAATAATGTGGTCTGTAGACTTTGAAATAGCTAACAATATCAAAAAAATCATATATATATATATATATATATATATATATATATATATATATATATATATATATATATATATATCTTATACAAATAAATTTGTCACAAGCAAGGAGATCTATTAAGTTTTCTAGATCTAACCTCATTAGCAGGTACTTGTGCTTTTCTTGATTTTAAATTATGCCAGTTTGCAACATTACCAGTATGCACAATTAAATTTATAGGTGAATTAAGAACAGACAAATCATGATTCCCATTTCCTTTATCAATCAGAACTCTTTGCAATATTACTTCCTCTGGCATTTTAAATTTACTTCAATTTCCTCTTAATTCTGCTATGTATGTATAAAATAAGTAAAGCTAAATTTTTTACTAACAGCTATAACTACACTAATAAGTAAAAAAAAAAAAAGGTAACAAAAACAATAATAGAGAAATCAGTACAGATTTATTTTAAACAAAATTATAAAAGTATTTTTAACATAAATATTTTTACTTTTTCTATTCTTCTATTTATTGCACCATGGTATAAAAAACTTATATGTAGATTAAGTTATATACATAGTTTACATAACATATATAGCTTACATTACATAATATAAATTTTAAATTATATATATATAATATATATATATATATATAATATATATATATATATATAATATATATATATATATATATAATATATATATATAAATATATATATATATATAATATATATATATATATATAATATATATATATATATATATATATATATATATATATATATATATATATATATATAATATATAGTTTACATTAGAAAGTAGCTCACCGTAATTTATATTCCAGAAGCAAGATGGTATACTCTCTTTAAATAGAAGCATTTTCAATTGAAACAATATGCCGAACATTCATTTCTCAATATATACATTTATGTTGTCAAAGTTCCATCTATTTGCGGTTAAAGGCTCCCGGATATTTTGCTTGTTGATGGGCCGGAAAACTAAAGCGCTTTAGGTGAAATAATTTAGAAATGCCAGAAGATGACTTACTAACTGAAATTTTACCAATTTTCAACATGTAACCATTTCAAAATAATTGCTAGATGTTGAAAATCGGTTTGTTGCGAGTATACTATGCTTAAAGAGTAAAAGATAAGCAAACATTAATAATGCTTAAAAAAATAAATCGATATAGTTTAAGCAAACGCAGGTATCAGCTCAACCTTAATCGAAAGTGTTATGATACTTTTGATTAAGACTGAAACGCAAATGAAAAACCAACTTTTAAAATTGTTAGTTTAGAAGTGCAAACATAAGGAGCATATACAAAATACAAATACAGGTGCTGATATCTGAAGTTGCAAATCTTGTGATATAAATACAGGTGCAAACATAAATGAAATGGAAGCTGTAAATGCCACTTAGTATGAAAACGAAAATGTAAACTCACCTTTAGGTGCAAAAGGAATTCCAAATGAAGGTGATTTAAACGCAGGTAAAATAGACATAAGGGTAGACCGTCCTCAATATTATTATTATCACTATTATCATTGCTACTATTACTATTATTATTATTGTTACTGTTATTATTGCTATTATTATTACTATTATCATTGCTACTATTATTACTATTATTACTATTATTATTATTATTATTATTATTATTATTATTATTATTATTATTATTATTATTATTATTATTATTATTATTATTATTATTATTATTATTATTATTATTATTATTATTATTATTATTATTATTACTATTATTATTATTATTATTATTATTATTATTATTATTATTATTATTATTATTATTATTATTATTATTATTATTATTATTATTATTATTATTATTATTATTATTATTATTATTATTATTATTATTATTATTATTATTATTATTATTATTATTATTATTATTATTATTATTATTATTATTATTATTAGTGCTTCAGCGAAAAATGTAAAAAAAATGCTGTTGCATCGCCGATATTCAGGAGGGTCTAATAAAATTGCAAAATTTCTCTAATTTTTATTACCTTTTGGAATTCTCATGTAATTTTCTTTAATTTGTTGTAAAAACATAACGCCATAAGATTATGCTTGCAATGTTCAGCTTTTGTGTTAAAGTTTGGCATCAGTTGAAGAGATTAAAGTCTAACGTGAATAAATTCATATCTCATTTTCGCACCAAACACTGCGGCTGGTACTTCTGTATCTAATTTGACGCATCGTTTAAAAGACATGAGTGTAACAAGGGTACTTGTTAGTGGCTAATGCTAACGTTCCGGTCGAACTTAGGGAAGTTTACAACCGGAACGTTAGCATTAGAAACTAACATTTTCAGATCAGTGACTTTAGTTTTGGTGAGATGCGGTGGTTCAATGATCGAAGTATTCTACCAACCAATCAAATTGAAGGAATTCCATCTAAAAAGTTTGTTTTTGAACTTATACTCTGATCGTGGCATGAAATATCTAACGCATTGCTTGTTTGTGTTTACTTTCATTGTTTCATTACAGCAGATTTCAGGGTGAGTGAAGTATTAATTTCGTTGGATCACTAGAACCTTTTTTAACAACCAATTACCAATTGATAACATTGTGACGTTACCAATCGATGACGTTGTAAACACTGAAATGATAAATTGGAATCATCGTATAAATCGATAAAAAAAAATTTATATTTTTCAAAGCTTTTGGGCCTCAGAGTTATAATTAATCAAAATTGAACTTTAAAAAATCACCACTGATGAAAAAAACTCAACTTATCCTTACTATTTAATGATAAAAAAAAACTCTTTGATGACCCATTTACACATCAAGAAATAAAAAAAAAGTATTTTAAAGCTATAAATGAAAATGAGGATGCAACTAAAAAGGAAAATCTAGGTAAAAAACAGGTAAATGAGTACGCATCTTAAAAGCTTTACACGGCTTAATCAATGTAGACATTTAGAGCAAAGCATCAATGGCTGTTGTTAAAGTTATTTGTTCAAAGTGGATGTTAAAAAAAAGTAGGAAATTTACACGCTTTTTGCAGTGAATTAACGAAAGTGACCTTTTGCTTCTGCTTTAGACTGTTCACTCGCACTGACTGTATTTTCAAATTTTTTTGCATCTTTTTTGTGAACTTCTTTAGCCTTCTGGTAAGCTTAAAAAGAAAGTAATACTTAACTGTATTACTAAATATCTACTGAGACACTTGCTAATGAAAAAAAACTTAAAAACATAGTTGTGTGAATTAATTGAAAAAAAAAAATATAGCTGTGTTGATTTGACTTTTTTTTTTTTCTATTGGGAATCAATTAAGTTATTCTTATGCAATAAGTGTCTAACAAACACAAAATTAAAATGTTTACTTTCAAGTTATACTTTCTTTTAAATGGTGTGAGCCCTTATTTCTTAATTTATCATGAGTAATTTATTTTTTTTAATAAACTTTGCTAAATACTTGCTGTATTGAACAAGACCAGATATGTAAATACTCTATACTCCTAGATGACTTATTCAATACAACTCCATGTGAAGCTGATTTGTTTATCAAATAGCCATATCAATAATAAAAATTAAAAAAGACTGAATTTGCTTAAAAGAGGATATCTTGTTATATCAACATTCAAAAAAAAAAAATTCCTTCAGGAGATCCTCATCCCATTTTTAAAATCAATTTTGCAATAAAAAATTGTTTGAAAACGACGTTTGGGCTTCATCTCACAGTATCTTTGAAATACACAAAAGTTTGTTATGACAATTACTTTTCTAATATTTGAATGATTAAACAAAAAAGATGGATCAAAAGTACTGGGGTTTGTAAAGGGTTACAGGAGGGTGTAATGGTAATTGAAGGGAGTGAGCACAATTTTTTCTGATTTCAATTCAAGAACTTTTATACTATTTCAAATGACGTTAAGGATGTAGTACACAGAAAACATCAACTTGACAAACAACCTAGACAATCAAGGCTACTTACTTAGTTTATGGGTAGGTAAACAAAATAAACTAGTCCAGCGGACGTTCCTAGTTTACAAGAACAAAGTAGAAGAAAAAAACTACGCCAACTCTTTTAATAAGAATTTTCATCTCGGTAAAAAGAAGTCCACCATTTACATTATACTTAATAAGATAATTACTTCATTTAGTAAATTTGAACAAATATTTGACAAACTCTTCATTTTTACATAATAAATTCAAAAAAGTTGTTAGTTTTTTTGTCAAAAGAATTGATGATCTGTCAATAAAATGCGGCAGTGATTTTATGATCTTTTAAGAACAAAAACTTAAACGAATTGAGATTTTTTTTCTTTTATTACTGATCACATCGCATTATCAGCATAAACTCACTTTACTTCATAGCAACCAACAATTCCATATTATATATAGGGAAAAGGCGGTTCTGGCGCATTGATACTTTCCAATACTTAAGGATGCAAACATTGATGCGTTAGTGAACATTTTTCATGTCGTGTTTTTGGAGACAAACTTAAGGATGCAAAGGTTGACGCAGGTTTTGATGTTTTAGCTCTCATACTTATGGATGTTAACGTTTTTGATGTCGTGTATTGTTAGCGTACTTAATAGGAAAAAGCATCAGCTAGTATATTTTTCAAGAAGAAGTATAAAAAATAATCATGTTATTTGTATACCCTTCAAGATGTCTAAAGATGTTGTCTTAACCAAAGACTTGATTAACCGTTCCTTGTCTTGTAGTGTCCAATAGCCAAGGTGCTGTGATCATTCAATAGGATCCTTTAGTGGTCGTTAGCGCTGAGTGCGACTTTGTTGATTTCTTCAGTGTAGACATCTTGAAAGTCAAGACCTTCATTCAATTTTTTCAGGACGTAAAGGCACAGGTGACCGCAATAAGAGGTATGACCAAACTGCACCCTTTCGCTGTTGTAATAAACGGGACTTTTTAAGTATTGAACCAGTTCGACAAGAGGAGGTTGAGCGTAAGAATCAAAGCTGTATTTTTTATTGCCGTCTTTGTACCAGCACACCCAATGAAATCCTCCAGTGCTTGAATCACCAGTGTTTGCAATGCCGCATTCTTTTCTTCTCGGTTTTTCAGGTAACTCGTCTCTTACAAGAACACCTCGAAAGTTTTTTAATCTTAACTGTTTTGCAGCCTTTATCAGTTGAAAGTTGGTTAAAGCTTCGTTGGGTAAAACAATTCCTTCTACATCAATCCATTGAAAGTCGATCATTTTTAAATTTGATTAAAAAGTTTAAGCTTTTAATCATTCATGGTGACATTAGAGAATGGATCCTAAAATGGGTACGCTATTGAAGGGTGAATTGGGACCGAGAAGTAAACCAGAACCAGAAATACTTCCGAGTATACTGAGCAAGGGGAGTAGAGCACCAAGGAATCCTCCTGTTATTTCATGTCTATTTTTAACAAAGAGTCCTTTTCCAGTTTTAACAAAGAGCCCATCGCCTTGAGTGTTTCCATTCCAATGGTTTAGGTATAATCCAGTGCCGAGTTTGGTTATTTTTAGTCCTTTTCCGTCTTTGCTCAAGTAAAATGTTTTGGGTTTTTTAGCTGTATGATTAACACCGCGACCAGCAATTTTATCAACCATAGCAGAGCCAGCAGATGAAGCAAGTCCACCTAATAAGCCATTAGCAAGAGCAGGAACAACTTTTGTGGTAAGAGCAGGAACGACTCTTGCAGCTAGAGTTCCTAGTAAAGGTAAAAGAGCGCCGATGAAACCTCCTTCTACTTTTGCGTTGTGCATGAGTTGTTTTTTGCTGAGTTTGAGCGTGACACCTTTTCCATCGATGTAGGCTTTTCTAATTTGGTTGAGTTGCGTGTTAGTGACAGCAAGAACATGTTCACAGTTCAAGTCTTGATGAGTGAGTCTAATGCTAGCAGCAGTTTTGTCTTGAATAGCTTTTTTAATTTTATCAGCTTGTCCTTGCGAGATGTTGAGTTTAATGTTTTGATACATTTTTTAAGTGTTGGAAAATTATTTATTTCACTTCTCGAATGTGATAACGGATCGTGATGTCCTCACCGCGAAAATCGATCAAATCTCCATTTTGATCAATGATGCGAGTAACCATTGTTGAAATTTCAAGAAGCTTAACAGGAAGATAAATTAAATGCATAGGCCTTTCGATGATTTTGTAACCAGGGTTAACATTAGGGTAAAAGGAGTAGATGCAATTGAGTTGGGTTCCATTGATATAGGATGATCCGATAACGTTGTTAACAATTCTGATGGTGTTGCAGCTTAAAATTTTAGCAATATGATCAGACTCGTATTCGGAATTGGAGTTTAATTTTCTTTTAGTAAACCCTAAAACTGAGGCGATGCTGTTATCCACGTCAAAGTCAATCAGATAATTAATACCAAGTTTAATGGTTGATTTTAAAGTATTAATGTTGATTCCAATTTGAAGGTTGTTTGAAGAGTAGTTTATTTTATTTGCGATGATATAGCTTCCGCGTTGAGCTGTTTTTATCGTGTTTAAAATTGACTTTTGCAGATAGTCGTTGATGTGTTTAATTTCATAACTTCCATCAGGAACGATGATGTTTTCCCAATGAGCTCCATTGTTCATGCTGTATTTGAAAGAATTGTTTTTACTGGTTACATTAGGAATGCTGTTGTACGTTTCCATACCGAGAAAAGCCATTTCATAACTTTTTCCTTTATCGAAAACGATTTTGTCTAAAAATTCAGTCGTGATAACACTTGATTAGCCATCCACATCGATTATAATACCAGGCATTTTTTATGTCGTGAAATTTTTTAAAATCCTTTTGGATCAGTGGAAATCTGCGATTTTTAGATCATCTCATGATCCGTGGAAAAAGGAAAATTCATCCAGTTTGTTTCGATATTTTCCATTGTCTTTTTTGGAGGATAGATCATTGACAGCAAACCCATGTTCTTCAGCCCAGTAATAATCGTAAAACTTTTTAAAATCTTTTATTGTCATGTCTCTAGAAGCGTAGATATGATAAATGTGGTTGATGTTTTTTTCGTCTTGAGGAAAGAGACAAATAAAATTAGCATTTGTTCTAATCGCATGTCTATCAAGATCGAAATAGTTTTGAGCAAGGTAGAAGCAATCTGTATTAGAGTGTCTTCCTTGGGTGTAATATTTTTCACACATGCTTTGCTTTTCTCCTTTTAAATCGTCAAAGATCATCAAATTGTTTTTGCTTCTATCGAGATCGGAAGGGTCAGGAACGTCTTCTTCATTTTCAAAGAATTCCATGTCTGTTTCTTCGCCACATTCTTCTGAAAGATCATCAATCACATCTTCAGGGTTTAAATTTAATTTTTTCATCTTGTTTTTATTAAGCAATTGGAGAATGAGTTCTTTTGGTAGTTTCTTCTCAAAGGCTTTTTTGAGTATTTTGTATTCAGGTTGGTAAAGAGATTTGCCAAAGACCTGCAAGTGGTTATAATCCAGCCATCCAGGTTGGAGTAGAAAATTGAGCAGCAAGGTTGTTTTACCGCAACCAGACATTCCAGCGATAACACCTCGAATGCTTCTTGGTAAAAGCTTGCTGTTGTTTCTTTTATTTTCATCATTGTTAATTGCCAAAGGAATGACTTCCATTTTATATTAAAACTTTTTTAAATATATATTAAAAATGTGCTGCGTTAAATGCAAAAGAGAAACTGAAACCATTCATTTGAAAAAGGAGATGACAAAAAACAACAGACCCATGCTCAAAGGGACTTGCGACTCTTGCGGAACGACCAAATGCCAATTTGTTTCTTCACATGCGACAAAAGGAGGTGATTTGGTGGAATCAATCAATAAGCTGTCGAGCAAAATCAAGCTTCCATGGGCTAAATTTCCAGGAGAAATGCACATTCCAGGAATGAACTTTGCAGGACCTGGTACAAACCTAGACAAGAGACTGACTTCTACAGACATGTATCAAGAGTGGAGCAAGCCGGTAGACCGAGTAGACAATGCAGCATATCACCATGATTTGGCTTATAAATATTTTAACGATGTTCAAAGCAGAAATGTGGCAGATCAGATGATGCTTGAGGAGATGAATTCGATTCCCAACCCCACTCAAAGAGAGATCAACGAGAAAAAGCTCATTACTCCTGTGATCAAAGCCAAAGCTAAATTTGGATTAGGTGTGAGTGATTTGAAATGGACGGATCAGCTTGCAGAGGAGCTTCATAAGCCAGTCATTCATCATTTTAAAAGAAGAAGGGTGATTGTGAACGACATTGATGAGATATGGGCTGCAGATTTGGTGGACATGCAATCGTTTTCAAAGTTTAACAATGGCGTAAAATATTTACTCATGATGATCGACGTGTTTTCAAAGTATGGATGGATTGTTCCGTTAAAAAGCAAAACAGGCTTTGAAGTAGCTGAAGCGCTGAAAAAGATTTTTAAAGAAAGAAAATGCATCAAATTGTGGGTGGATAAAGGAAAAGAATTTTACAACAAGCACGTGAGAGCGCTAGGTGTTCAATTGTATTCCACTGAAAACGAGGAAAAAAGCTGTGTTGTCGAGCGATGGAACAGAATGATGAAAGAGAGAATGTTTAAATATTTTTCAGCCAACAATACTAATAAATACATTGATGTTTTGGATGAGATGGTGAAAAATTACAACAACACAAAGCACTCTTCCATCAAAATGACTCCAGTGGAAGCCAGTGATGAAAAGAATAAAGGTAGGGTATGGTGGAATCTGTATGGAAAGGATCAAGCATTACCAGCAAAACCAAAATTTTCTATGGGGGACAAAGTGCGGATTGTAAAAAAGAAGTCTCATTTTGAAAAAGGGTATACACCGAGATGGACTGAAGAGGTTTTTACCGTGTCAAATGTTCAGCATACGAATCCTCCCACGTATAAAATCGCTGATGCTAACGGTGAAGAAATTCAAGGTACTTTTTATGAGCAGGAGATGCAAAAGACGCATCAGGATATATTCAGGGTTGAAAAAATCGTTCGCAAAACCAAGACCAGATCATTGGTGAAATGGTTAGGGTATCCAAGCTCGTTTAATTCGTGGGTGAACAATGATGAATTGATAAGTTTGCAAGACACGGATCATGAGATGATCTAAAAATCGTAGATTTCCACGGATCCAAAAGGATCTAAAAAATTTTAAAGATGTTTTAAAATGCATGCTCCTCACAAGTTTTTTAGAAATGTTGCCTCAGCTGAAGTTCACAGTTTGGAATTGCAACTAAAATTTTTAGAAGAGAGGATCAGAGAGTTGGAGGAAAGAAAACCAAGTAACATTATTATGTATGCGAAAACGTTGGATCATCCACCCTATTATAACTTCAACGAACAGTATGAGATTTTTGCTCAGAAAGACATTAAATTTGTTGCTCTCTCCCATACAACAATATCTTTATCCATTGGACTGAATTTGGAGAAAGGTGTTGCAGTGGTGACATTAATGAATAAAATCACTGAGCAGTTGAATCATAGAAAGAACGAAGTCATTATTTCAGAGTCTGTAGATAACGTCATTATGGACGTGAATAGCAACAGCAAAGAGGACATGATTGTTAAAAAAGGCAAAAAGCTCTGCACGATTACGAACATTGATTTAAAATAATCTTTCTTAATGAAAAAATGGAGATATTGAATGAAAAACTTTATCCAGCTCTTCCATTAGCTCCTACAGAAAATCGTCTTCACACGATCAGCGAGATTCAGAAAGAGATAGACAACGAGAGGAAAAGGCGAGTTCATCTCAGCAAAAAGTACCATCGCGTTTTCAGGATCATTTCGAATGTGGACAATACGATGCAAGGTTTATGCATAGCATTGGGTGCGACTGGAATAGGGCTTTTGTCAACGATTATTGCAAGTCCAGTAGCGATTGCGTTTGAAGGTGCAGCTATTGAAATGGGTTTTTTATCGATTGTTGGAGGTCAAGTGAATAAAAAGATAGCATTGAAAGCGAAAAAGCATGAAAAGATAAAAGTGTTGGCCGAGTCAAAGTTGAACACGATCAGCGAGCACATTTACAAGGCGTTGGTGGATGGAAGAATAAGCGATTCAGAGTTTCAGTTGATTTTAGAGGAGCTTCAAAAGTTTAAGACCATGATGGAGGAAATACGAACCAAAACTAAAAATGGAATAGATGAAGTGACTAAAGAGACACTGATCCAAAAAGGTCGAGATTCAAGCGTTCAACAATATGTTCAAGAAATAGTAGATTTCCAGGGATTCGCTTTCGAATCTAAAAAGGGATAACATTAATGTGAAAACTGATTTAGGATTTTTTGTCTACGCATTTTAAAAAGATGTTTTTCTTTAAAATACAAGACCCTAATAAAAGAGATGAAATTGTGAGAGAAGTGAATGAGAGAAGAAAGAGGATTTACCAAGGCAGCATTAACAACAACATTTTAGATGCTGATTTTCAAGCTAATGCGAGCAAGCTGTATCCAAAATGCCTTTTGAAGTGAATAAAGTTGAAGATAAAGTGTTCATTGGTAAAATGGAGGTTGAAATGGATGGAGATGACATTATTGTTGGTGATGAAAGGTATGAAAGAACAAAAGGTCTTTGGGATCTCATGACAAAGTTTGAAATACCGAGCGAGTATACGGATGAAGATTTGCAAAATTATGAAAAAATTTTAATGGACAGTGATGCTATACGATCTGATACGAAGCCGAATAAACCGAAAGCTTCAAGAAGACCAAAGTATCAGCAACTTATTGCTCCTATTTGGGAAAAAATGATGCGTATTGAAAAAGGGAAAAAAGGTCGTGGAGTGATTATTCTTCCAAGCGATCCGAATACGTTGGTGGAAAAGCTTGAATTGAGTATTGCTTCTTGGCATGCTGGAAATACGGCATCGAGAAATGTAGCTGTAAGCATTTGTGATGAGCTGTTGAGACAAAGGGAGATTAATAGAGTGGAATACAAGGCGATAATGAAGACAATCGATAAAATCTAACGTCATGAGATGATCTAAAAAGAAAACGTTTATTTTAAAAATGCTCATTGTGAACAAAAGAAGATATGCGAAAAAGAACGTTGTTGGAGGAGGTGGTATTATAGACTTGATTAAAAATTTCATCAAAAGAGCAGCTGCTTCAAGTATGTCAAAAGCAACAATGACTATGCTAAAAAATGCTGCATCAAGCAAAATTGGGCAAGAAGCGATTACAGCTGCAAAATCTGCTGGTACAGAGTTGGCTCTTTCTGCCATTTCTGCTGCTAAAGATGTAGCTGTTGATAAAGGTAAAAAGACCATTGAGAAATTAAAGACTGGTTCATCCATTCAAACTAGGAAAATGTCGAAACAGAATGCGATTCGAATCCAAGACCTAGTGAAGATGGGAAGAGGACTTAAAATCGCATGGTTTTCACAGATCATGAAATGATATAAAAAAAATTCTTTTCTATAAAAATGATAACTACTGATCGATTAAGACTGACTGATAAAACAGAGTATGACACTGGCATTGAAAAAGTGGATTTTTTTGAGTACCTTCCGACCAATCTTGATTTAAATTCTTCAGGCACGATCACTTTTGAAATTGACTGTCAATCTATTAAAACACTGCCATCAGAGGCTTATATTCTTATTGAAGGAGTGTTGAAAAAGAGTGATGGAACATTTTATGAAGCCACAGATAAGATCGCCTTGGTGAATAATGCTTTGATGTATTTGTTTAACGATGTGACTTATGACTTGTCTGGAGAGCAAGTAGAAAGAGTTATTTATCCAGGTCATGCCACTACCATTCTTGGAATGGTTAAATACCCTCACGGATTTCAGATTACAGATGGTATGAAGCAAATGTGGTTCATGGACACATCAAATCTTGTTGAAAATGAAGGATTTAAAGTTAGACGAGACCATTTGTTTGCAGACACTACATCCGTTGGCGCTTTTTCGTTCAGGATACCTTTGAAGCATATTTTTGGTTTTTGTGAAACCTATGATAAAGTTGTTTATGGGTTTAGACACACCATCACCTTTACAAAGAAAGAATGCGACGATGCGATTTACAGAGCGGAGAGCGCTAGTATAGGAATGATTGATCTTAAAAAATTCAGGCTTTATATGCCACGCGCTGAATTGAGTGTTTCGAGAAATGCTGAATTCATGAGTTTAATAGCTCAAAAGATACCTATCGAAGTACCTTATAAATCAAACAAATGCGAAAGACAGCTTATTCCTGCTGGTCAAACGGAATTTACCTGGTCGCTTGGAAGAATCACCGACAAAAGCGTTCCGATGTTTGTTTTGTTTGGACTTCAGACGAACAGACCCTCTAGTCAAACTGTTAATCCGTCACTATTTGACCATTGCGATATTAGCAATTTTTACGTGATCGTCAATGGAATAAAGTACCCAAATTATAATTACGACTTGAATTTTAGCGAAAAGAAAGTGACCATGGCTTATGCAGATACGTTTTCTTTTGATGAAAAATATTACGGCACAAACGAACTTGTTTGCCAATCTGGGTTGTCCTTGTTTCATTATATAAAATTATACCCTTTGTTCTTTGTTGATATCAGCAAGAAAAAAGAAAGAGTGGCTTCAGAAACAGCTGAATTGGTGATCAACCTTAAATTTCGAACTTCAACTGTTGCAAATACCGTTATCTTTGCTGTTGTGATCTCTGACAAGCTGCTTAATTTTGTTTCAAATGGAACTCACATGACTGCTGTTTATTAGATCGATTGTGATTTTTAGTTTTTTTATCTAAAAATGGATAACAAAACGTTAAAAGAATTGCAAGAATTAGCTAAAAGTCGTGCGATAAAGGGTTACTCACAAATGAAAAAAGAAGATCTTATCAAAGCAGTGAAAACAACAAAGCCTGTCATTGGTGAAAAAAATTGAATTGACTTAAAAAAAATCTTGGCAAAATAAAATGTATTACACAAAAAAGTTTTTAAAAGAGCTGCTGAATGAAAATGGTGTTACTAAAACAGCTAAAAATATGCCAACGTTGTTGATGCTTGCGGTTGAAAATAACTTGATCAGTAAAGATGATATTTTGGAAAGAGCTAAAGAAAAGAGAAAACGTCGTGAACCACAAGAAAAGAATGATGATCCAATATGGGACTGGCTTCGTTCAGTTAAGAAAAATCCAATCACTGTGAGATTGACTAACGTTGAAACGGGTGAGGTGACTGAATACAAGTCTCTTTACAAAGCGGAGAAAGCAACTGGTCATGGATGGAGATATTTAAAGCGTCGAGATGGAAAGGTGGAAAATGGATTTAAAATTGAATATGTGCATCCTTTGGATTCATGATTTGCATCCTCTGGATTCGCTCGAAAAAAAAATTTCTTCTCTTAATAAAATGAGATCGTATTTGAAAATTTTGCCGATGGAAAATGGAGTCACCAAAACCTCAAACAATTTATTAGGGCTTGCGGTTGAAAATAACTTGATCAGTAAAGACGAGATTTTCAGAAAGGGCTAAAGAAAAGAGAAAACGCCGTGAACCGAAAGAAAAGAATGATGATCCAAAATGGGACTGGCTTCGTTCAGCTAGAAAAAATCCAATCACTGTGAGAATAACCAACGTTGAAACAGGTGAGGTGACTGAATACAAGTCTCTTTACAAGGCGATGAAAGGAACTGGTCATAGATGCAAATATTTTGATCGTCGAGATGGAAAGGTGGTTAATGGAATCAAGATTGAAAAGCTTCATCATTGATTTTTTAATTCTTTTCGAAGAATTAAAAAATTCAGAGAATTTTCCAGTAATCATGAAATGATCTTAAAAATCGCAGATTTCCATGGATCTAAAAGATCCTGATAAATGAATAAGGCTTAAAATGAGATCATATTTGAAAAATTTGCTGATGAAGTCACCAAAACCTCAAAATTATGAGTGGCAAGATGATTTTGTTCGTGAGTTTGGAGATGAATTTTATAACATTTTACCAGGTCTTAACATTGTTCCTTCTTATATTGAAGGAAGTCATCCCAGAATGATCCAACTCTTTGGTGAAGAGGAACTGCTGATGAGTGACTTTGAGCGTCTAGAAGAGATGAAAAATCAAATCGACCTCACCGTTTTATTATTCGAAATGGATGAACTAAGGCCTTGAAATCACCCTTTTTAAGATCCTTTTTTGATTCTTTTTTAAGAATTAAAAAATTCAGAGAATTTTCCAGTGATCATGAAATGATCTTAAAAATCGCAGATTTCCATGGATCTAAAAGATCCTAAAAAATTGAACTCAAGATAAATAATTGACAACGATTAAAAAAGATGGAAAGGAAGTATGTGATTGAATTTGATGAAATGGGTCGTGCGCATCTGTTTGATGAAGACAAAGAAATTCATGCGGCTGGATGCGAATTTACTGCACATGACGAGTGGGGAAGAAAGTATACGATTAGATTTGATGAAATGGGTCAAGCGCATGTATACGATTCAATAAGCGAAATTTTTGCCAATTATGCTTTTTGAAGAATTAAAAAATTGAATTCGAGTAAAATAATTGACGACGATTAAAAAAAGATGGGTAATATTCAAAGCAAATTTTCAAAAGATAAATTTTTTGGCGGATATGAATTATACAAGCCGGGTGATGAAAAAGTAGAAATTACAAAAAATGGGGTAACGGCAAACATACTTAAAATAAAATATTATATAAATAAAGAAGGTAAGTTGGCAGAACTTGTGTTACCAGATTATAAGAATAGACGTTAAGATCCTCTCTGTATTTTTTAAGATCCTTTTTAATTCTTTTTTAAGAATTGAAAAAAAATGTCTAAACAGTTGTCATGGTTACCATCATAATTTTTTTTCGCGGAAGACTTTTCGAAGATGCCGACAGTGTGCCAAGATTTTTAAAAAAATTGAATTGACTTAAAGAAAGTCACGGCGGAAATAAAATGAGTCGCCAATCTTCAGAAATTAAAAGCGCCGATGAAAGCGTTGAAAAATTTTATCTTACCCTAATAAAAATGGAAGATAAATCATTGAAAAAAGTCTCAATGGCATCATTACAAAGAGATGCTAAAGAAAGGGCTATCAAAGGCTATACCAAAATGACAAGGGAACAGCTCGTTGAAGCTATAAGAACAACAAAACCTGTCATTGGTCAAAAGTCTGTCAAAGAGCCTGTTAATGATCGAAAAGATCGAAACTATTCCAAAATGACTGTGAAAGAATTAAGAGAGATGGCTAGAGGTCGTGGTGATATCAAAGGTATCTATAAAATGAAAAAAGCCGAGCTCATTGAGGTTATACAAAATCCTGTCATTGGACGTGGACCTGCTCCTCAACATGTAGCTCGTAGACGAACGACTGAGGCAAGACCGCTTCCTGCACCTGTTGCTGATCCTATTGCTCCGGCTATTGCTTCAGCACCTGTTCCTGCATCAAGAGCTGGTTGGTTTTCAAGAATGATAACATCTGTCTCTAACGGTTTTAACCAACTTAATGCTC
The DNA here is from genome assembly GCF_058129835.1 of Hydra viridissima. Classification (NCBI taxonomy): domain Eukaryota; kingdom Metazoa; phylum Cnidaria; class Hydrozoa; order Anthoathecata; family Hydridae; genus Hydra; species Hydra viridissima. The sequence continues at coordinate 15,404,491 of NW_028324309.1, forward strand.
TCGTTGATCCATACGTTCCAACTGCGGTAAAAAATGCAGTGAGCAGCGTGAGAAGTGGAGTGGAAAAAACGATCAAGTCAATCAAAGACGTTGCATTTGCTGTTCCAACACCGTCTTCTACAAGTCCGGTTCCTGCTTCAAGACCTTATACAGTAAAGTTTAATATGACTAAGCATTCAGCAGAACGTTCAAACAGACTATTTTCATATGAGCCGTCTTCTCGATACCAAGACATTGTTCCTTTTTTAAACTTGGTGAGAGAGTCTGCTATTCAAACCATGGAAGGAGAAAGAAATACAAAATAAGAATTTCTTTAGTCTGTGAAATGACTCGCGCAAGCATCTTAACAGGTGAGGAAACTACTCAGACAGCTAACTTTTCATCCAACTTAAAAATGATATTGGAAGGTACAGATGTAAGAACGTTAATGAGTCAAATGGAAGAAAAAATCTTGGAACGGAGCGCTAATTATAACAAGATGGGATCCAATTGCGTCTTGTCAAAGATTATAAGAATGGATATCAGCTTTGTTGATTATGAACCTTTTAAGGGCTCTTCCTGCATAGAGCTACCTCCAAAGTTAAAAAACAAAAAGGCAATCATCAACATGAAAAACAATGACGATCAATGCTTCAAGTGGTGTGTCACCAGAGCGCTGAATATGAAAAATAGAGACAACGAAAGAATTGATGATGACTTGATTCTAAAATCTAAAGAGCTCAATTGGGAAGGAATGGAATTTCCTGTAAAGGTGACTCAAATCGAAAAGTTTGAGAGAAATAATCTGGATATTAGCGTGAACATCTTTCACTATGAAATGGATAAACCTCAGCCTATGCAGATATCTAAATTTTTAGATCGTAAGCAATGTGTTGATTTGCTGTATATTTCAAACAAAGACAACAGCCATTACTGTCTCATTAAAAATTTCAGTCGGTTTGCTCGTTCTTCAGCAACAAAACATCAACATAAAAGATATTTTTGCAGAAGATGCATGCACGGTTATGACCAGGAAGAAAAACTTCAAATCCACCGAGAATACTGCTATGATAACGCTCCAATGAGAATCGATCTTCCTAAAGAAGGGTCTACCCTAGAGTTTAAAAACTTTAATAAGACCATGAGAGTGCCGTTTGTAGTGTATGCTGACTTTGAAAGTTTCATCAAACCTATCGATGACAGCACTGAATATAATAATAAAGAGTCATACACCAAAAAATACCAAAAGCATGTTCCAAGCTCCTTCAGCTATTACATCGTAGGACCTGATGGCTTTAAAAGTAAATCTGTCGAGTACACAGCTGAAAGCGATGAGGATGATGTAGGTAAAAAGTTTGTTACCAAGCTTGAAGATGACTTTATAAAGATTTGTGACGATAGTTATTCACGTCAAAAACAGTGGAAGGAAAAGAAACTCAAGACTGATGAGGATAAGAAGAAGTTTGAAGATGCAACCCAATGTCACATTTACAAAAAGGATCTTAACGGTGACAAAGTATGGGATCACTGTCATTTGACTGGAAAGTATCGTGGTGCTGCCCATAACAAATGCAACTTGGATTATAAAATTCCAAAATTTATTCCCGTTGTCTTTCATAACTTGTCTTGCTACGACAGCCATTTATTCATCAAGAGATTAGGCGGGAAACTCAATTGCATACCCAACAATGATGAGAAGTATATCAGCTTCTCAAAAAGCATCAAAGTAAGAGACACTACTGATAAGAAAGGTAAACCAAAAAAAGTGTATAGAGATTTGAGGTTCATTGACAGCTTTAGGTTTATGTCAAGCTCATTAAAAGATTTGACTGACAACCTTGTTAAAGATTTGTGTGAGGAGTGCTCAAAATTAGACCTTAAGACATGCAAAAAGAGCTGCATAGATAAAAAAGGTAAAAAATGCAAATGCAAAGACAATTGTGAAGACTGCACTCATAGAAGATCTAAAAAAGGAGACATCATGTTCAAACATCTAAATTCATTCTACAGCGGAACAAAACGAAATTTGCTATTAGGAAAAGGCATTTATCCTTACGAATGGGTTGACTCAGTTAAAAAGTTTTCCGAAACGCAATTGCCGTCCAAAGAAGCCTTTTATTCCAGACTAGACGACAAAGGTATCACTGATGAAGAATATGCGCATGCGCAGAACGTTTATAAAGAATTTGGTTGTGAAACCTTTAGAGATTACCATGAGCTGTACAACAAGTCCGACGTGTTGAATCTTGCTGATGTCTTTGAAAATTTCAGAGACACTTGCATAGAATATTACGGTCTCGACCCTCTTTGGTATTACACCTCTCCTGGATTAGCTTGGGACGCTATGTTAAAGGAAACTAAAATTAAATTGGATTTGATAACCGATATTGATATGCTCAACATGATCCAAAGAGGAATACGCGGTGGAATCTGCATGATCTCTAACCGACTTGGGACTGCTAATAACAAATACATGCAAGACTATGACCCTTCAAAACCCTCTACATTCATTCAGTACTTAGACGCTAATAATCTTTATGGATGGGTCATGAGCAAACCTCTTCCCGTTAGAGGATTTAGGTGGATGACTGATCTTCAAAATTGGCGCAACATGCCGTGCATTCTCGAAGTTGATTTGAGCTATCCTGAAGAGCTTCACGACAAACATAACAACTATCCTTTGGCTCCTGAAAGATTAACCATTGGAAAAGTAGCCAAGCTCGTTCCCAATTTAAACAATAAAGAAAAATACGTTGTCCACCATGAAAACCTTAAACTCTATGAAAGAATGGGATTAATCATCACCAAAATTCATCGAGGGATCATCTTTGAAGAAGAACCTTTCATGAAATCATACATCGATGGCAACACCATTAAAAGAAAAGACGCTAAAAACGACTTTGAAAAAGAATTTTTTAAACTCATGAACAACTCCGTCTTTGGTAAAACCATGGAGAATATTCTAAAGCATGTCGATATTAAACTTGTCACCACAAAACAAAAAGTCTTAAATTTATCTAAAAATCCTCGTTATGGTCGGAATACCATTTTTGATGAAAAACTAGTAGCGATTCATATGAAGAAAACACAAGTCACTTACGACAAACCCGTTTACTTAGGAATGAGCATCCTCGACATTAGTAAGACTCTCATGTTTGAACATCACTACGACTACATGAGGCCTAAATACGGCGATAAAGCCAAGTTGCTTATGACTGATACCGACTCGCTCATTTATGAAATCCAAACGGAAGATTTCCATGAAGACATTGCCGATGACGTAGAAAACAAATTTGACACGAGCGACTTTCCAAAAGATCATCCCGCCATTCAAAACGTTGGCTTTAAAGTAGGTAAAAATAAAAAGATTATCGGAAAGTTTAAAGATGAGACTGGTGGCAAGCAAATCACACAATTTGTCGGCCTTCGACCTAAGCTCTACTCTTACTACATCCCTGAAGAAGATGAAGATAAAGAGCACAAAAAATGCAAAGGAGTCAAAAAGAACGTGGTTAAAAATCACCTCACTCATCAAGACTACTACGACTGCTTGAAGGGTAAACAAGAAAAGCTTGCGATCATGAACGTTTTCCGATCCCGTCTTCACGATGTCTACACTGAAGAAATCAACAAAGTCGCACTCAGCGCTAACGACGACAAAAGGATCCTATTGAATGATCACAGCACCTTGGCTATTGGACACTACAAGACAAGGAACGGTTAATCAAGTCTTTGGTTAAGACAACATCTTTAGACATCTTGAAGGGTATACAAATAACATGATTATTTTTTATACTTCTTCTTGAAAAATATACTAGCTGATGCTTTTTCCTATTAAGTACGCTAACAATACACGACATCAAAAACGTTAACATCCATAAGTATGAGAGCTAAAACATCAAAACCTGCGTCAACCTTTGCATCCTTAAGTGTGTCTCCAAAAACACGACATGAAAAATGTTCACTAACGCATCAATGTTTGCATCCTTAAGTATTGGAAAGTATCAATGCGCTAGAACCGCCTTTTCCCTATATATCATATTGAGTTGTACGGAATCTTTAAAGTTTTATTACAAATTTTGTATGCTTAAGTAGGCAACTACCATGCCTAAACTAATTTTAAAAAATGTGGACACCTTGGTATTGGATTGTTTTTATTAAGGCAGGCCTAATTCCATCCAACATTGACAGGAAATTACTATAAAAATATACTATAATAAAAATCACTGGTCCAATCTAGCCTGGACCAGTGATTTTTTTAATAGTATATTGTTTGACAAAAAACGTTATTTTTTTAACAAAAAGCTAGCGTAGATTGAAAAATTCAAACCAAACAAAAAAAAAATTATTTAATTAAAAGTGTTTAGAATTATATTTATTGTATTTTTATTCATTATCTCTTCTCTCAGCATCAATCACAGTTACAAGCCGACTTCTGAACCTTAAACAAGTGGTTTATGGTTCAGAAGTCGGGTTGAAGCTGTGGATATAAGCTTTAGCCATCTTTTCCCACTCCTTCTTGATAACAGCCTTACGGGAGTTGACAGTGTTGTAGGGATGTTGACAAGGCTTTGTCTCCACATACACCCAGATTAAATAATCAAGAGATGATAAATCTGGAGATCCAGGGAGTCATTACTCTTTTGACCAGTGTTTTGGGTAGCTCTCTTGGAGCCAAATTTAGGTCTTCTGAGATGATTATGGAGGTGCTCCATCCTGCTAGAATACAACATTGTCATCTGAAGAGCAGTGGGCATCAATTTAGAGTTTGACATGGTTCTCCAGGATTCGAATATGCTGTTTGAAAATTTAATGATTCCTTTGCAATTATTTGTGCCGACAATTTAGCAGCCTTCCAAATTGGTGGTTATGGTTATTTTAATGCACAAAGACCTTGCAGAATCTGTTTAACTAGAACTAACTAAAAAAGAGAGACGAAACATAACCCACGATATCTCAATGAAATATAAAAGTAATTAAAAGGTATGATTGCCATGCTAAAGATCCGAATGCAAGTTTATATGGTCTGCATTTTTTGAGTCTCTATTTAATTAGCTAAAATATTTCTATGTTGCCATTTGCCTACCGTTTGATGTAGACCATGACTTATTTGAAGGTTGAGTGAATATGGTTAACATTTTGTCATTTTCCTATACTAAAGATGATTTATCAAATAAAACCCTCAACCATGAGTTTTGATATAAAATCGTTTAACATCAAACAAACAACTAATCAGTGCTGGTGACTGAAATTTCCCTTTATGGTTAAAAATAAAATTCCTTTTCATGACGAAAAATGGGGTGTGATTCTTTTGTTAATAGACCTTGTAGAAAATATTACTGCTAGACATGTTTCTGAGAATAAAAGGCATAACACGTTCCCTTAATTATCATAGTTTGCATTAAAAAATCAACCATGTGGTTTCCAACGTATAAAAGGGAACATGCTAAAAGCACGTTGCGTTTATTGTTTGCAACTTTCATTTAACGGTTCAGAAAAAAAAATTTATTTTACGATTCCAATTTTATCACCAACTTAATATTGTTTGTTAAAATTATTCAGGAAAAAAAGAAAATTTGAATATTACTAACATAATATAACAACAAAAATCAGAAAAATTAACTTGGAAAAATTCGAAGATTCTCATTCATATTTTTTTGGCGTATTCGTTTAACATTTTAAAAATGCGCCAATGGTTACAATACAACAATGGTTAATGACATTTAATATATTCAGAACTCCCAGCATGCTTTAATGGGATTGGATACAAAAAAATTTTGTAAACGAGAACAAACAAATAGAAACTCCTAAAATTAAGCTTTATTGGTTGGCCTCAACTTTTCTTAAGATACATTGGGGATTACAGAAAGCATACATCTACGAAATATCAGTTGAGCGCATTTTAATTGGATCCCATTTTAACTGTTTATGTTGCCATATTGCGTTGACCGAGTTGATCGAGCAAAATCTTTTTAGTCCTTTTTGACTACCGTTTAAAATACAAAAAGAGCGCTAAAATTCAAAGTTAATTTATTTTTTTAAAAGAGTAATAAAAATTTACAAACTATTTGCTTCATTTCATTACAAGCACTTATCATCATTCCCTATTCTTTACGATTGCAGAGAGCGAATCTGATGGCAGAACCTTTTGAGAGTTTTAACTTTTGTTATAGCTCAAGTAAATAAAACTTTTCAAATTTTCATGTTGATTTGCGTAAAAGGAATTCCATATCCGCTTGAACTTGTTCAGTCATGTCCACATGCATGCTTCTCACATGGCGGCCAGGAACCATTGCCAAACCTAAAACACGTGGTTCCTCGGATTTCTGTTCTCCTAAAAAAAATCCCTGTCAGATAAGAACACCATCAAAACAATTCTTAATTGAAAATAGAATTTACAGTAACAGAAATCGAATCGTTGTGATATAGGAGACGATCGTAGAATGTTCAGGTCAAGTTACTAAAAATATTACAACAGGATTGAGGAAGAGTGTGATACTACTAAAATCTATCCATTAAATCCTTTTTTTTTTTTTTAAATAACTTTAATCTAGAGAGTTTAGCCATGATAGAATGGTAAATTAACATAAAAACTACCTTCACTTTGTTCCCCACTGAATTCTTGGCAAGAACCTATTATGATGTTCTCATCTTTATCAGTACAAAGAAACTGTCCAATCAAAGTTCGACCGTCCGTTATCTCTAGTTTTATTGTTTTGTTAAGAATCAACTCCAGGTAGGTGCGACCCATGATCGATTCCTGCTAAAAATCCAACCTTTTAAGATCAGAACGAAGACTGATGAAGTTGAAATATTGAAAAAAGCTACCTTCAGTTCTGGACTGTCTTTTAAATCAGCCATAGCCATAAGCAAGTATTACATACTATCTAAAAATATGAAGGTAAAAAAAAAAATCTAAAATAAAATGTTCTTGATGAAAAAATATGGTCTAGCTCATCAGCAAGCAAAAACTACGTAAATAAAATAACATTGCAACGCAAGCAGCTAAACAAAAACTAAGGATAAACAGGGAAAAACTTTAAAAGCTAAAAATTATAAAGATGACAGTACTAACGAGATAATGCAATTATTAGAAAAAATATTATTAAAGATGAAAAGAAGAATTCGTTTTTTTTTTATCGTTAAGAATGTTTTCTCTAAAACTTTTTTCGTATAAGAAAAGAGAAAATTTATAGTTTGACAGAGTAAAAAGTAAAAAATATCACATGAAACATCCAAAAGATTCCATAAAAAACAAAAATAAAGATAAAAATTCTTAACCAAAAAATTTCTTTAAAAATTTCAATTTTATAAATCATAAAAATATATTTGTTAATTTGTTTCTTCAAGTCTTTGCAACTTCATCTAAGTATGTCCCAAGTACTTTTATCTAAATACAAATGCTCAGTGTGTATATATATACTGCATACTGTATGTGTGTATATATATATTTTGCATACTGTATGTGTGTGTATATATATATATACACACATACAGTTTGCAAAAAAAATAATCGTACACTTGAAAAAAAATCAAAATTTTAATTTGTATGATTATTTTTTTTGCAGTCAATTTTAAGGATCATTAGATCAATTGTGTAAAATTCAATAGGTATGAAAAGCACCAATACACAAAGAAATTCTTTAAACAATACTTGATAAGATATCTAAAAAAAAATTTCAAGTATTTTAACGGAAAACTTATTTTTTTGATGCAATCTTTAAAATTATGATTTTTTTTCAAGTGTACGATTATTTTTTTTGCATACTGTGTGTGTGTGTGTGTGTGTGTGTGTGTGTGTGTGTGTGTGTGTGTGTGTGTGTGTGTGTGTGTGTATATATATATATATACGTATCTGTGTGTGTGTGTAACATATAGTATACCATTATAGACATACTTAACAATAAACTGTTTTATACATTTACAAGTTACATATATGTAGATTGCACATTGAAATCTGGTTTATAGTTATGTTTTACAAATTGTAACTTCAAGTATGTATATACAACAAATGTGTAGCATGTACATTACCATCCATAATTATTCAAACTACTTTTCAAAGTTTTCAATCTTTTATTTAGAAACGAGGGGAAAAGTAAAAAAGAAAATCACTTGAAATATTCTTATACTATTAGAGCTACATGAAAAAAATTAATTCATTCAGTTTATGAGTTGTTCTCATTTATGAAGCCACCTTTAGTAGCAATAACAGATCTAGATATTTGTGCCATTCTACCTGGCCAATTGAATGTCTACTTGCTGTATGCTTAATTTTTTTGCCATATCTTTTTCACTGCTAGGCATTAATTTCTAGGCATTTCTCTCTGATTCATCCCATAAAACTTCAATAGAGCTCTTTGGGTAAGCCAAATCATCTTATCATTTATTTTAATATTTTCTAATTCACTTAAATCATCCTAAAAAGTATAGAGGAATGGTTTGAGTCATTATCTTCTTGAGAAAAGAATGGGTTAATCGGTTATCTTTTAGAAATGATCATCTACAATTATCAACTTCCTGAGGAGATGGCATCATTTTTCAAAATGAGCATTACTAATTTTTTCTCTTCAAACCAAAATTTTGATTCTTCAATCCAAAGAGCACGTTTCATTTTTTTCTTTTCTAATCATAAACAGTCTGTTGTTCATTTTGTTTTGCTCACCGTAGTAACTTTTATTTTGAGACCATAGAAGTGGTTTCTTGTGATAATTCTACCACAAAGGTTTAGAAACAAACTTTAGAAAGCTTTTTAAAAATCTTTAGAAACAAACTTTAGAAAGCTTCCATTAAACCTTTCACTGCCAGCATCTCCAATAGGAGTCAGCAGTTTGGTCAAATTTTTTCATTAATAAAACCAAAATGAAGTAATCATGTTTGATATCACTTTAAAGGGTTAAGAATGTAGTTTGCTGCATAGTTAGTCGTTTACATTAAGTGTGCAAATAAAAATTTATAGTGAATGAAATTGTGCATATTTTTTTCAAAAAATACAAAAATTTGATATTTAATTGTGAACAATGAGGACAAATAACTAAATAATATTGATAATTTTTATGCTGATGTCAACTTATAATTCTGAATATTGGTACTAATGACTGGGAACCTCTTGATTACAATGAATACTTTCTTGATTCGGTATTGATAAATAAAATTGTGGATGAAACAAATTGGTATCAAGGCCAAAACCCTATCGGACATTGAGAGAATATGGGTGATTGGGTAAATGTAACAGAAACTGATATCTGAGTTGTTCTAAAAAATGTCTTTAATATATATCAGTTTCATTAAAATCTGCTTGCTGCCAGTGAAAGGGTTAATTGTCTCTTCACTGTGGTTTCAGAATCTTTTTAAAAAATATTTCATAATAGTTGCAATTTCTGGGGCAGTCAATAGTCAATTTTTTTATTAGTGTAATTCCTTTGTCTTCAGTAGCAGATGTAAATTGCAAATGTACTGATAAAAACTATAACATAACTAAACTTTTTGAAATGTACTATAAAGAAATAGTTAAATGCTTATGTTTCTCAGTATCTTTACTAATTTATCAATGTTTATTTAAAGAGCAAGTTTAAGGAAAAGAAGTGTAAACACCCACTTCAAATAAAAGCATAAGTTGCTAAATAAAATTTTTTATTCAAACTTTTCTTCCACATTTATATAACAATGATTTAATAATTCAACTCGATTTTTGATTAAAAACAATTTATAAATCAAAGACTGATATATCAGTTTATCTTTTTTAGGGGTTACAGGAACTTTTGTCTCTTATTTATGTTATTTCCTTTTTTATTTAACATGAAAATATAAGAATTTTATTATAAATAAAAGTAAAATAAAAACTCCAGGAGTTCCATTCTCTTCAATTGCCGAATGAAGGTTCTGATGCTAAAATAGGTTTTAGCAATATGTGGATATGAAAATGACACTTTTTAAAAGTTGCTTATTAGATACAGCTGCATGGTTTAATAAAATTTTCTTTCTATCTTTTCTTAATATGAACTATTGCTCTTTGACATCATAAAGTTAATATTTTAGATGTTTTTCTTGGTGCAGTGTTCATCTTTGCTTATTTCCTTTTTTTAAAATTCATTTGTCCTTCTAATTACAGTTAAATTATAAAAAATACAGAATAAAACAAAAAAAAGGAACAACAGGGTGGCCAGCTAAAAGTAAATTTTAAATTCCAGGATAATTCCAGGATTTTTCAAGGAACTTTTGGTTTAATCAAGGATATATTGATTTTTTCTCGACAATAAAATGGACCAGTAAATTCAAAATATATTGTCCTAGAACGAAACAATTAAATATTTACATTTGAATACGCATATAAATCATACATACATACATATATATATATGTAAAGTTTTTTCAAACTCATACAAGCAAACACATATATATATATATATATATATATATATATATATATATATATATATATATATATATATATATATATATATATATATATATATATCTGTTATTTAAATGGAGAAAAACAACATATTAATAGTACTTAAAGTTTCGTGCCTTACGGCAATCATCAGCTATTAATTAGTAGCTATTAAATCATCAGCTAGTAATTAATAGCTGATGATTGCCGTAAGGCACGAAACTTTAAGTACTATTAATATGTTATTTTTCTCCATTTAAATAACAGATATATATATATTGCTCTATTATTATAATATTGAGCACTCTTTTACGCACAAGAGCTTTGTATTATTTTGATATAATACATAACCAATCAATATATATATATATATATATATATATATATATATATATATATATATATATATATATATATATATATATATATATATATATATATAACAACTCTTTTATTTTATCTCTTTTTTGGATTGCTCCAGTTTTTTTAATTTTCATTTTTTAAATTTTTTTAACTAAAAATTTTGTAAAAGATGAAAAAAAGAAAGCGGAATATATAATATTCCATTTTCTTGTTTTCATAATAAACGGAATATATAACTATAAAAAAAAGTTCCAGGATTTCCAGGATTTTTTGTAAAAAGGGGTGTTTTTCCAGGACTTTTCCAGGACCTACAAAATTCCAGGACTTTTCCAGGATTTCAAGGATTTCAAGGACCGCTGGCCACCCTGAACAAATGTTTGATGCAATTAATTTGCACAGTACTGTAACAATGATTTAACAATATTGCAAAATAAAAAATAACTATTAATAGTTGAGCAATGTAAAAAAAAACAGTGTTATTCAAATAATTATGAACGGTAGTGTATACAAGGTTTGACAGCAATTTGTGGACTTTTTCTTATAACTAGGCTCACAAAATTTTAGAGCCAAAAATAAACATTTCTGAGCAATAGTTATTATAGAAGAAATTGAGATTATTATCTTGCCTATTTTAAGATTTGACTAAACCTCCTTTCTTTTTCAAGCCTCTAGACATAAATGGAAGTCCTGGCATGTACTGATGAGATATTCTCTTGACATATAGTTTCTAGCTCTTGTAATGGATGATTTAAGAAACCTGAAACTTGGGTGTCTGTCTAATGGAAATGGTGAGATTCTTCTCAACATGCTTCTTAAGTCATTCTGTGAACTTCTTGTCATTATTTTTTTTTCACACAAGTTGGCATAAGAGCCCTTCATCACTATCACATTCTTTTACCTTACAAACATTTAACACTTCAGTTCTTTTTATAATAGAAAACAAATGTTTTTAATGTCTATCTCTTCACTTTTATAATCTTTTGAATTAAATGTACACTTGATGAGAACAACAAGCCTAAGGTTTCCACCAGATTTTTAACCACCAAGATTAAGCTTTATTAAAATCAGGTTTATACATGGAATGGAGGCAGTATATAAATCAATGGTTTGCCAATAACAATACATGTATACTTAATACAAAAAATGATAAATAATACAAACGTTACAAAAAAATAAAAAAATAAAAAAATTTAACTAACAACTCATTTTAAAATCAATTTAGAAGAACTTTAAAGAATTACCCCGCTAATGAAATTAATTCTATTTATTTTTTCGTTTTGTGAATGTGCCCCATCATCACAAGCACCAATAGGAAGCAAGATCACACTTTTGCCAGTTGCATTTTGCATGATAAGTGTAGCAGGAATACTGCATCCTTCACGTGTCAGATCAGGGTTTACATTAAATACTAAAAACAAATACTTTTTGAACCAAATTTCACATTTTTCCTAACAAACTCTAAAACTTAAAAATGTTAATCATAACACTAGAACTCACTAAAAACTATAAAAAATTTATTATTCAATTTAAAAAGAAATTTTTTTAAAATATAACTAAGTAAAAGAAAAAAATAATGCAAAACCAAAATATGTAACATGACAACATACTGATAGTGTTTATGTATAAGCAAAATTTGGTCATATCATTACCTCTCTTCATTGCATTGATACCGGCTGTGTAATTTGCATCACTACAATCACCCAACCAAGGCATACCTCCATGAGCCATAGTCACACTGAAAAAAAAAGACTCTAAATAGAAATGGCTTATTTTCAGGAAACTATTGTATCCATTTTGCAAATACCATATATTAACCTTGTTTTTCATCTAAATGGAGCAACAATCAAAAATTAATCAACACAATGGTCATTTTTATAAAGAGATACGCAAAGTATCTTTCTTGCTTACTAGAAAAACATTCAGAAGCATTACTTATCATGAATAAATTTACCTTCCTCTAAATTCCATGAATTAAATATACATTGAAACTTTTAGTGACTTTATATGACAATTTTTAGTGACAAGGGTATATTATAGAATGAAATCAACACAAACTGTTTAAATATTTTCAGATTCCAGATTTTAAATGTTTGATAAAAAATTATGACTGTTTTAATTTTTATTTTACAAGTTTTGAAAAATAACTCCTTAATAGTTTATAAAAATTGAAACAGTTAGAAAAATCTTACATAAGTTTATTAGGACTATTGCTCTCTGCATGGACCTGATTGCAATATGATTTTACTAAATGTTCTATTGCTTCAGGAGTCTGATCAGGTACCAAACGAACTGAAAATTTTCCAACAACCTAGATAAAAAAGATCCTAGATAAAGAAATATGATAACAATAAAAAAAAAAAAATAAAATAAAAAGGAAACAAATATACAAATAAAAAAGCAATCAAAAAAACAAAAAAAAACAACTAACAAACCTTCTTTGGAATAACAGTCTTACAACCTTCACCATCAAATGAACCTTGGATACCTATTTAAACGAAAAGTTTCAAATTACATAAGCAAGTCCTATAAATTTAGATATTGCCATTTCAGGCTTAGATTATTGATAAGTAAAGTAACTAAATATCAATTAGTTGTCAAGTAAAAGATTTAATATTAATCAAAAAGATTTAATATTAATCAAATCTTTAAAATAATAAAGATTTGATTAATATTAAATTAAGAATTGCCAACATTTAAAAAAATTGACATAATTATTTTATTTAGTGACAAAATCAATTAACAAAATTGGGATATGTTGGTATTTATGATACATCAGTAATTATGTGCCAGTATTATGATGCATTAGTAATTATGAAGCATCATTAGACATGATGCACCAGTAGTTATATGTAATAGTTAAAAGAAAAATTCTCTTTAGATTGCTGACTTCAAAAAGAAAGATTATACCATGAATAGAAAGTGAAGGATATCGCCATCTATGCTGCAATATCATTTGCTTTGCATTATCACCATGATGAAGTAATTTATCAGTACCAATATATTGTGCATACTCATTAGGATCAAAATCAATTTCATCATAAAGTTTTGCTTCTTGTTCTGTCATAGGCTTGACTAATTCATTTATCCCAGGGATAAGAATCTTTCCTTTATTATCAACTAATTTACTGAATAAGTGACACAAATCAATCATTGCTTCATGCCTGTGGTAATAGAGATCTCAAATACAACACTTCAGCATATTAGTTTAAACCTTTTGAAAAAATGAAGAGCTAAAACTTACACAGTACCCCCAAACACTCCAGAATGAAGATCTTGCTTTGCACACGATATTTCAGCATAAAAGTAGGCAGTTCCTCTTAAAAATAATTATTGCATAATCATTGTAAAAAAAAAAAAAGCTAACAAAGATAAAAAAAAAATACTTCAAAACAAAAAAAAAAAAGTAAAAAAATTCTGAACAAAATTTTTAAATCCACATAAGTCACTTAGTATATCAGTTATATCTTGGTACAAAAATTGATAAATAACTTAGTATGTCAGTTACATTTTGGTACAAACCTCAGACCATATGTAATACATGGTTTTTTCCTTCCCAGCCAATAATTATCAGAGATACAAACAAAATCAACATCCTAAAATTGAAAAATAACAAAAACAATGATTTTTAAAAAGATAATTAAAAAATATTTATTGCTTTTTTTATCACTGTTGTATTTTTTCAAATTTTCTACTTCAATCAAACCAAGAGTAATAATGATAACTGATTACAAATGCAGTTACATATTATAAATAGTAGATTAAAAAAAAAAACCTTAAAAAATGTGTCTTTTCTTAGCTCAATTAATTCAGCCAAACCCTCACTTCCACATTCTTCCATGCCTTCAAAGCAAAACTAAGAAATAATAGTTTTAAAAAAAATGTTTTAAAAAGACAATTTTAACAATACAAAATAACAAAAATTTATTTCAGTTTTTCTCATCATTTGTGGTGTTATCATTTTTGGCTTTAACATTATGTTAACACTTTTTTACATCAATATTTAGGAAAATAATTACAAATTAAATACTAATTACTTTTAAAATTTTCTTTGACATTATGCTTTCGTAAGTTTTTATGTTGTTTAACTTCCCATCAAATTGGGATATTTAAAGTGACAGGTAAAAGTTTGTGGAATTTAAAGTGAAGCCAATTTAATCAGAAAACTTGTAGAACCAAGCTTTACTACTTACACTTACATCTTTCTCTAAGATCAAATCTTGGGGATTTTAACGAAAAATACGATAAAGTTCATCAAGAAATAAATTTGATGAAGAAAATGTATTAAGAAATGTGGGATAAAGTACTACTGATTTTAATGACTAGGATTGCTCTTAAAACCATACTCCAATTGTAGTTATCCATCTGATAACTATATATGGGTATGGTATTAAGCGCAAACCTAGGCATCAAAATCTAATTTTATCCAACAGAGCCTTCTGTAGTAACATGCATTTTTTCTTATCAAAGAATCAATATAATATATATACAAGGAGTGTTTCGAAACACAAGCAATGACTCTTGTTTTAAGGATCTTTATAAAAAATTTTTTGTTAACATTTTTGTTATAAAACAAACTTCTACAAAAAAAAATATGCAATATGTAAAAAACCAAAAGATCTGAAATACAAACTTTAATCTAACAGATGCATTTGGTTGAAGGATGGAATAAAAATACAGCAAAAGATTGAAATACAAGCTGTAATCAAAAATATATAACTGGTTGAAAAATAGAAACATTAGGCTTGAGCTGCAATCAACTTTAAGATTAAAATGTTTCTATTTTTGTTAATTTTTTTTGTAAAAAGAAAAAAAATTATTAAAGATGTTTCTGGTTTCTATTTCTGGAAAAAAAGATTTTTTTATCATTTGTTATGTTGGATGAGTATGGTTTTCAATCTTGGTACCAATTATATAAGGCCTCTCAAAACTTTGCTAGTCCAGTATATTGATCTTAGTATTAGGTTACTAAAATTTAAAAGCTACAGCAAAGCATTCTAACAAAGCAACCTTAACCCAAAATCTAGGGAGACACTATAAATGTCAGGTGTTGATTAGATTTATTTGGAACAGGTAGACAATTGAAAATATGTTGATTTAACACTTAACAAATTTAAACATTTAACATATAATAGAGACTTATATTGACTAGATGTTTTTAAATTTGATTTTGAAACAATCATATTTGTATCTGATTTGGCATTTGAGTAGTAAAGAATTTTTATCATTAAATAATTTAATAAAACAATTTTTAGTTTTGTTGCATAAAATTTTATTTTATCTTTCTGTGGTTTTAAAAACTATTTAAACTACTTAAGACTAATCAGCTGATGATGATAATTATTAATGATTATCTAACTTATAGTCAAATGGTTGTAAAAAAGTTACTAAACTTAACAATTAGCTCAACAGGCAAAAATACAAAAAAGGAAAAATAACTTTATTGCTAAAAAATACCTTTAAATTGACAGGAATATCTATGCCTAATGTTTGAAATGCCTCAATAACTTTTAACCAAGCCAAAATTGGCCCCTTATCATCTGTAGCTCCTCGCCCATATAATTTTCCATCTTTTTCTATCATCTTAAATGGCTCAGTATCCCATCCATCAGCTTTAGCAGCTGGTTGAACATCTAGATGCCCATAAATGCAAACTGTCTTTTTAGCAGGATCTGTACCAAGGATTCCAAGAATAATTGGAGGAAAAGGAATCTCATAACCATCAGGTGTTACCTGGTTGATTAATGGATTGTCACACAACTCAACAGTTGTTCCAAGTTCCTCTAATTCCTATTAGAAAAGCACAGAATTTTAATTGTTATAATCAGATTTGTAAACTTTTTACTTTACTTCAGATATTTGATGATTTTTTACATCTAAAAATGGGGAAAACTGAAAGCAGATACATAATAAGTATGAAACATACAGATAGTTAACAACATCAGAAACACTAAAAAGGTTTAAAGAAATTTATAGAAAAAATACCTTTCCCACAAACTTGACCATATTAATGGTGTCTTCTCTTTTGTAAGGCCATGCAGAAACACTTTGGATTTCTACCCATGCTCCCAATGTTTCTACAAAGGCATCCTAAAGCGTATAAAAAGTCAGTAAATAAATAAAAAAAGCTTTAAAAATATAATTTTTTGTTTTCAAAGCTGCACCAAAACTTAAACCCTTTTTTTACTAAGCTTTTTTCTAAACCCTGTATATAATCACTACTCAGTCTATAAATACACACATAAACAACCAGAGATTTTTTGTTGTTGTTGTTTTTGTATCAATTGTCACTTTATCAAAAGCAGAACTGAGGGATTTTTAAAATAAAACAAAGGAAAGAAACAATATTCCAAAGAAAATAATAACAAAAAAAATAATAATAATAATAAAAAAAGATTTGAAAACTTCTTACCTGACTTTTATCAACAAAACTAAAAACAAAAAAAACATTTATACTTAATTACAACTTTTTCAAAAAATATAACTCAATATTAAAATATTTATAATTGTATAACAATATAAATCACTAATAAAAAAATTTTTGTACATTACTTTAACCTTCAACCATTATGTTTTTAATAAAATATCTGCACACAGCAATAGAAACAGGTTGATCCAACATTTATACATTACAGCATTTCTTTTAAGTATATCATGAATACAAGTATTTCTTATAAATATATATTATATTCAATTAAATACTTGTATATGAAAGTAGAAAATATCAATAAAATGATACCAATAGGAACAAAAATTTAATTATGAGCAAGGGTTCTTACTCATAGAAGCTGCTCAGACTATCAGTCATTGCTAATGATTGATGAGAAGATTCTTTGAACATAAATAAACATGCATTTAACGTACAGTCATCCAACTATAGCATTATAACATAAAAGGAGATTTTTTGTTACTAAAAGCACTAATACTTTAGATATTCTAAAACAGGGGGTAGGTATTTTTTAAATATGAATAAAAAAAATATTTATAAATTTGTCTGTATTTGGCTCGGTTCGATTTTTTGGGTGATTAATATATTAACAGAAGTCAAAGCACGTTTTTATATACGAAGCGGTTGCCGTAATTATAGTTTGTGTACTTTTGATTTGTGTTTGTATAAAACAGATATATCATAAGAACAGAAGTCAGAAATACAACTCACGTAGTACTTTTAAATTCTGTAAGAAATCTCGTAAAAAAGCGATATTTACTGCCCTACCATAGCAAAACGTCCAAGTTTACCTTAAAATGACTTTGCGACGCCATCCCCTTGAAGGAAGTTCCGTGGTGTGACCTAACAAATTTCAATGCTGTAAGAGCGTCCTAATGTAAAAACTAAATTAAGGTTTTCCTTGCTCTCCTAAGTATACCCAGTTGACGGTATTAAAAACCAAAATATACTTTCAAAAATTTCTTCAAACATTAGTTGAAATTTTCTCAATTAAAAAATTCTCTTTTTGTAAAATTTTTGATTATTGGAAAAAATTCAATTCAAACCAACATTAATTTCAAAAAGTTTAATAAATATTCAAGGATTTTACATTTTTAAAGAGTTTTAAACAATATCTAATGATTAAAATTAAGGATTTAATGTTGTTGTCGAAAAATGACAGTTTTAATTCAACTGTTGAGCGGCTTATTCAAAAGTTTAAATTTTGATCGTATCGATACGATTTTGATATCAAAAACTGACAATTTAATTACTTTTTATTAATTTTCGTTGAAATGAGTTTTTTTGCCTCTGGCATAGAAGTAAACTTTACAATTTTTAACTTATGTTTTAAATATAAAACCTCTTAATTTATTCAATAGGATTAGAGAAAAACCACTTACAAAATCAAAATTTTTTTAAAATAGTCAAAGTTCGGCTATAAATCTCATTTAAAACGCGTTTTTGATGTCAAGTTTTCAATATTTGAACCTAATTAATCTTTAAATTGCTTGTTAACTTAAAAACAAATATTTTTTAAATTAACAAGAAATTTAAAGATTTTAATTTTTTTTTTTTTTAATGAAAACTTCGCCGTTTGTTCTTATTACTTCTGGAGGTGGCAGGGAAAAGTTTCGCATCCAGTTTTGCGTCCACCGCCAGTTCGGAATCAGAAGCCACAGAAGGTGCCTTCCAAATCTTTAAAATATTATATAACAAAAAAATATTTTATTTTTATTTATATTTTATAAAATATTTAAATATTTTATCCGCTGTCAAAAAATATTTTGGAGGGAAGGTGATTATCTTCCCTCCAAAATATCTTTTGACAGCGGCCGCCAGTAACTTCCGCTTCTCGATAGGTGGTGGTTTTTAAAAAATTTTGCCCCTATAGAAAAGTTCTGGTTCCGGCCGCCAATTAAAAGACGGAATCTACTGAACGCGCCATCCAAATCAACTTGCCTCCAAAATATCTTCTGATGGCGACCGCAAGTAGCTTCCGCCTATCAATTGGTGGCGGCCTCCAAAACATTCTGCTTTCAAAAAAACTCTTTGCCGCCAATTGGGAGGCGGAAAGAGGTGGAAGGTAGAACATTTTTTGGGACGCGGAAACCATGGGCGATCCCATGGTTTCCGCGTCCCAAAAAAGTACTCCTTTCGGCAAAATGCTACTTTGCCGCCACACAGTGGAAAATAAAGGTTGTGTTTCGGACCAAAAATCGATAACTTTTTTGTTATTGAAAATAGAGATTTGAAATTTTGCACAAATGTAAAGTAGTATGACGCTTCTAATGAAATACTTTTTATAAGAATTTTTTGTAATACAAAATTAAAAATAAAAAAATCAAAATCAAAAACTTCAAAATTGGCATTTTTTTAATTTACACTTTAACACAATGCTTTACAAATGTATGAAAATACCTTAAAATTATTAGAAACGACAAAAAATACATAAAATGCTTACCTACTAATTATTGAAATATTTAAAACAGTTTCTAAATAACAATTTTTAAATAGTTGTTTTTATGAAATAATGTATAGGTATATTAAAGGTACTATTTCATAACTATATAGGGACTTTCAGTTCTTGAAACCAGTTCGTTGACTTTCAAAAGCTGCAGAGTGTCTTCATCAAGTTCTTGCACATTTTTTTAATACGGTTTTCTAATGCTAGCGATGTACAGATCGGAAGTGTACAGAAGAGTTTGAAATATATCCTCATTTGTAACTGATCGAGAACATTTTCAGGCATTATGAAGGCGAAAGTTTTTATAATCCTTATTACGGGATTCTTGCGCATCTTCTTAAAGTTGACAGATAGGAAGTACTGCAAAATGCTTTATGATATTTTCCTTGTGAAGTAAGATTTTGTGTACTGAAGATGACATATAGTACCATCCATAATTGGTCACATAGATTCGGGCAGTTTCTACAGCATAACTACCAAAACTTTCAGCATTTATCATAACACCTGAGGAGAGAGCTTACAGAATTATGTAAAATCGCTTAATCAAATTTTCATCCACTCCAGTGATTTCATCAGAGCAGCTTGCATTGTAAAAAAATCTTCTAGCAGTATTACCATCGTTGGTATTACCACTTACTTGTCTTGGTTTGTCGATGATCAACCCTAGCTCCTCACGAAAACGTTTCTGCACCAAGATCTTCTTCTCTTGCTTTAGCCGTTTCTTTTCTTCACTTGTGGCTGACCATGTTCGGAAAGAAATGTTGTAAGAAATATGTAATATCATTTTCATACAACGAATCTAGGCATGTAATGTAGACAATCCATATTGATAAGAATTTTCATTTTCAGGCCTCGAAGCCACTTTGGTCAAATCGTTTATTTGCCGTGGAGTAGCTCCACATATTGTACATGTAGTCCCAGAAGGCATATAAGTTAATGCCATAGCCACTTTTCCATCTATCATTGTTAGAAAAATTTCATGTTTTACTTGTACACTTTAACCATTTTTATTAATTATAGATGGCCGCAAAGAGTTTATTTGGCTCTTTATTTCATCTACAATGGCTTTAGTTTTCTCGGGAGTCTCTTTGCAAAATTCCATACATATAGGTCGACAAAAACAGGTGAAGGTGCCGGATTTGCCAAACAACTGCGCCAGTTACTTTATCAATTAGTTTGATAGGCACCAAAGAACTAATAAACAAACTTGCATCAGAAATAAGTTCATATTCTTCTGGAAGTTTCTGCTTGTATTGGCTTTGGCCAGAGGAACCATCACAGCCCCATGTACTATAAAAAAATAAACTGTTGATTTCAATACCGTACACGGAATCTATGGTCAAAATTCTAGCTACAGTGTGATCCAATAAATCTTGCAGTTCCAGAATTTTCGCATATGTGTTCGTAATTTCTATTGCAGAAGATGGTGGATAGCAGGTCTGTTTAGTTTCTTGAATTTTGCAATATGGTGGGAATATGAAACAGTTTCGTTCGTTTTTCACCTTCCTCATGTACAAGTATTGTGCTTTTGTTAAATCTAAATCAATAAACACGCTGAGTGCTTCTTCATCCGTTAGCATATTTTTCTGGCTTGCGTTTTCCATAACTCGATATTAATTTTTTTGTCTTTATTAGCAATCCTTCCACAAGTTTTGCTTCTGCTACTTCTCCTATTGAACGCAACGCCTGAAGATTTGTATTAAAGATTTGCTCAAATCCATATTCCTTAAATAACATGGAATTTTTTCTTTTTTTGCTGGATTTTGACGAGTCTCCATAAGACACGCAGGGTCTTCCACATTTTTCAATAGAAGTAGATGGCGTGGAGTCGGTAACTGCCTCTTCTGAGTTAGGTAAAGATACACAATATTCAGAATCTAACCAATCACTGTTCTTAGATAAAAAAGCTTCCTTTTTCCGTGACGCCTGTATCCATCGTTTATTAAACGACGGAATAATGTGCCTTTGAATATCACTAATGATGAAACACAAGTTGTCCTCAGAAAGTTGATAACTTGTTGACAGTGCCTCAACTGTCCTTCCTCCATCAATATAGGAAAGCAATAATTTACATTTCGAACACTTAAAAGTTGTCATTTTAACAAGTCACAAAAGTAATGTACGTAATACTCAATAGTCAAACGTGTTGGCTTAATTTCCACTGTGAATTTGTTATACTAATATAAATGTTTCAACTCTTTATATATTGGCAGTGTACATTCACCACAAAATGAGTGCAAATATACAAGAACGACATGGTATCAATAAAAAATTGATAATAAGTTAAAAACATATACCAAGCTTTTGTTATAAATGAACAAAGTTTGAAACCACGATAAAAAGCGGTTTTCTGTTTTTTTTACTTTTATCACTTTTTTCTCGATAACTTTCTTATACATGTTTTTAATAAACACCTAGGCTGCAATACTACATTAAATGTAAAGCGTGGGGAAGCGTGGGTAACTGCCAAAAGTCTCAGTGAACTTGAAGAATATTTTTTTTTTTGGATTTATTTTATTGTTCAAATAATTACTCCTAAACTGAACCATATAAGTAAAAATGTGTAATTTTCTTAAAATCTTGATAAGATGAGCTTTTCATAAATATATAATACTTTATATTTATTCCTAGAAAGTTTTATGAAAATTAACTTTTAAAGTGATGAAGCGAACAGGTTTGAATTGAACATCCACAAAATTAATAAACAGTAGGGCTTCAAAACTTTTTGTTTTACATAAAATTATGTGAAATTCCTGCATTATAGTAATGATTGACTATTAAACTATTAAATAAAATTGAAATATAATGACAGTAGCGACATTAGTAAAAAAACATTTATGATATGCTGTTGCTCCACAATTTTCCACTGTGCGCCGGGAGGCATTATCAACTCTTCCACTTGCAATGCGCGCATGCGTTTTACTTATAAATAAATGTAAACATCGACACATTACACATCGCGAAACCTTTTTTTCAAAACGTTTTTTGGAAGTAAGTTAAAGTGATAGTGATTCCTAATGAAGTGTAATGCATCTTGTTAAGAGTTTCAGACTAATTTCTTCCAATCAAAAAGTAATATTTGATTTTTTTGATTGGAAGGTATGTTTCACATGCTACATAGAAGCTGCATACTATGAGTGTTTAAACGTCCGACAATAGGAATTAACTTTCTTTTGGAATTGTCTTTTAACATATTTATCGTTTATTTATCAATCTTTAAATATTAGATTTAGTCCCTAGATGCATTACCATGCATTATTACAATTCAAAATAAATACCATTAACTGCAAAAGGTATATAATGCTAGGCTATTTTTAATGTATTTTGCTGCGATTCACATGTAATGTAGCAAATATATACCTATGCATGAAGTTCATTACTTTATTTCTTTTGGATTTTATTTATTTCACTTTTAAATTGAAGAAATACTTTGGTTACGTTTAGAATCTTTTACTTTTTTCAAGTAATACCATTTTTCTTTTTTTGTTAAAGCTGTTTACACATTTCAAAATAGCAAGTACATAATGACAGGAATTGATTTTGTTTAAGTTTCAAAATAAGAGCTTTCAAAAAGAAAATTTCAAAAGAATCTTAGCTGAATTTTTGATGAATCATTTTTTAGATTTAATAATTCATACAATGATTTATATATTAATCTCAATTTTTATATATTAATAATATGATATTAGTACAATTATTTTGCTAGTATTATCAATACCCAATTTTTTTTGCTTTGTAGATTTTTAAAACTAATGATGATGTCCGATGAATCAATGATTAACATTCTTAAAGAAGAAGTGATGGGTTTAAAAGCTGCATTAAAATATACAGAAGAGAAAAATAAGCTGTTGAAAAAACATTATGAAAAAAGTATGAGCAGCCTGAGTACGAAGTTTGAAGAATTTGAGAAATTATTACTGAGGGAAAAAGAAAGCATTATCAAATTACTACAAGAGAAAGATGAAAAAATAAGTTTTCAAGAGGTCATCATAAAGTCATTGCAGAGTGAGAAAAATTTTGAAGAAATTCATGAAGATGGTACCCAACATAATTTATCTAATCCAATAAAAATCAAGCTAATTCCTCTTACAGCTAATCAAATTTCTTCTTTAAACAGTTCACAGGATGATAATATTGTAACTGTAAAAGTAAATGAACAAATCAATTCACAAATAAATCATCATAAGTCTGATGATTTTAGAAATAGTAGCAATGGTTTAATTGACTCGGGCATAGAAAATCAGAATTTTAGAAATGTTAATTCTTCTCCAGAAGAAACTCAAGAGTGTAACCTTGAACCTGATCATCACCTAAATGTTGCAACAAGTACTGAAAAGTATCTTAATAAGTTTTCCACTCAACTAATTAGTTCCATGTTTCAACTTGTAAATAAAGAAATCTTAAATCAGTCTTTTGAGAAAAAGTTTCAGAATTGCATTTATTCATTTTCTTCTAATCTTGCTTGTTCTTGCATAAAGAGTGCTACCATTGAACTAGGATTGTTATCTAACCAACCAGTCCTTGAAATAGTTGAGCAAAATTTACCTGAATTAAATCAATCAGATCAAAGAAATGAAATACAAGTTCAAACAAATCTTAGCAATCAATTAACAAACCAAATAAGCCATAACAGTGAAATACACTACCAAACTAAAATCTATCCGGAGCTTAGCAATCAATCAGAAAAGAAACTAGACTTTTACCCTAACATACTAAAAACATTAAACCATACCAATCTATTGAAAAATGAAAGCTATGATAAAGACAGTAAACCAGAATTTCATAGCCAAATTGAAAACAATCTAGACCATAGTAATCAAGTAAAAAAACAATCAGACATTGACAGTAAATCACTAAACCAACCAGATTATGAAAGTCAAACTAAACACCAATTAGACCATAATAGTGAAATACAAAACCAACCTTGTCTAAAATCTGAAATGCTAAACCTACCTGATCAAAATGATTCAATCAAAAACCAACTAAACCAATCAGAATATAACAATGAAATCCTAAACCAACTAGACATCACTACAGAAACTCAAAAACAATTTGACCAAGATTCAGAAGTACTAAACCAACCTGATCAAAGCAATATAATGAGAAAACAACTAAACCAATCCACCGAGCCAAACAACAATTATCATATACAAAACCAACCACACCTAATCTCTGATAAACAAATTCAGCCGGATCTCAGCAATTCAATTGAGAACCAGATAAACCAACTGGACCATAGCAAGGAAATACAAAATCAAGTAGATTTTAGCTCTGAAATACAAGACCAAATTATGCATTCTAATTCCATTGATAATCAGCTAAATCAACTAGACCATAGCTATCCAATGAAGAACCTATTAAACAATGGCACTAATATACATAACCAACATGATATCTGTTCTAAAATACTAAACCAGACAGACCATAGCAATTCAATGGAAAACCAGCAGTGTCAACTGGAATATAGTAGTGAAATACAAAACAAAACCGATTGTAACTCTGAAATACTAAACCAGCCAGACCATAGCAATTCAATGGAAAACCAGCAGTGTCAACCAGAATGTAGCAGTGAAGTAGAAAACAAAACAGACCTTAGCTCTGAAATACTAATCCAGCCAGACCATAGCAATTCAATGGAAAACCAGCAGAGTCAACTTGAATGTAGCAGTGAAATACAAAACAAAACTGACCTTAGCTCTGAAATACTAATCCAGCCAGTCCATAGCAATTCAATGGAAAACCAACTGAGTCAACCAGAATGTAGCAGTGAAGTAGAAAACAAAACAGACCTTAGCTCTGAAATACTAATCCAGCCAGTCCATAGCAATTCAATGGAAAACCAGCTGAGTCAACTTGAATGTAGCAGTGAAATACAAAACAAAACTGACCTTAGCTCTGAAATACTAATCCAGCCAGTCCATAGCAATTCAATGGAAAACCAGCAGTGTCAACTGGAATGTAGCAGTGAAATACAAAGCAAAACAGATCATAGCTCTGAAATACTAATCCAGCCAGACCATAGCAATTTAATGGAAAACCAGCTGAATCAACCAGAATGTAGCAGTGAAATGCAAAAGCAACAAGACAAAAGTTTTGAAAAGTTAAATGAATTAGACCATTGTGATGCAGTTAAAAGCATATTAGACCAACCAGACTATAGCAATCAATTACAAAATCAACTTTATTTGAACTCTGAAAGACTAAAACATCCTGATCATAATATTGAAATGATTATGTCAAATATTTCTGAGCACATAAATCCTTATAGCACACTCTCCTCTAGTATTAAAATGTATGATAACCCTACAGAAGACACCTCTACTGATAGTACTAATGACCTTAGAAAGGAAATTGTTCACTTAGTGGAAAATTGTATAAATGTTGTTGAAAATATCTTACCTAAAAAAAGTTGTTAAGACCTTGGGGAAGTTGTGAATATGTTTTCTCCCATTGGTTTGTGTATTGAAACACAAGATAATGTAGATAATAATATGGAGGAATTTGGAAGTTTTTTTGAAAGTAAAAATGCAATCCCAGAGTTTAGTGATTACTCAATGAGCTTAAAGTTGGATTCATGCAGATTAGATCATATGATGAATCTATCAACTACACAAATGATTAAAACTCTTGTTCCTATAGTCAATCGAAAACAACTAGAGTCCTCTTTTATTCAAACAGATAGTTTCCTTGGAAGGTTAGATTTGCATTTAGGAAGTAAAAGGATAGTCCAATAACAAGATTGAAGCTAGCAGATAAAAATTTAAAAAAGTAAAGTTGAATATCAGAGTAACTTTACAAATAAACATTCAGTAATCAACCAGATGAATAACAGTCATTTTGGAGAATAAGATTATGCATCGTTTCTTTATTTATTAACTAGTATTTCCTCAAATCATTTCTATGACTGTCATTTTTTTAATGAAATTTTTTACAGGCAAAAACTTTTTAATGAATTTTTGAACCTTTATGACTTTTATCAGAATCATTTTTAAAAATTGATTTTCTTAATGTAACTTATTTAGCTAGATTAAAATTTTACTGAATAATTTTTTTTTTCTGCTACTTTTATATTTGTAACTTATTCTCTATCATGAAGTTCATCCCTCATTCTTCTTTCATCAAATTCATCCCTTGTTCTTCTTTCACCAAATTCATCCCTCATTCTTATAATCAGGCTAATTATTAAATAAAAAACTGTTTCCTTAATTTCACTAAAGATTTTTTTAGTTTTTTTTGTTTGTTTGTTTTTGTTATTTACAGTAGATTTGGTTGGGATCGCTAACAGATTATAAAAGTTTTATTTGTCAATATAGAATGCTAAATTACCATGTAGAAACAAAAGGCCCACAGATTTAATGCTTTTTACTACGAGTGTCACATTCATATGATTAAAGTTAGATATAAATGTAACCACTGATATCACAATGTGACAATGTTTAACAAAATATTTGTTGTTTATTAATTTTCTCTGCTAATTCCAAAAATGTAAAAAAACTTTTTGTATCATCCACCGTTTCAAAGTTAAAACGTTTTCAGCACCTAACGGCAACTGAGCACCCATTCATTGTCGGTGCTTTAAAACATTTCATGGGATGTTGTTAGTGTGCTTCTCTCGCAGTCCGCGGCTTGGATTATGAAAGAAAAGTATTGGTTTGCAAGACATAATACGTGTATTGTAGACTGAAGATACGTCATTAATAGTTACTTTAAATACAAAGTTTTCCTTTTCCGAGTCGTTAAATCTTTCATAAAACTTATAAAAAACTTTTTGCATGCCTGTTATCAAGTATGTATTTAAAGTTTGCACTCTAGACCAAAATATTTTGTTTTAAAACATCTTAAGCTACTCCAAATGCGCATTTAACACGCATTATATACGTAGTTGTGCCGATTAAGTTTTGTTCTTCTCATAAAGACTACTAGAGGATATCGAAATCCTCCTGATATGTGTATGAATATTACGTTGACAAAAAGCAGCTATTACATAAAATCGTAAAAAGTATCGTGAAAAATATTTTGGAATGACCATCTGTGATCAGGACAAACCATAGGCCTCGTGATATGT
The DNA here is from genome assembly GCF_058129835.1 of Hydra viridissima. Lineage (NCBI taxonomy): Eukaryota > Metazoa > Cnidaria > Hydrozoa > Anthoathecata > Hydridae > Hydra > Hydra viridissima. Next base: position 15,432,179 of record NW_028324309.1, read on the forward strand.
GGAACCTGCCGAACTACTCTTGCAGGATGGTTACGAGGTAAAAAAAAAGGCATTGCCTTTTGCCGTTCCCATGGAGAGAACAGAAGAACCATCACGATGACTGTTACTATGTATTTTTTTTTTAATGAAGTTTTGAACGCTATTGTTATCTATGACTATGTTGAAGTTGCTACATGTTATTTTTTCGTTCTTTTACGAAGGAAGATGCAATGAATATTTCATCTCCAGAGTCAGCAAGTTACAGTAGCGAAGACATGGAGAAAGCTTTTGTACCAATAACGACTTTTCAGCCTCACTTTCCAAATCTAAGTGAGCGAGATGATTTAATCAGAGATTTAGGTCTTACTAAGTCAGGAGCTCAACTTCTCTCATCAAGGCTGATGAAATAGAATCTATAAGACGAAGACTGCAGGACATTAGTGTATCGGAAATAATATAAAGAATTTGAATTTTACAATGACTTGTGTAATGATTTATGTTTTTGTAAAGATGTGACTGGTTTGTTTACTTCTCTTAGGCTTGAGCGTGATCTGCACAATGACAACTGTTCATAAATAACTCAATACGGAGTCTCAAAGCAGTGTTGTTCCACAATGGAAATAAATACCCGTCTTTGCCTCTCGTACACTTGATACAGAAGAAAGAAGTTTATAATAATGTCAAAGAACTTCTTGAGAAAACTAGTTATTCTAAATTCAAATGAGATGTTTGCGGTGATTTTAAGATGCTTGGCTTGCAAGTGGGATACTTAAAGTATTCATGTTTCCTTTACTTGTGGGACAGCAGGGCTTATGATGATCATTACAAGAAATTTCATTAGCCCCCACGAGTGAAACTACAGCCAGGATTATTCAATGTTCTTAAGCAGTCTTTAGTAGATTCCTATAAAGTCTTATTACCCCCACTTCATATCAAACTAGGATTGCTAAAAGGATTGGCTTCTTGTAAAAGCCTTAGATTTTGGAGGAGAAGTTTTACAAGAAATTCGTCTCATATTTCCAAAGCAATCTAAGGTAAAGATCAAAGGTAGCATATTCATTAGACTCCAAGTAAAAGCAATGTTGAAGTCAAAGAAACTCGAAAGAGCGATGACAAAAGTTGAAAAAGAAGCTCGGTGTACATTTCGTGATGTAGTTCGTGGATTCTTAAGAAATAGCAAGGACTCTAACTACAAACAACTGATTGCAAACCTTATTGAAACGTTCATGAAACCTGGTTATCGCATATCTATAAAGATTCACATGTTGCATTCACATTTAGATTTCTTCCCCCAAAACATGGGCGATATCAGTGAGAACATTGTGAGAGGACATTGCAAGAATGGTAAGTAGATATCAAGGACGATACTGCTTTGAAGGGAGATTATATATGGTCTCTAGTAAGAAAAGATGAAATATGCACATAAGAAAATCTCGATCACCAAAGCACTTCTAATCTTGAGGAAAGGGTTTATAGTAAGGAACTGCATTGTTCCTTTTTGTTTTCACTAATATTGTACTTCTTAAATACCTTTCAATATTTGAAAAAGTGCTATATGCAATGTAATTATCCTTATAATATCAGAATAGATTGATATAACATACTGACTAAATAGAGAAAATTTGCGCTTATATCAAGAAAATATGAAATTAAACACAATTAAAAAACTATCAATGTTACGTCAAAAAGAATTGATTTTCGAATTCAGTGGCAAAAAATACAAAAATAAACATTGAAAAATCTAAGTGGGCAAACCTCGGTTACATTGTGTATTAAACTTGATTATAGAAATATTTCTGAATTTCGCTTATAACCCAACTTTTGGGTGCCTGCAAGAATAAATCTAGGGGAGAAAGGGAAGGAGAGTAGGTGGAGTAAGGGAAAGCAAAATAAAAACATGCCTTCCTTAATTTTCCATAAAAGTTTTTTTGTTTTTACGGAAGGCTAAATTCCACCAATCGAAACTTTCCAGAAAAAACTTCCTGCATCACATTTTCTTAGAAATTTTTTTTTTTTTTTGCAAAATATGGTATATATAGATATATAAAGGTCATTTGCGTTTTATCATTTTTTGTTTCTCGTTTCGCCGTTTCACCAAAAACTTATTTTCTAACATGTTCTAATTAGTTAAATTCAAATAGTTAAAAATTTAGTTTTTCACTAAATTTTCAAAACGGTTGCAAAGCAACAAATTCAAAAACATTTTCAGGCACTTGTCGCACAGCAGCTAATTCAAAAACCATTTACATGACTTCAAGCGATCGAATATTTTGATGACAGATCTAATTCAGCCTGCGATATGGCGCTGTACCTATGCAACATTTAGCAACTGAACTGTGTTATAAACAACTTCATTCACAAAATGAATGAAAGTAATTGTCATCCGGGTTAAGCATTGAGGATTTTTTTCTCCTGCCTTCATCAAAAACGCTTCCACATGAAAGATATTAAAGCGTTGCGCCTCATTATACTAAATAATGGAGAAAACAAATCAATTCTTTTCATGTAGAATTTAACGTTTGTATAAATACATTCTCTGAATCAGTAGCTCCAACATAAAATGAAGTTAAAATGTTTATTGAATAGACGGCAAGTATTTCTCTGAGTTTTCAAATCGTTCAAACAAACGGCGTCAGCACCTGTGTATAAGGCCAGCCATTAAAGGAAATTCAGCAAATTAACGTTTGCCAAAGTTATTTTGAGTTCCATGATGTCGTATACTTGATTAGACTTTTTGATACTGTCAGCTGCGGAAAGGTGTTTTTTGGGCAACATTGATCTTTGTTGGTTAAAAAAAGCAGATCTTAACAAAGAAGAGACGAGTTTGCATTAAATAAACCATTCATTATCATTTGTGAGTATACTTTTGTTCATTATTCGTGTCATGCTTTCAATTCAATAACAATGACGTCATGTTTTCACAAGACAAAACAATAAAAACACTTTAACGATAAAATGAGACGACTACATGCGATTGATTTTTAAATCAGCTACGACGCTGGATGTAGGGAGAAAGGATTACAGTAAAATTTTTCGTTTATTATGGCAACTTAACTTCAGTTATCTTTGTATTAACTTTTAAACTAACAATAGCGCAAGTCAATGACGTCAATAAATCCACGAAACGTAATTTTTTTTATCTGTCATTTAAACAACTAAAAAACAAAAATTGCTGCTCAAACCTGCTGTATTTAATTTTGTTAAATGCTTTATGTAGTACGGTCCTACCGTCCCCCTCCCTTTATTTATTTTAATTTTCTAGACGGTTGTGTATACGAACAGTACGATTTTAGGCGAGGTACATTTTACGCAGAATTCCTACGCACAATTCATACTTCTTGAACAATAAATAAAACTGCTTGTTTATTACATGGAAAACTTACTAAATTTTTATCATCTGAATAGGAGGATCTTTTGGATAACGTAAAAGATATAGAGGGATTTTTAGCTTATGTCTAGCGAAGACTAATGATCAATATTTAATAATAAGAAAAAATAAAGTAAATTCTGAAGTTGACGAGATTCTTCTAACTGGAGTTTTACATTATGTGAATATTAATATTACTTTGCTTAAACTTTCAACTCTCTTTAAAATGCTCAACCAAATATATACAAGACTAAAGTCCCAGGATATTTCCTGCTAATGCACGTTATAACATTAATTGATCACTTACTGTAAGAGGTTCGCACAAAATTTTTTTGGCAAAGGCTTCCTATCCTTTTGCAACTTTATTTATTACACCCCTTGATCAAAAAAACCACTAGAATTCAGGGATTGTAACGCTCTCGTACCCTTCTTTCTCTCGTCCTTCATCGTAACATCGTTGCCTCGCTTGTTTCATTTTCTGGGAGTGAAACAAATAGTTCGTCGTCCACAGCTTGTTCTACCATATTGGCTTCTATTTGTCTCAAGAATCGTATTTTGTCAACACATTCTGCCGTTTATTCCAAGTAAATATTCCGATCTCGTACTGAGTTTCGTATCAATTTTCAGGGAGCTTTACCCATACTTTATCCCTATTTCACACTTGGGCTGGGTCAATTCACTAACAAGCCGTACACTCTTAACACACCTGCCGCAGATTCATATGGTTTGTTGACTATTTTCAACTAACTTCAGAACACTCGTGTTAATGCTTCTGCTAAGTTTAATTCCGAAGCCACAAGTTTAATACCCACCTTAAGTCCATATTTATCAACAAACTTTGTTATGATCTAAGTCATCTCCTAATCAACATCTTGTTAGAGGCTTTTGATCGCAGTTGGAATTTTTCAGTAACTGAATCGGAAACCTAATAGAAAACTGACTTTAAATCAGTACAAAAATAAAGGGTGTTTATTTTCCATGAAAGTATCTTGTTTCGTCCTTTTATCACGGCGTCTACTTTCAACATTGACATGTGTCGTGTCATCTTTTCTCAAACAGTAGGCATCTTCAATAACATTGCCACTAACTTCATTAAGTGCTACTAGCACCTTTGTGCTAGTTTGCCAATAATTGTGAATGCTTCTACGAAAGTGTTAAGTTCCCTGAAGTCCAATACGGGTTGCACAACAATCTTGCATTGTTGTCGCTGCCCACTAACGGTTTCTACACTAACTTCTTTATCATAATGCAGCAGGTGCATAAAAAATCAATCAACACATCTTAGAGATTTCCATTGATGCACATGCGTATTTTGGGTAACGTTAATATTGACCGTTTAAGTAAAATAAATTTACAAAATAATTATACAATCATGAAATCATACTCACCAAAAATAATTACTTTTAAAAAAACGCAAAATGATAAGAATAATCCCGTAAATTAGTTTGACGTGCATATCCATATTCATACAAATACATTAGAGAACTTCTGGAACAGACAAACTGATGTGAATCAGTTCAAAAAAACTTCTGTTCAATTTTCGCTAATGCCATTAATGTTTTGAGACCAACGAGCAGGATAGTGCAATCAACCATACTGCAAGGGACACCCTGACTTTTTGCAGGGAGAATTTCCATAATTTCGTTCTTAATGAAGAATGGCCAGCTAAATCTCCAGACATTATTCCTATGACTTTTTTGTAAAGGGCTGGTTGGAGCAGCTCGTGTGTTTCAAAAAATATCTATCGGTAAGCCAAAAAGAAATTCTTTCCTTAACTTTAAAATAGGTTGATAACGACTGGGTTCTCAGATAAGTCTAAAACAAAAAAAGTTCTCATAAAACTAATTTACAGCTAGCGCAACATTAGCTAAAACAGAAACCTTACTAACAAAATCTTTATCGTCAGCTTTAGGCAAAACAACTTTTAATAGAATTCATCGTTTTTTTAGCAAACACATTTGAGTTGCCATCAAAATATTCGGCAAATATTAAAGAAAAGAACACTTACTTTCGTAGGACAATTTTTACCTTTTAACTGAGCTAAACAGCACTTATCTAAAAAAGCGTTCTTAAAAAAAAACAACAAAAAACAAAAAAACAAAAAAAAAAAAAGATTTCATGAAGCTTAGAACAAAAGACGAAACTCTTATGATTGCATAGCAAAAAAAACAAACAAATAAAATCAAAAACGTTCACGTTGATCAAGTTTTGTTATTTTTCTTTCCTAAAAACTCGAAAATCTCGCTGCCCATATCAATTAGATTTCTTAGGGCTTTATAAGGCTCATTTAGTCAAAAATGGCTGAATCGAGACTTTTTTTATTGAATGCAAAAAATTTACTTACATTTTTATATAATTTTACACAACTTTATATAACTTTATATAATTGATTATACAAGCGATTTCAAACCGTCTCAATTATGATGCAAAAACAAGGAAATTTGTTTTCATATGAATTTGAGACAAGAAACGGAGAATGGTTTGTGCATCAATTAGGATCAACTCGGAGTGATCCATTATGAGCTACTCGAGCCTAACTAAAGCATCACTAGGAATAGTGGATGCAATTGAGCCCCCAATATGTCAAAAGATATGGCAAAGTGTTGTCACAGCACGGTAACGCTCGGCTGCATGTTGAAAAAGAGTTCAAGGACACTTTAGAGGTGCTTTTACTGGATATCCTAACCAAACTGGCGTATTCACCAAATAATGTTCCTTGTGACTTGTTCGGGTCAATTATGCGTGGCCTAGCCAAGCATAATTGACCCGAACTTTGGATCGCCTTAAAAGACAATTTTTTTCAACGCAGAGTCCGTATGCTATCTGAAAGATGGGAAAAATTGTAGCTGATGATGAATAATACTTTGAATAAAATGCATTATGTCAAATCTTCTGAATAAAGTTTCAAAGTAACAAAAGAAAACCTCAAAACTTATTTAAGCCCCCAATATTTCAGCGAATAACAGTCAGAGCCTGAATATTTATATTACGGAATTTGAAAAAACAAACTCGAAGCGTATGTCAAATAAATAAATTTTCAAATAATATATTATACATATTTAAATTTTTGTTAGGTTTTCAAAATAGTCATTTAGATGTGTAATTTTGAGTATAGTGAATAATTATGAGAAGCTGATGTTATAATACTTCTGCCGTCTTATTTTAGATTGTAAACAACAAAAACTCCTGTGTATGAAATGAATAGTCTGTTACTCAACAACTAACTGATGCCTTTCAAGCTTCTAAAAATGTTCGTGCCATTCTTCTATTGTCCTCTCCTTAGACATCTTTTTATAAACTTTCTTTCGTTGCCTTTTATTACAAACATCAAACAGAATAATGTCAAGCTTCCTTTTTAAATGATTTTTTGGTGAAGCAGAACGCATGTAAGTAGAAGTATTAGATGGAGCAAACCCAAACTCTTTAAACCCAAATAATGAATCATTTAAGTTTCTGCATGCGTTTGAAAACGATGGCATCAAGTGACCGGATGGTGTTGCAGATTGATTGTGATTTTTTTTATTTACATCCTGTGAAACCAACATCATTTCGTCAGTTAAGCAGTTTGAGATTTGGTTTATCTGCATTTCAGTAACCTGATTAGAGGAATCCTGGGAACTATCTTCAACTATCTCTGTTTCCGAATCAGCATCGTAACCAACACTATAATCTTGTTCAAAACCAAGTTTCTTCAATTTAAATGATTTTCTGAAACACGACCATTTCTCTTGATTAATCTCTTCAATGCAGTATTTGTAGTGCGAGTCCGTGCGTAAGTGATACTTTAAGGGCATGTTTTGTTTAGTAATTGTTTAAAGGAGACGGTCTACACTATAAAACAAATCTAAGATAATTTTACCACCATTTCATTTTTCATTTAATTCAAAATTTCATATTGGTTCCAGAAAATCTGTAACCAAAAATAATTCTAATTAATAAAAAAAATCAATTAAACCACAAAAAAAAAAAAAAAGACATTTACTAATAACTTTACAAATAAAAAAATCGCCCCATAAAGTTTTTTTAAAAAAGTAAATAAAATAATTTAACAAAATACTACAAGGGCAATTTTATTCGTTAAATCAGTTAAAATTAAGCTAAAAATGGATTAGGAATAATGATAAATTAAAAAGTAATAAAAATTCGAAGTAAGAAACCTGGAGGCTTGAGAAATTAAGGAGAACTTACCATTCATACATTTTTGTAACTTGATCAATCTACTTATTTAGGTCTGGTATTAATAATTTAAAATAAATCTTCGATCTGGGAATTCTTTTAACTACTGTGACGCATCTCGCAAACCAATTGCCATATAGAAAAGAAACGTGCAAATTAGTTATTCTCATTAAAACAGTTCTAATCCGATGAATGACGCTCGAAGCGGTATTTTGATAGCTGTGACACAACCTTTACCGCTATAACAATGTTGTATTGTGATTTTATTGACCTATTTCTGTGTGAGTACTTAAAACAAATTTTTTTTTTATTCGGGAGGTAAAATATTTTAGAAAACAATATATAACCATACATCTTGAATTATAGATAAAAGTTATTTTGCTCATGGATGGAAACTACTTTTAAAAGATCTTTTAGTTTAAGGATTAACGCTTCTCTATGTGTTTGCAACAGTCTTCTTTTTTTTTTTTTTTTTTTCTTTTTATGGTAATTACTTTTATTGTTTTTAGTTGTATTTTCTGTGTTCGTTTTAGAATTGAGAAATTACAATTAGTGTAGGCCATTCTCGTGAGATTTATGACTGTATGACAAGTTTGACAAATATATCAACTTTGTTAAAATAGAACGTTAAAATTTTAATTGCATTAACGTCGGTACACTGCGTAAATTTTTCAATAAAAAAAACTAAAGAAAAAAAAGAAAGAGAAAGAGAAAAGAGAAAAGAGAAAAGAGAAAAAATAATATACAACAATATAGATTAATTAGATAGCAATAGTTACTTAGCCAATCTCTCCAAGAACTCTGCATTGACCAATGATATATTAAAAATAACTAGATGTCTAACTTCCGCGTATTTTTTGAAGCAAAAATCGGCCATTATGGAGGGCAAATTTAACAAATCAAAAGCTTCGTATTTGTTTTGTTTTGATAAATAGCGTAAAGATTTTGCCCCCCCATAATGGCCGATTTTTGCTTCACTTTTTCTTATGCCGATTTACGGCAGTTAGACATCTAGTTATTCTTAATATATCATTGGCATTGACAAACTCAAACATGCCTGCACCTGCGCTGTAAATGCGTCATCCGCACCAAAAGTTCAAATCATTCAACGTTTTACTGTTTTAGAAGTAGGAAGAAAAAATGGAAAAAAAGAAATAAAATTTTTTTTTTTTTTTAACACTTTTTTTTCTTTAATTTTTAAAACAATTTAAAAAGTATTTACGATGATAAAAATGAGGAGAAATTTTTAAATTTATACAAAATAATAGATTCAAAACAAGCTTGTGAAGTTTATTGTATTTACAGTATCCTACAAGCAGTGCACCCAAACAAGACATTTTCATGAAAGCATTCATGAAGAATCACTGACTTAAATACTTGCAAGGATATTAAAAAATTAAAACCAGAGTTTAAACAAATGTACACTATTTTTTATTAAAGAAATTTAAACAGTTAACTGTTTGTAAAGAACTGTACATCACGCAACCTGAAAATTTATAAATTTGCATAAATAGAAACATTGCATTGTAATAGAGCTCTTCATTTGATGTAAAGGAGTGGAAAGCCGTTATTTAGATACCTTCCGAAAAATGTCTTCAAAGCGTGCCGACAGATTTCTCAAACTTTGCTTTGATCATTTCCTGGAAATTGGAGAAATTGACGACTGGAAATTATTCATATCCACAATTATTCACTTGAAATCAGTTAAGCAATGGTTAGTTAAGTTTTGAATTTAGCTATAAATATTCAAAACTTCGTTGCGTTATCAGTTTAAAATATATATACCTTTACCTAACAGGGCGGATCTTAAACTCGCTATCTACGCTGTTTTGCAGCTTCTAGAACACGATCCATGGATTGTGAAGGAGTTGTGCTTTTTTCTTCCGTTTACTCTACAAATAGATGTCATGAAGTATATGAAAACACTTAACAAACATTCTTATCCTAAAGATCTTTCGTTTATTTACAAATACCGTTAGCCATCTTTAAGCCTTATATTTTTATAAACAAATTTTGTGAAAAATAAAGTTAACTTTACAAAATTATTACAAATATAAAATTTATAAATAAATGTGTAAAATATATAAATATCTCTATGAATCGCCAAATTCTATAAGATATATATATACACAAAGAAAAAAGTTATAAAGGTAAAGAATGGAAGATCAGCGTAAATTTTTTAGTAGAAATGATGGAGTGACTTTAAGACTAAATTCTAAGAACTAAGGATAAAATCTGTTTTAGGGTGTTCCAAAAAAGGATACACTGGTATGTATTGGAATTTATTCCTTGTTTAGTTGTCTGTTTTAGTGGGAAAGTTAAGTTGTTGTAAATGACTGTAAATGACTGATCTTAGGTTATACCCAAAAATTTTAAGAGGCACTAGAAGATTTTATGCAAAATTTCTTTTTGTTTTCACAATTTTATCTCCTGATCAAGAGTGTCTTCAACAAGTCGTGCTCGTAAATTTCAACAGCTTCGCCTATCTTTCCAAGATTTCTTCATATCTTCGGCGAATAAACTGAAAACTTGTTAAACCGGTTTTTTATTTCTCGACGCTTACATATCTTTTAAGCATAACTGCACTTTGTGGTGTTGCTTAACTTAAGGGCCTGATATATGAGGAAATTTGTCCTGCTTTGTTGAGGCAGAACGAAATGCCAAGGTCTAATCGTGATGAGTAATCCCTCAGAATAATTCGTCTTTGTATATCTAAGAAATTTATTCTGCTCCGCTAAAATGGAAAAAAACCTTGTGTTTGGTAAAAATAGTTTAGCAAAAGACATATTTCCAATTAAGTTCTGCTTCATCTATTCTTACTACTATTAAATACATTTTAAAAATATACATTTGTATAATAAAAAGTATACAAATAACTATAAAAATATACACATACACATACACATACACACAAATAGACATGTATATATCGAACACCTAAATACCTATCGTAAATACTGTAGGTATTCAATCTTACTACTTAGATGTAGTTTCTTGGTTCATGTGAATAAGGTCTACTGTTTTATGCTGATGCTAGAATTTTGTGTGCATTTGTTTCTTTTAGTGGGAATTATCTTTTTGGTTGTTATGTTTTTTTATTTATATATACTTTTTAACGGCCGCCATTTTTAATATGTACTTTAAATCTGTTGTCGACAGGGTAATGCTATTGTTTAATATTTTCTCTTAGCTTTAGGTTAATTACCCAACCATGAATAAATTTTTGGGTTTCTACCTATTCTCTTGCAGGAAATAGATAAAGCCTTGTAGTAATGTTCTTTTGAACGATGTCTTTATGGCTCATTTTTTAAAATGGAACTGTTATCAAAATAATGCAACAAGCTTCAGAAAATAATGATTTGGGCTTCGCTCGCCTAACGTTTAAGTAGAGTGATTCGATTTTTGGTATAAATTGAATTATTGGGGGGAAAAAAAAAAAAAGTGAAAGAAAATGAAACGCTGATCTTGGGGTGAAAAGCGTTTATAAAACAAGTCTCTCCTTTGCTAGATTATTCCCAAACCGTTATGGCGATCCTTTATAAAATGCATTAAGTTAGCGAGGAGGAAGAAAACGCTGTAGCTGAAAGTAATTTATTGGAAATGAAATAAAATTTTTGTTCAGTACACAAAACATGTTGAGCGTAATAACTTGAAAACGTTGAAATTTAAATCATGTGAAATCACAACTTTGCAATGGATTAAGGTCTACGACGATGATTTAAGTATAATGACGGTTAATTTACGAATTTTAAAAAGCGAAAACTCAAGCATTTGATTTTTCTTTCTCACAAAAGTGTCATATACATCTCAATTTAAGCGTCTGTTATTTCCCCCCTTGATGAGTAGTTGTTCCTTGATTTACATTCTTTGCCGCAGAAGATTGCGCTCTTGAAGCAAAGCTTCCGGAACTGACTTCGCCTTCCGTTTTGGCCGTATTAGACTGAATTCGAGCAGCTGCATCAGTTGTCATTGGCGATTTGTGCGAGTTCATCTAAAAAGTTTGAAAATACAATCTAAAACAATAATCAGTATTTCGGATAGAGGAATGCATTTTAATTATCCCCGTTTTCAAGAGAGTTGTAGTTAAAAGTACTAGGTACAATGTTTTTTTTCATCTGTTTGCTACCAAAATTCTCACTTATTTGAGCTTTTATTGGCAGATTGTCACTCATTTGAGTTCTCTCTCATCATCTTAAATTAAGGATTTTTCTCAGTCATTGAGTTTCGTAAATCAGAAATTAAGTTCCTACCTTTGAGATTGAAAGTGGTAGAAGCTGCACTAACTTTGCTCTTGCTTTAGCTACGATTACATAGGTTTGAAAAAAAAAGAACGTTTGAGGCTTATTTATTGACTTTCACTCAGAATGGGTTTTAATAAGTTTTACTGAGAAGCGAAAAAAAGTTCGCGGAAAAATCTTTGTTTTTAATTGATCATTTCTGAGAAATGAAAATATTTCACAAAAATTTCCTATTGTTGTACTCAAAAAAGAACTTAAAAGAGTTAATTAACTCTTTTAAGTTCTTTTTTGCAATGGATTAAGGTCTACGACGATGATTTAAGTATAATGACGGTTAATTTACGAATTTTAAAAAGCGAAAACTCAAGCATTTGATTTTTCTTTCTCACAAAAGTGTCATATACATCTCAATTTAAGCGTCTGTTATTTCCCCCCTTGATGAGTAGTTGTTCCTTGATTTACATTCTTTGTAAGAGTTAATTAACTCTTTTAAGTTCTTTTTTGAGTACAACAATAGGAAATTTTTGTGAAATATTTTCATTTCTCAGAAATGATCAATTAAAAACAAAGATTTTTCCGCGAACTTTTTTTCGCTTCTCAGTAAAACTTATTAAAACCCATTCTGAGTGAAAGTCAATAAATAAGCCTCAAACGTTCTTTTTTTTTCAAACCTATGTAATCGTAGCTAAAGCAAGAGCAAAGTTAGTGCAGCTTCTACCACTTTCAATCTCAAAGGTAGGAACTTAATTTCTGATTTACGAAACTCAATGACTGAGAAAAATCCTTAATTTAAGATGATGAGAGAGAACTCAAATGAGTGACAATCTGCCAATAAAAGCTCAAATAAGTGAGAATTTTGGTAGCAAACAGATGAAAAAAAACATTGTACCTAGTACTTTTAACTACAACTCTCTTGAAAACGGGGATAATTAAAATGCATTCCTCTATCCGAAATACTGATTATTGTTTTAGATTGTATTTTCAAACTTTTTAGATGAACTCGCACAAATCGCCAATGACAACTGATGCAGCTGCTCGAATTCAGTCTAATACGGCCAAAACGGAAGGCGAAGTCAGTTCCGGAAGCTTTGCTTCAAGAGCGCAATCTTCTGCGGCAAAGAATGTAAATCAAGGAACAACTACTCATCAAGGGGGGAAATAACAGACGCTTAAATTGAGATGTATATGACACTTTTGTGAGAAAGAAAAATCAAATGCTTGAGTTTTCGCTTTTTAAAATTCGTAAATTAACCGTCATTATACTTAAATCATCGTCGTAGACCTTAATCCATTGCAAAAGTTGTGATTTCACATGATTTAAATTTCAACGTTTTCAAGTTATTACGCTCAACATGTTTTGTGTACTGAACAAAAATTTTATTTACAATTATAAACAGTTAACTTCGTTAACTGTTTATTTCTTGTTTATATATCAATTCATCTTTTATTTACTTGACGGATATGATCTGCGTCAAACACCTTTACATTAATGTTGTTTCTTATTTTTCCTCCTCATCTTTCTTCGGGCAGGCTAAGTTAAAAAACATTTAGTGCACTATTTCTGTTTTCTACCTCCGTTTTGGAATGTCACGGATAACATTCATTGGCTTGTAATAATTACCTTTTAATGTATTTTCATAAACAACTTTGAAAAAGGAAAAAGCATTGATTTTACTAAACGTTTAGTTGATTTATAACAAGGGCAAGAAATCACTTGGACAGTAGGGTAAGGCGGGGCTCGTTGAGCAGAGGGGCAAGTTGGGCAACTAAAGTATCTCAAAAACTACGCTTCAAATGACATAACATCAAACGGATGAAAGTTAGGGATATATAACGGTAATACAATACGTATCAAATGGTTGTTGAACGGCGGCCGAGTGAGATGCACGGGCATATTTTCGATTTTGGACTAAAAAAGTAAAAAAACATATTTTCGTTATTTTTTTTCTTAGAAGTTTGAAAATACAATCTAAAACAATAATCAGTATTTCGGATAGAGGAATGCATTTTAATTATCCCCGTTTTCAAGAGAGTTGTAGTTAAAAGTACTAGGTACAATGTTTTTTTTCATCTGTTTGCTACCAAAATTCTCACTTATTTGAGCTTTTATTGGCAGATTGTCACTCATTTGAGTTCTCTCTCATCATCTTAAATTAAGGATTTTTCTCAGTCATTGAGTTTCGTAAATCAGAAATTAAGTTCCTACCTTTGAGATTGAAAGTGGTAGAAGCTGCACTAACTTTGCTCTTGCTTTAGCTACGATTACATAGGTTTGAAAAAAAAAGAACGTTTGAGGCTTATTTATTGACTTTCACTCAGAATGGGTTTTAATAAGTTTTACTGAGAAGCGAAAAAAAGTTCGCGGAAAAATCTTTGTTTTTAATTGATCATTTCTGAGAAATGAAAATATTTCACAAAAATTTCCTATTGTTGTACTCAAAAAAGAACTTAAAAGAGTTAATTAACTCTTTTAAGTTCTTTTTTGCAATGGATTAAGGTCTACGACGATGATTTAAGTATAATGACGGTTAATTTACGAATTTTAAAAAGCGAAAACTCAAGCATTTGATTTTTCTTTCTCACAAAAGTGTCATATACATCTCAATTTAAGCGTCTGTTATTTCCCCCCTTGATGAGTAGTTGTTCCTTGATTTACATTCTTTGTAAGAGTTAATTAACTCTTTTAAGTTCTTTTTTGAGTACAACAATAGGAAATTTTTGTGAAATATTTTCATTTCTCAGAAATGATCAATTAAAAACAAAGATTTTTCCGCGAACTTTTTTTCGCTTCTCAGTAAAACTTATTAAAACCCATTCTGAGTGAAAGTCAATAAATAAGCCTCAAACGTTCTTTTTTTTTCAAACCTATGTAATCGTAGCTAAAGCAAGAGCAAAGTTAGTGCAGCTTCTACCACTTTCAATCTCAAAGGTAGGAACTTAATTTCTGATTTACGAAACTCAATGACTGAGAAAAATCCTTAATTTAAGATGATGAGAGAGAACTCAAATGAGTGACAATCTGCCAATAAAAGCTCAAATAAGTGAGAATTTTGGTAGCAAACAGATGAAAAAAAACATTGTACCTAGTACTTTTAACTACAACTCTCTTGAAAACGGGGATAATTAAAATGCATTCCTCTATCCGAAATACTGATTATTGTTTTAGATTGTATTTTCAAACTTTTTAGATGAACTCGCACAAATCGCCAATGACAACTGATGCAGCTGCTCGAATTCAGTCTAATACGGCCAAAACGGAAGGCGAAGTCAGTTCCGGAAGCTTTGCTTCAAGAGCGCAATCTTCTGCGGCAAAGAATGTAAATCAAGGAACAACTACTCATCAAGGGGGGAAATAACAGACGCTTAAATTGAGATGTATATGACACTTTTGTGAGAAAGAAAAATCAAATGCTTGAGTTTTCGCTTTTTAAAATTCGTAAATTAACCGTCATTATACTTAAATCATCGTCGTAGACCTTAATCCATTGCAAAAGTTGTGATTTCACATGATTTAAATTTCAACGTTTTCAAGTTATTACGCTCAACATGTTTTGTGTACTGAACAAAAATTTTATTTACAATTATAAACAGTTAACTTCGTTAACTGTTTATTTCTTGTTTATATATCAATTCATCTTTTATTTACTTGACGGATATGATCTGCGTCAAACACCTTTACATTAATGTTGTTTCTTATTTTTCCTCCTCATCTTTCTTCGGGCAGGCTAAGTTAAAAAACATTTAGTGCACTATTTCTGTTTTCTACCTCCGTTTTGGAATGTCACGGATAACATTCATTGGCTTGTAATAATTACCTTTTAATGTATTTTCATAAACAACTTTGAAAAAGGAAAAAGCATTGATTTTACTAAACGTTTAGTTGATTTATAACAAGGGCAAGAAATCACTTGGACAGTAGGGTAAGGCGGGGCTCGTTGAGCAGAGGGGCAAGTTGGGCAACTAAAGTATCTCAAAAACTACGCATCAAATGACAGAACATCAAACGGATGAAAGTTAGGGATATATAACGGTAATACAATACGTATCAAATGGTTGTTGAACGGCGGCCGAGTGAGATGCACGGGCATATTTTCGATTTTGGACTAAAAAAGTAAAAAAACATATTTTCGTTATTTTTTTTCTTAGATGTTTGAAAAAACATCTGGCATCACTAAACTGTTGACATTTTACCCGTTAATTTGACTTTCGATTACACTTTGCCATTTTTTCCTAAGACTTATAGTTCTTTTTAGTCACCTTACTTATGTGTCACCTTGTCTGGTCGGGGTTGAGTTGAGCAGGTTTGAGAAAAGTTAGTAAAACGGCATTATCGAATGCGGAGAACAAATTTCGTTGTGAGAAACATTTGAAGGTCCATGCATACTTTTAAATTAATCATTATTAAATACTCTTAACAATTTAAGAAAACATCTTAAACCCTTCTTTTTTTTAAAAAAAAAACAAACGTTGATATGCTTTAAAACTATTCAGTTTTTACTTATTTTAAAAATATTTTTACTTAAATATTATTTAGTCAAAAGTTCATAAATAAAAGTTTTAATTTGAATCTTGAATTACGTGTGATTTGTTTTCTATATTTATTATGATGATATTGCTTATTTTATATATATTTTGATTATAGTTAGTATATATGTACTATGTATAAATCATTTTTATATATAGTTATACTATATATTATTTTATTTACTATTGGTATATAAATTGTAATATGTGTGTGTATATTACACATCCAAATAATTGTGTTTATACAAAGCTCTAGTTCTACAAACAGACGCAATCTCTCTCTCTCTCTCACACACACACACAGATATATATATATATATATATATATATATATATATATATATATATATATATATATATATATATATATATATATATATATGTTTAAAAAAATGTAAGTGCAGCTGTGTTTAAGTGAATGTAGAGTTCTGTTGATTGTGGACGATTACTCATCTTATTTACATTTTGAAAGACTAAACTTAGAAAAGAAGAATAGAATAGTCATGTTTTCTTTCCCACCACATTGCAGCCACTAGATGTATCAGTATTATTTTCTTATTTAATGTGTAAGAAAGTAGTGCTCAATTTTAAGATATTATTTTATTTTTCTTTTAGTTATCTCTTGTCTCATAAGTATTAATTTTTTTATTCATATCTTAAATAATCAAATCTTTAATGTTTATATCTGAAATAATTCAAAAATTCATTGAGATTTAAAGTGTTTATTAACAAAGCTATATTTTGGTTTAATAACACAGAAATGTATGTAAGAAAAACATAGTTCATAGTCACAGAAATGCATTAGTTTGTTTATTGCTCAACTTACCCACAGCGGGTGGATTTTGCAGCTTCGTTATCTCTCGGCAATATTTTCTCAAACAAATCATAAAAAGTTTTTTTCTTTCTTCAGTAGTTTTTAGCAGATAAAATTTTCTTTCTAATAGTGAAAAAATTATGTAAATCCGACGCACCGTTTAAGAGATCTGTCAGATTTGATAAAAATTACTGAGCTGGCGCCCCCTACCCTTACTGCTTAAACAGTAGCTGTTCGTATAAGATAGCTTTCATTAATACGGTTGGCAATGAAAGCCTCATTAATATTCTTATATTAACAACCCGCTGTTTTCAACAAATTGAAGTTGGTCTAAATCATGTTTTATGCAAAGGATGATGTAAAAACGTTACTCAAAGGTTCATCAAAAATGAAGCCATTTTGAATTATACACTCGGAACATTCTACAGCACGTTTAATTACATCATCATCAGCCATCATCATAATTAGAACGGTACAATATTTCCATCAAAAAGAAAGAAAAAAAATTTTGTGCTTTTTTTTTAGGTATTTTTTTCCAAAAAATCAATACTTCCAGGATATTGCCGCTCTATTATAGTCAAAACTGAATCTGCATTTGATTAAAACACGCCAAGCCATTACGCATTTGTCTTAACATTAGTTAAAAAGCAAACGATACTCAAAACTATATCTGAATTAAATAACATAACAGCAGATTTATCGAAGATAGAATACTGTTCAAATAATGTTCACATTTCAGTCTATCATTAAATCTTATTGGTTTATCTTCTTTAGCTACTTCGTCTAGGTGTATTAGCCCTCATCTTGATCTCGTGTAGTTATCTTGTCAACTGTTTATCATCATCTGAAAATTGTTTATCATCGTCTGTAGATTGTCATATTTTAAGTTAAAGGGTTAGATTTGAAAAATGTTTAAAGGTCCAAATAAATGCTTGCAAGAGCTCAATTTTACCAGTCGAGTAATCGATCGAGTATCATCCATCAGATATCATTCTTTTACCAGTCGAGTAACCGATCGAGTATCATCCATCAGATATCATTCTTTTACCAGTCGAGTAACCGATCGAGTATCATCCATCAGATATCATTCTTTTACCAGTCGAGTAACCGATCGAGTATCATCCATCAGATATCATTCTTTTACCAGTCGAGTAACCGATCGAGTATCATCCATCAGATATCATTCTTTTGTAAAAAATGCAAAGAATTCTGAAAAGTATGAATTTCCAAAAAAAATTTTTTTGGATACCATTTTGAACTTCAGCATAATCACAAAAGTATATAAAAAAAACAACGAAATACTTCTTTTACATAAACAAGAAGCTTTCATTAAATAGCACCCGATGGATATTCGTTTCTTCTACAAAACTGAAGACCTTTTTAAAAAAACATGCGTTCATTTTTGAATGTCTTCTATTTTCTTGGAATCTTCTTTCTACCACGTACACATCATCTGCACCACCTTGCAGCGTTTACCACTACCGTTAATACCAGTAGGATTACGCTTAATGCAAGATAAAGAGAGTGCAACACCAGTATAAAAATTTTTTCAAAAAGATAGGTCAACCTTCGATTTGTGAAATTGAAACGCAGGAGTGACCCACTCTCCGCAAGAACATTTTTTCCCTATGCAAAAAAAATAAAACAAAATAACAACAAAAAACTTACAAATCTCCCCCCCCCCCCCCCGTACAAACTTTAAGTTCATTTGTATTACAACACAAAATCCGAGTCTAAAAAATATAACTATAAAAAAGTAAGCAGAAAAAGTGAACTAACCTGCCCAATTGTATGCACCTAGTTTTGAAAAGCATTTCCAGCACATAATCTAAACAACCAGTTAAACAAACCGTTGACAAAATATTTATAATTATAAATACCCTTAAATGGACTCTGAACACTGGAGCAAAATGAGTTAAATTTGTTTGGAAATATTTTCTTTCTAGTATATGTTATCAAATAATTCATTTTTTACGTGAAGCGCTTATCCCAGCGTTCATAACCATTCCATTTGATTCTATGGGAGACCAGGCCAACAACCAAAAAATCGTAAGTTGAAATATTTTTAGGTTTACGTTTTTCTGGTTATTTACTGTATTATTAAAGCTCGATATTATACAATTCTTCAAAAAAAAAAACAAAAAAAAAACGTAAGTACGTTTTAATGCTTTTTTTTGGTAATTTTTGAATATTCTTCAGACAAGCTATTTTAAATTTGAATGAAATCGCGATACCCAAATGAAGCGTAACAGTATCCTTAGTTTTATAATTTTCTACAGTAAAGCATTTCTTTTCTATCTTTTGAAAGTTGGTTTAAGTAACTCAATCCCTGTTGGGGATAGGTCAAATCAACAGCTACGGGGTGAACTGAAACAACTGCTCATCTTATCTTGAAAATCAGTGATTACTTCCTTTGTCCTCTTGTTTTATTTTTACTAAAACAACACAATATAAATTAATAACTTAAACGTGTTCTACAGTTGTGGTCAAAAAATTCTTGAGTGCTCAAAAAAACTAACTGCGTGCTTGTTGTTCTTCGTAATTTAAAATGATGTGTTTTAACGTTGATACAAAAAACGATAATGATTTATTTTAAGATTTATACAAAAATCTTTTTGTTCATCTTTAAATTTTCTCTAAATAGTTCTTTTTTTTTTCTGAAAGATTTACTTTCTAAATTGGCCGCGGAAAGAGTTGCAGAGGAAAAACGTTCATTGATGAAAAACTCCCGCAAACAAGGGAGAGAAGCAAAGAGAATTACAACTGATAGACAAGATCAAACAGCATCTGAATTTGATTGTTAGTGACAATAAGTAGACATTTGATACAATCAAACCAAAGGCGTTTGATACAATCAGGACCAAGAGTGACACTTCAAATAAAAAGACAAGAGTCTGTTGGAAAGAGATTAGTGTTTGCAAAGGAACGTGTCAACTGGCTTTTGAATAAGTAGCGCAATATCTTGTGGTCTAACTAGACGATCTTAGAGGTAAATTCAAAATTCCATCACCCAAATTGTGAATTCAAAATCGAATGTTTCCTTCTATAAATCGATTGAGACGCGCTGTGACATTTTGCGCTGCCTTATTGAAACAACTGTTCTTCCATGTTATTCCCATTCAGTAAACTTTCGGGATCACTTCATTGATGATGGTCCTCAAGGATGTATTTGTAGGGCAAGTTTTTCAGGCTGGAGAAACCTACTTTTGTCAATCCATGCAGTAATTAATGTAACATATCTAAAGTTGCTTTACTAATTCTCATTTCTTCATTGGGGTGATTAATTTCTGCAGACCAATAATGTAGTTCTGTTGTCATTTTGATTGTTCTTATCAATTGCAACCTATAGCGTGGCGTGATTGGTCCTTGTAAAAATTTGTACAATATCTCCATGTGGTGGCTAGATAAAAAAAAAAATCCAAGAAAAACCTGTCTATTCAAGATATTCCCTGTCTCTGGAAACAACAGTAAAAACGAAACACTGCCACTGGAAATGATAATAAAAACAAAATAGGGGGGTTTTTCTAATACTTACATTTTTTTTTTCAATTTGCCTCAAACTTTGTCTCAGTTCACCCCGTTAAGGGACTGTATAAACAACCTAACTTGATCTATATGAAATTTAAAAAAATTAGAAAAAAACTCACTTTAAAAAAATTTCTTTTTTTTAAACTCATAAAGATCAAGTTAGGTTGTTTATACCGTTTATTTATGTAACCCTAAAGCCTGATATAGTTTAAGTTAGGCAATCATAATAGGTAACAAATCAAGTTTATTTACGATGATTTTCAAAAAGTGTTTTAACTTCCCGGCATCCCTTAAGAATCAGCAGAAATTAGGATTAGCATAGTATTAAGATTTTTTTTATAACTTTACAAAGATTTGATTATCTAGTTTTAACGTTCTGTAAAAAGTAACAACTGGAAACTTTTTAGAAATTCACCTTTCCTTCAACCATTGACCCCATTTGAGTTTTTAGCCAATCAGGAGACTCGATAACATATATTGATGAACAATTTGGGCGATGAATTGGAAGTAGATCACGTGACTGCATAAGCCTACTTCTAGCCAAACATGAAAAAGATATAAAAAAAGAAAATAAATAAGCCACGTATTATAAAAAATAAAATGTAGATAAGCATTTTGTTTCTGCACATAATACGGCAACAAAGAAATTGTAACAGGATCATTCAGAAAACGATTAATGAATATAGGATCTATCTAACCTGCACTTTCGACATCTATAAACCCGCAGCGGATCTTGTTCCGCAACAAAATTCAGTTCCTTTTTTTTATCCCAGAGATAATTTCTTCCTTTAGATAAACATATACTTTGATATTAATACTGAAAATATCATGTGTTTAGTATGATGATGAGTTTACCAGCTTAACAAAAGTTGCACTAATGAACTACTGCCCAAAAATTTATTCAAAGTAAATTAATTTATTTTTGAAAACCTAGAAATCAAAAACAAAGGCAAAAAAAAAAAAAAAAGATTATTATTAGAATATTACTTTAAACAGCTTTCTCATAAAAATCATTTGTCCGTAATAAAATAATGAACAAAAAAAAAACAACTTATTTTAACGTCTACCTGTTATTTCCTTTTGAAGAAGTGCGGTAGCAAAATTTCTGTACATAGGATGTGTCCGAATGATTTCGTAATTCATAGATCCATATAATTCAAGTTGTAGAAGAAATCCATGATTCGGCCTTAAACAGTACCAACAAATAACGTTTCAATCAGAAGACTTGCTTAAATTTTTTTATGTGATTAATTTACAGGGTGGGCCAGCAAAACTTAGGATTTCTTGAACTATTCTTTAAAATTATATTCTCAATTGTTTAAAATATAATTTTTTCTTTTCCAGAGTGAAAGATAGAAAAACCAGTTTCAAAAGTAGCTTTAATTATAGAACCAACCATGTCCAGTTAGGAAGCTAAAAGACAACAAATAGCAGACTTGCTTCTTGCTGAAATCGAAATTAGACGCATTACGGAGACGTGTTGCGGTGTCTATGAGCACCGTCTACAATGTTAAGGACCAAATTTTAGTTGAAGAAGGCATAAAAAGAAGGTTTAGGATGTGAAGGCATGAATAAAAACCGGGATTTTTATATTTTTTAAAGTCTCTCAAAACCAAAATATTGAAAGATTCTACGGAATCCATGAGAAAGCTATCCTGAGACATGAATATTAGCTCACAGACCATAAGAAGAGCTGTCCACTGATTTACAGCTAAGGTCATATACAAGATTCTGGGAGTTGTGACATCTGATGGAAAAAAGGTTCCTCTCCATTTTTTTTAAACCTGTTGAAAAAGTGGGAGCTGAAGTTTATTATAAGGCCCTACAGTACTCAAAACCAAAATATTGAAAGGTCTTACGATACTTAAAATCAAGTATATTAGAATGAAGCAAAATATCTTGAAACTTAATTTTGAACAGTTGCAACGTCTTCAGATGCCGTGTGCAGGCTATAATAGATAAGAAAGACCCCCATAATGTATAAAATATTTTTTAAGTGCCTTAAAAACGTTTGTTTAAGTTATTGATGTCAGTTGGTCGGTTATTGAAAAATAAATTATTATGTATAGTTTTTAATCTCCTAAGTTTTACTGCCCCACACTTTATTTTAAATATAATTTTGGAAAAATTGATATTTCATCGCAGACTTTAATAGCTTTGAAGAGAATTATGATAAAGTTTGTATAATTATGATGATTATTATAACTATGTAATTAAAAAAAAAAAACAATATTTTTAGGCTTAATATTACAATTTTCTTTTTCTGCGTTGAGTTAAAAAATAAACACAGAGATCACTAATGTCAAGTAGATCAGAAACAATTAAACTTACAGAGCATCGTGCTTAACACTTTGTACAATCTGCAAGGCGTCTTTTAAGCTGATGCGTTTGTTTTTCATAAGGTAAGCTATGACAACAGCAACACTTCTTGATTGTCCAGCTAAGCTAAAATGAAAACCTTGTTGAAAGAAAAATAGCATAAAACAAGAATATCAAATATTACAGAAAAAAAAATTTTACCAATGAACTAAGACATTTACACCGCTTTTCACAACTTTTTCGATGAAATCAACACATTCTACAAGACAATCCAAAATGTTAAATGAAGTCTCATCAAGTGCATAGACAAATTTGGTTGTTGGATACTTCCAATTTATACTATAATCAGCGTGTTTTTTACATAATAAGTAACTTAATTCGTTGCTGTCAACTGTTAGAACAGCTGCAACAGAGCTTTCAATCAGACATTGCCGACATGATGCAAAATCTCTATCAGACAAAAGTAAACAAGAAGCCACCATGTAACAAGGCATTTTTTAGCATTTGATTATAGTACTTAAAGCAATTTTAAAAATATTACGAACATTACGGTTACGAAAGAAATAACAGTTAAAAAAGAAATAACAAAATGCCTATATATCAAATTAAATCCTTTACATAAATCCTCACCACTTAAAAAATATATATTTTTAACATTAACATTTCAAATTTTGATTGAAAATTTTTTATACAAAATGTAAAATGTTTTTCTCACAGTTTTCAATTTCTCAGTTTTCATTTTCTCACGGTTTTCTTTAAAATCAGCAACTGTTGTTTGAATGGTTTATCTTTAAAATGTTGAGGAAGTCTCGAAATGTGCTGTGCAAATTTCATACTTATTAGACTTGGTGTAAACTCTGAGTTAATTTCTTTAGCTACAGCATTCCAGTTAATGCTAGCACGGTCATTAATATTGGATTTTATTAAAACATCTACAACAGAGTCAATTGTTTTACCTAACCAAGCTGGTCTTTTAAGAAAAACAGGCTTGGGGACATTTTCTTCATTATTATGAAACGTTAGCCATCTTTGACGGCAAGCATTCCCTGTTCGAGTACCCATTCCTTTTGAGACAGCAGCCCAATTTATATTATTAGGAGAACTCTTTGAAATTCCCTCAACTATTTTGAACAATTTTTTATCTTCTTCTTTGGTGAAGTGGCTCAACTTTGTTGGTCCAAATAATCTTCCTTCTTCATAAAACATTTTGCACTTTGCAAATTTAGCCTTAACACTTGATGGTTTCCTGCCCATCTCTTTAGCTATTACCTTCCAAGAAGAACCATACAGTTTTTGGAGATCAAATAATTTTTTTATTTCTTCTTCACTAAATTCTTTACGCTCACTCACAATATAACTCTCAGGGTAGAGGCTCTCAACTTTTACCTTGATCTGTCTTATTGGCCTATAAATATTTTCTGCAAGTTCAAAATACATTTTTTCAGGCTTAATTGCACTAACTTTTTTATAAAACTCCCTGAAGTCCAATATATTGTTCAACTCTGTGAACTTTTTTATATTTGCATTTAGAATACGTAGCTCAACCTCTGTCCATGTTCCATCCATATACTTAATGCCGTTTTCATCTAGAACCTTTTTTGTGACATGCCAGTCACATAACAGTTCATGTTTAGGTGGGAAATTGTATGCTTCAAAATCACACTCTTCAAAATTACTGGTACCATATACAAGCTTTAGTTTTGACAAGTTACTAACTGTTGGTACAGCCTAAATAAGGTAAGAATAGTAATAATAATATTTCCCATCATAACTGATTGTTTTTAGATAAGGAAAAAAACATCAGTATATTACAAAAAAACAAAATAAATAACATGGGTGCCAAATAATGCTTAAAAAAAAAAAAGAAAGAAAGTTTAGATTTCATTAAATTTTTATCATACACATAAAATAAAGTTAACACAATGAAAACTAAAAAATAAAAAAAATTATAGTTAAATACCAGACAATTAACATGCTTTAGGCCACAAAATATTTGTTTTTAAAGTTTAGTAAAATACTGTTGATCAAATTTCAGGATGGATTTTTATAAAGTCTTTTTTTAAGTTCAGCCTATATAGTCATAATATAGTTCTTATATATTAGTCACTAAATAAAATTATTTTTTACTTAATAACTTGAATATAAGAAATGCCAATAAGTTCATAAAGTGACAGAAAGTGCAAGAAAAAACTTCTATTCAGTATTTATTTATTTTTTGAAGCCCCAAGATGTAAGTTAACCTCCTATTATCAAATTAAAAGAGTAGTTTAATGTTTTTATAACTGATATGTAAGTTAAGATTTATTTTCCATAGATTAATATCTTCTTACTTTCTTAAGAAATATTTTTCAATTCTAAATGGTCTAATTGCTTAAAGTTTAACATTTTGATTTATCAAAGTTAATAAGCTGAGACATCAAAGATAACAAATTCACAATTTATTATTGGAAAGAGTCTACAAATAGTACTTGATTACCTGTGCGTTGTGTTTATAGAAGAAAAATGCTAGGTTATTAATTGATTTACTCTTAAGGATACAGGAGTATACAGCAGCAATCAAAAAGGTGAGACCACTTATTTTTATAGCTTTTTGATTTGTAAATATGTTGATAGAAGTTGATGGAATTTTATGACAGTAAGCTTATTTTCATATTTTAATTTAATCAAATTTAAAAAATCTTACATTTTCACAAATTGAATTATTTAAATTCTCTGAAGGAAGACTTTTTATAGCAAGTGAATCAGTTGTATCTGCTTGATCTAGCTTAACAGGATGTCTGATAGGAGCTAATTCTGCAACACCTGACTCATCAGTCTGAAAAAGAAAACTTGAAATCATGATCTCAATCAAATTTGTTGCTGTACTAAAAAAAGTACTGCAACAAATGTAGCAACAAGCATTAAAATACACTCTCCTTTACAGAAAAAAAAAAAGAGAATAAAATTCATTCTACCAACTTAATGCTTTTCAAGTTTGTATATATAAAAATTATGAGTTTTGAAAAATAACAAGATTATTAGATTATAAGATAAAAATTATACCAAAACAATTGCATCTCTTTTCTTTTCTTTCTTCCTTTTTTTCTACAAACATTTAATAACAATTTGATTGCTCAGAAAAAAATTTTTTGCTTACAAAACTTTTGATGCTTACAAAAGAAACTTAATGACAATTTAATTGAACTTTCAAATCATTTCTTAATTCAACATATTGTTTTAATCAGTGAACATTAAGCTTTCTTAAAAAAATCTCTTGCGTTTTTTGTGCTAGAGAAATGTTTTTAAAAAAATTTTTTTTAGACAAAAGTAGAAGCTGAAGAAAGCTTAACACAAGATGAGACTATTTCTAAGAAAAAGAAAAAAAAGAAGGCAAAGCAATTGGAGGAATAATGATGAGATTTACGGCGAAGAAGCTTGTTTTTTATTTGCTATTTTTTTAAAGTTAAATATCTCACAGCAAATATTCTGGGTTTATTCAAAACTAGTTTAATTAACGTGTAGCCTAAAGTAAATCTGAGATTTATTTTTATTCACATTGTGAAAACATTATACATATGTTGAAAAGACATGAAGTTGCGCGTATCTATGCTGATATTTGTACATTACCAACCTTATATTACTTTGTAATGACATAAATAGAATTTACCCTTAAAAATTTTAGTTTAAAAAATATTCGATCAATGTAATAAATATATTTAAAATTTTCTAAAACAAATCTTGATGTTTTTCGCTATACGTATCGAGACAAAGACTTTAATTGAAAAAATTTGATTTCGTCAACGCTTTTGAAGGGTTTCCATGGATAATAATCTGAAAGTATTACCAGTAAACCTCATAAGCTGCGAAAAGGTCAGATACCAATTAACAAATTAACAAAAGTTTCGTTACGGTTGATTTATTTACTAAACACTATTAATAGAAATACTATTATTAAGATTTAAAGAGAACAAGAATAGATTAAAAAACTTTTAAATCGTCGATATGTTACAATTCCCGAAAGATTCAACGCTTAAAAATCATTTACTTTGGTAGTAAAGAAAAGAAAGACATTAAAAAACACTACTGAACGGATTAAGAATTTAGAATCTATTTTCATTTAAAATGTTTTAGCTCTTTATTAAAGAATTATTTGGAAACCTAATCAAGAAATTTTCATTTTTTAAAATAGGACGTTAAATTATGCGTCCTATTTTAAAGTAAATTTATTACATTGATCGAATATTTTTTAAACTAAAATTTTTAAGGGTAAATTCTATTTATGTCATTACAAAGTAATATAAGGTTGGTAATGTACAAATATCAGCATAGATACGCGCAACTTCATGTCTTTTCAACATATGTATAATGTTTTCACAATGTGAATAAAAATAAATCTCAGATTTACTTTAGGCTACACGTTAATTAAACTAGTTTTGAATAAACCCAGAATATTTGCTGTGAGATATTTAACTTTAAAAAAATAGCAAATAAAAAACAAGCTTCTTCGTCGTAAATCTCATCATTATTCCTCCGATTGCTTTGCCTTCTTTTTTTTCTTTTTCTTAGAAATAGTCTCATCTTGTGATAAACTTTCTTCAGATTCTACTTTCATCTAAAAAAAAATTTTTTAAAAATGAAACTTAAAATCCTTAAGAAAATTTGTAAGACAAAGATTATGGTTTATCAATGTGTTAACCAGCTATAAATTTGATCTACTGATTTTCTTCAAACCTGAACATGCAAATTATGCTTGAAACTTGAATCAATTTTAAAACTTTATCAAGTTTAAATTCTTTTGGTTATAAAATTAATGAAATAGGGCAGATATAATACAGCTTTTGGCACCACATATTAAAATATATTTAATGTTAGTCACCTTAGATATTTTGAACCACTTTCTGGGTTAGCAAAGAAAAACACAAGGAGAAGAAATTAGTAAAGCAATATTTCTGCTAATGAAAACTCACCTTATTTTTTCTTGAACTTTTCACTGACTCATTTTCATTTTTGATGCTCATCTGAAATTATGAACCAAATAAATTTAGACATGTTAAATATTTTTTTTTTGAAAGAAGCTCAACCCAATATGCTTAATATTAAGTTCAGCAAAAATTCAGGTTGTCAAATATAAAAATAGTTTTGTTTTATACTTTGTTGTGCTGTTTCATTTTTTACTGTATTTGGTGTGTATTGTTTCAATATAAACATCCTCAGAAAATTTTTCAAAATTTTGAAACAGAGCACAAAGAAAGTGTTAACATCCAGCAAATCAAATGTCTCTAGCAAACCTTTTTAAAAAATTCAGTTGTGAAGACTAGTTCCTTAGACACTTGTCAGCCAAGATTAAGTTAAGCACTTGAGAGTGATGCTTTTATGAATATCTTTATCCCATAACACAGCTTTCCTGAAAGGAAAACACTGTCTATATCTCTTTTAAGTGATTTGAATGAGGTCATTATAGAGAAACTCTGTGCTATATTTAGGAAGTAACAAAACAAGTGTCATTGTTTATACCTGGACAAATTGAATGGTGTGTTCATTTTTAGGAATGAATATTTACTTTATCAAGAACTGGAATCTTAAGTATGCATGTAGAAGTTCACTTCTCAAATCTTAACTGTGATAATAATATCATTATGACAAAATTATTGAAATATTTTAGTTGTGCAACAAGGCTTCACACATTTTTAGTTCACACTTTTAAATAGTAAATGAAATATGAGTTAATTATTTGAAATGCACTTCCTTCATCTGGAAAAGACTAATTACAATGCTTGCAATATGAGACTGAAAAGCACTACCAATAGGGGCATTAATGTTAACAAAAAATAAGAAATGATGAGCAAGAACAGACAAATGAAGAAGTATATGTCTTTCTAATTTGACAGTATAGATCTTCAAGAAATTTCAAAACTGAATGCAAATTATTTTATAATGGTTTTTTCTTTTTCTTAACATTTTACTTTAAGACAATTTTTTAATTACGAATTTTTGGCTGGAGATTGCTAGCATGCCTCTGAAAAATTATGCATATATACACTTTTACATTATTTGAAGAGAATTTTAATTTTGAAAAAGAAAAATACTTTAGGAACATTGTCTCATACTTTCTCGTCAAAATCAATTAAAGCTTAACTCAAATGAAAATCAAAAAAGGATTATGCATATTTCTTTATTTGATTTCTTGAAAGCTGAGGAGAATATTTTTACTTTAGAACAATTTTTCAGTTTAAAAGCCCAAACATTTAGGCTCTTTTTCCCTTTGTACCTTGCAATTCAAACTTATTTCTGGTTATAAAACTCACACAGTTTTTTTTTTTTTTGCTTTTTAATTTAGACAATGGTAAATGGTAGTAAAAATAGTGGTAAAAATGGTGGTAAAAGTGATTAGCTTTTATTTTTGTCATATATTTTTGTAATAACTGTTTTAGCTAAAAGAAAAATGAATCTTATTAAAACTTATTTTCCTTTTGGCTGGTGATAAAGATTAATAATGGTAATTTTTTTATTACAGCAGATATTTTTTAAGCTGTGAATAAGTTTTAAAACAGATTACTCAATTTGAATATAGCATATGATTCAGTCATAATGTCAGCTAATGATCTAGTTATATGGTCAGCTGATGATCCATAATCAGTCTGTTTATTGTGAATTTAATGCAATTCAAGTAATTCAAGTAATTAGTTCGATTCAAAATTAATGATTCAATCTTTTAATCTTTTTTTGTCTAATTTTTTGTTTTTAATTTAAGTGTTTTGTTCTTAGCTAAAAATATTAAGAATATTAATATCATTAAAATATTAAGAACTTGTATATAAATTATTTTCAAGTTTATGCTTAATTTGTATTTGCATCATAAGTGTAATAACATAAGATCTCAACACATGATAATAAATTTACAGGGATGTTCCTTGGTAAAATTATTTTTTATAACACCCAACTTATTAAATTCTTAAGTAAGATAAGTAGCTCTGATTAAATACTCTGCACCATTTTTTATATTATTTTAGTAAATAGTCTATGCTATTTCTTTGTCATTCATTAAGTTGACGGTTCTTCATTATTTGATTTGCATACCGATGAGATTGTTAAGACAAATGGTTAAATTACTTCAAGTGTTCACTTTATTTCTGCTAAAAAAAGCTGTTTTAAGTAGATGATTTTAATTGTGATGATGATGAACTTTACAAGCTTTAAAATAATTCTTCATGAATTAGGCAACTTGAACCCAACCCAATTAACTTTGGAAAAAAACTTTCCCTGTGTACTTAAGCTTACAATATAAATGTCATATGTGTGTGTTATAATAAAAACGTGTGTATGTATGTGTGTGTGTGTATGTGTGGGTATACACACACACACACACAGAGTGGCTTTCAAAAATATAAGGTCCCTTTTTTAGCAATTACTTAAAATATTTCCATGTTTTTTAAAAAAATAAAAAAAAAGAGAGATTTTTTCTTTTAATTTTATTTGGAATACAAAAAAAAAAATTTTTAATATTGTTTTGGTACCAAAATCAATCAAAAAAAAGAATCATGTCAAAAAAATGTAATAAAAAAATGTATCAAAAATGTAAGGCCATGCTTTAATTCAGTATTTGGGCTGACCACCACATGCTTTTATGCAGGCTTGAATACAATTTGGCATAGATTCAATCAGATGCATACATAATTCCCTTGGAATTTTGTACCAAATTTTTGAATAAATATTTTGAAATCCTATCCTCTTATGAGAAATCCATCCTCATATACTTATTGCCTTGTTTTTTTGGTAAACAAAATCTATCCTTAGATTCCTCTGAAGCTGATCTTTTAACAATAAATCTTGATTTATGATTAACCACTTCAAAATTTGATTCATCACTAAAAACGACCTTATCTTTTACTGAGCAGTGAAGTGTTTCCTTACATCACTTTCTTTTGTTTCCTTACATCACTCTCTTTCATCTCTCAGTCTTAAAAGAAGTTTTCTGGCAGCAACATAACAATCAATATCTTTTTTATTAAGACAGCTTCTAACTGTTCTAAAATCAATACTAACATAGCCAGCATTATTACTAAACTCAGATGACAGTTCTCGGTAGCTAATTTTAAGATCTTCCCTTACCTTTAACACAATAAAAGCTTTGATCCCTAGAATTAAGTTTTGATAGCTTGCCAACTCTTGGTGAATTTTTACGTCATTTAAAATTTTGTAGTTTTTCAGCATTGTTTGGACACAGCATAGTGAAACACCACATAATCTTGTTATCTCTTGTTGACTTTTTGTGTTGTTTCTTGTTGACTCTTTGGACCAATTATTTGCCATGTGACTTTGGATGGACCAATTATTTGCCATGTGACTTTGGATGGACCAATTATTTGCCATGTGACTTTGGATGGACCAATTATTTGCCATGTGACTTTGGATGGACCAATTATTTGCCATGTGACTTCTTGTGATAGTGATTTACTACCCATTTTTCTACTTTTGGTGTGCCAAGAATTTACCACTTGAAATATCTTTTGAAATACTGGTTAGAAATTGATTTTTTTTCCCTGAATTTATTTGTTATTTATATTAATCATAGCAAGTACTAGTTTTTAGGATTCTTGTATAATTTATTTAAGAGCTATTGAGTTTAAATTAACTGACCTTATAATTTTGACAAGTTTTTTAACAAGTAATTAATAGGATTGCTTTAATTTACCACTAAATTTCTCAGAAAGGATAAGTAGGACCATTAAGTGTTATGTATCATTAGAAAGCTAATTAATTAGTTAAAAAGGGTTTTTAACTACTCATCATTTAAAAAATTAATTAAGAGATAATAAATAGCAATCAAAAAGAATTAAATGACCTTGTACTTTTGAAAGTCACTGTTATATATTTCAATGAACTGAAATTTAAAAACTCTTACATCTTCAGATATTGAATTATTATCTAAGCCCTCTGGAGGAAGATTTTGCATATCAAGCAAATCAGTTGTATCTGCTTGATCTAGCTCAATAGGATGTCTGATAGGTGTTAATTCTGCAGCATTTAACTCATCAGAATGTCTAATTGGAGTTGTTTCTGTAGCACCTGACTCAACAGGTTGTCTGGTAAGAGTTAATTCTGCAGCACCAGACTCACCAGGATGTCTGATAGGAGTTAATTCTGCAGCACCTGACTCATCAGGATGTCTAATAGGAGTTAATTCTGCAGCACCTGACTCATCAGCCTAAAAATGAAAACATTTTTTAATCTCAGTTAACTTTTTTGAAGTACTATAAATAGCACTGCAACAACATAGCAACAACATAGCAACATGCATTTGACAGGTGGTGACAAAAAAAAAAGCGTTTTTTTTTAAAGTTGTATCCCTACATGTAAATTATAGAACAAATTGTAGCATTTTGTTTTTAAAATAGAATAAAAAAATTAATTAAATTGAATGCACATGAAAACGGTGAAAATAAGTAACTCAAATCAAAAGCTCTTATGTTAATGTCTGTATAACTTAGGGTTGGGTATCCCGGGATTCTGCGGTTTTTAACAATCCCAAAATGCCGGGATTAAGCATTTAATCCTGGGATTTTTTTTTAAATTGTTTTTGGTCGAACATTTTTAAATTAAAAGTTCTTTGGTTGAGATTTGACTATTTTTATATTGAAAATTCCTAAATTATTTTTTTTTGTTCAATTGCAATCAAATTCGAACTTTACAAATTCAAAATTCTTGCAATTATAAAACTTATGTCTTTGAATAATGGGATTAGATTTATTGTAATAGTTAAAAATGAATTGCAATGCTATTTTAAAAATTTGTTGGTGTTTAGTCGAATTTACTCAAGTTTCTTACCATTTTTATCTCAAAATAGACATTATCTGTTTGTGACTATTTTATAGTACTAGTTTTAATTAAATTAAAATTGCTGGTTATTTGAACAGTAAATTTTCTAACAGTAAATTAAACAGTATAACAGTGAGTTGAGTTACTCAGCTACATAATTAACAGCTTATGAGTCTGAATCTGATATTGAACTTTCTGTTTCAAATAAGGCATTACTCGAAAATGTTCTGACTCTCCATCTGAATCTAGCTGTAAAAAAAGTACATTTGCCTCGCATACTTATTTGATGTAAAACTTTGTCAGTGAAAATTCAAAAAAAGAAATGCTGTTGTTTGAAAATGGAGGAACACGTAGTGATTTTTTGCAAAGAGTGAATAATTTTTTAATGACTATTAAGCCTACCAGTGCAGAGTCTGAATGTGCTTTTTCTGCGACCGGACTTTTTGCAATAAAATTAAGAAGTCGCCTGGGCGATGAAATTTTGGATATGCTCTGCTCCCTCAAAACATATTTTAAAAGTAATCAAAAATAACTCCATATGTATATTATATTGATAAAAACAACAAACTCTTTACAATTCAATAATTAAGTTATAATATATATTAAATAATAAATTTATATATTAAATAATAATATTAAAAAACTAAAGAATTTCTTTGTGATTTAATAGTTTTTTCTAAACATACTTTAAATGTGTTATTGATTTTCTTAAAATTTTACTAAAATAATATGTTAAAATCTTTTAAGAGCAGGTATTTAAATATCCTGGGATCCCCGGAATAGGCAAATGTAATCCCGAAACCCCGGGATTTTAAATACAGCACAGGATTACAAACCCTAGTATAACTTCTATAAATATAGAATGCATTCTTATCAGTTTTTGAAAAGATTGTACTCTAGCAACTGCAGGCTTTGCAAGTTCTTAAATACAAAATTTATGAACTAAAGAAAACAAAATTACTAAAATAAAAAGTATACCAGTACAAATAGATCACTTTTCTTTCTTTTCTTTTTTTTTTTCTAAAAATATTTAAAAAATTTTAAAGAATCTTAATTTAGTTTAATTGCTTTATATCAAAGGGAGGAGAAGAGGGAGGGGGAAGGAGGAAGGAGGAAGGAGGAAGGATGAGTGTGGGATGGGGGAAGAGAGAGGGGGAAAAGGGCAAAAAAAAAACAAAAAAAACAATTATCTCTGAAAGTAATTCTAACAGATTAATTTCATTCCAGCTGTAATTATATATCTTATAATTTTCAACATAATAATGCAAATAATAATGTAAGTAAAAACATTTGATGCTCACAAAATAGGAAACTGTAGTTTGAGGATCTGTATATTATTTAGATAAAAATCATAATTAGAACCCAAAATCGTCTGTTTATTTTAATTAACCTTCATAATCCTAACATCCCAATATAATTTTAGGTTATTTAAATTGTCCAAGTGGCATTTTAAAAGTAATGAAATACTATTTTGTTATATTTTATCTATTCAACAAAGTATGAAAAAAAAAATCCTTAGTAGCAAATAATATTGACATTATTGGGTCAATATTGGTCCAAGATACCCAATATTGTGCAATTATTGCTCACTACTTGGGATACTAAGTGATAAAAACTACATTTATTCCACTAATTTTGCAATAAATTATATGAAAACTGCCTTTGCAGTGTTAAAGTTTCACAACTTAAATTGTATTTTTATGATTGTCTTCAAAAAAAAAAAAATTACACTTAATTTCAAATTCAATAAAAATAATGAAGAGAGCTTGAAAACATTTATCAATGTAGAATTGGCATTTAGGGAAGCCATTAATTTAGAACTTTACATTGTAACTAGGACTAATAGTCAAAACTAACACACGAAATCCTGAAAATATACTCAGCAAAATAAAAAAAACTTTACTATCTCAAGAAATGTATAACTGTGCACTGGGGGTATGAATTTGTAACAAGAAACAAATTTCATCACAACATTTTATGCTTTTTTAGTGAAAATTTCAAAAACTTACTTTTTTAGGTAGTGAAGTGTTACTTGAATGCTCTGAATCAAAGTTTTTCCTACCAAGTGAATCACTCTTATCTCCTTCATCTAGCTCAACAGAATGGCTCATAGGAGTTACCAAGTTTAACTCATTAACCTAAAAAAAACCTTATACTCTATAATCTCAATCAATTTTAGATGTTTTACTATCATTTATAAAACTTTACTACCTGGTTTTGTTCAAACTGCTAATGAGCATAAAGTTTCAAACTCCTGTTTGGCATAAAGTTTCAATTGTTAAAAGTAAACTATATTCACCCCAAAGGCTATTGTGTTTACATGGTTGAACTTCATGGATTTCAGATGGTCAACTTAGGTGGCAGTGTAGGTGAAGATTGATTCAACTTATGACTCAAACTTAATCTATACTACAACCCATCTGATTGCCCTGTGGCTTTTCTTAGTGTTGAGCAACATAGTCTCAAAAAATATGCATAACAAAATTAAAATTGAAGGACTCTGAGCCATGTCACAACATTATCTTACTCTAAACCAATTCATACAGCAAACCATCTTTTATTAGCCCTGGTTTTACTCCAAACAGAATAACAACCCAGAACAAATCTACTCTATTTGAAAAGCGTTTTTTTTGAGACAAAAAGGTACTGAAAAACCTAATTTGGTCATCTTAATGTCCTAACTGCAATTCTACTAACTTCTTTAGGGATCACCTCAACAGATGTATTCAAATCACAAGTCAAATCTATCTTTTGAAGTTGCTACAAGAGAAATAGGGTGAAATTCAAGATGAAGCTTTGGCTTTTAAATTCTTCTTGATAATCATTAATTACATAATTATCATAACTATCATAAATTAAATTTTTATAGTTAAACATAAAGTTAAACTAATACTCAATTAACATTTCATTAATTAGCATTTCAGTAATTTGCATTTCAGTAATTAGCATTTTATTAATAAGCATTTCATTAGTTTGCATTTCAGTAATTAGCATTTCATTAATTTGTATTTCATTAATTAGCATTCCAATAATAAGCATTTCAGTAATTTGCATTTCAATAATTAGCATTTCAGTAATTAGCATTTCATTAATTAGCATTTCATTAATTTGCATTTTAATAGCTAGCATTTCAATAATTAGCATTTCAGTAATTTGCATTCAACTGTGGGCATTACAAGATTTTACAAATATCTAACACTTAAAGCAACATAAATAGTAAAGATAAAAAAGTATACCGTTGCATCTCTTTTCATTTTTTTCTTTCTTTTCTTTTCTTTCTTTCTTTTTTTCTACATAAATTTTATTACAAATTGCTTTTTAATTCGCAGTTTGAATTTCATAAAAGATTTCATAAATCACTCCACAAAAAGATTCCATGCAAAAAGATTCCACAAAAAGATTCCACGCAAAAAGATTTCACGCAAAAAGATTCCATAAATTTTTTAAAGAAACTTTAAACAGTTTAAAATTACATAAAAATTTTCATTTGAAAGTCGAATTTGTGTTTTCTGTTTTTTCAAAATATCTAAATATCAAATTGCATTTTAAATATGGTTCAGTGTGTCCTTATAGATCAGCTAACCAAAATCATATTGCTTGTAGCTAATTAGCTTTTTAAAACAGTTTTAAATTTAATCAACTAATTCAAGCTGTTCAGCTAATACAAGGTTGGATAGTTTTTTATTCTAAAAGTACATGGTAGTTGATGGAATTGATAACTCTTTTAAAATTTAGATAAACTTAATATACCGAGGTTATTTGATAACTATTGGTCCTGAAGCTTGAGAATCTTATTCAATTTATGATTATTTATAAAATGATATTTCAATAGTTATACAAAAATGCTGAATTACAACTTGTATCCACAAGAAAAGAAAATTCAAGGTAAGAAAAATATCTTTAAGATCATGTGGAAAATAATTTATCATTCAAATCTAAAATTATCATAAAAAATAGCAGATAGAAATTAATAACTGATAAACAAAAAAATAGTATAATTACCTATACATAATTTAATATATGTATAAAAATATGCATAACAAAATGTATATAATATAATATATATAATTTGTATAAAAATCATATGTAATATATGTAAAATAACATACAATTTGTGCAACAAAACAAAGGTACTTACATTTTCAAGATGTACAACCTCATTTAAAAAAACTGATTGAAGATTTTTCTTAACTTTTATATTTATTTTTTCTTTTTCATCTAATATAGAGCATATTATAGAACTATTTCCAGGGGAATCTAGATCTTCAGGAGAGTCACTTAAGTCACCAGTCTAAAATTTAATTTTTTAAAATTTTTTTCAAATATGTCACCTGCTTTCATGATGGCAAAATGAATTTTCAACTGCAATACAAAAGTCTGTACAAGGTTGAATCATTATGGGTATGCAAGTTAAAGCTTTCAGGGAAATTTGTAAAAAATGAAAACTTAAAATACTATTTCATAATACTTATATTATTAATACTATTTATAAAAAAAAAAAGTATTATTGAAATATTAATAAATACCATTTCATAAATATATAAGTGTAAAGAATATTTCACTGAAACATCTTGAAAGCAGATTTAAAAAGATAAAACAAAAATGTTATACAGTTGAATCTGCAATACCTTTGCAAGACTATCAGTTTTATCAATAAAGTTATCTATGGAATCAATCCTTCGTTTTTTCTTTGATTGTGTTTTCTAAACAAATAACCACAAAAATATCAATTATGCATACACTGTTGCATTTTGATCAAAAGATCAAAAGCATGCCTTTAAATAAAATTAAAAAATTTTTTTTTTTTTTTTCGAAAACCATTAACTAAATTTTGGTGATATTTTGTTAATAGCATAAAAACAATTACAGTCTTCTCTAGGAGATGTGCGTGCCTCACACACTAAAATTTCTGAGGGATGCAAAAGAGTACACACATTTAATTTTGTAGAAGGTTTGAAAAATTTTATGCTTTTTGAATTTCAAGAATGTTCTTCACAAAACAAAAATGTCACTAATAGATAATTCAAAAAAATAAATTTAAGTTTTACATTTCCAGATTGTATTGTTTCATTTGAACGCTTCAACAGAGATTTCTTGTGCATCTTTTTTTTATGCTTTAGCTCAGCAGGATGCATCATAGGACTAATTGATTCTTCTGAAATATTGCTGGAGCCATTAGTCTAAAGATTATTTTGCAAAAAATATAAAGAAAGTCAATCTACACAAAAAGTATCAATTTATAAAAAATAAACTTCTAACAGCTTTATCTACAATAGCAGACAAAAAGATAAAAAAAACACTCTTTTTTTTACACAACTTAAAACTGAAGTTTGCATTTAAAAATCGATGGAATTTTTATGCAAGGTAATGCTTAGTATTTGTTATTGATTTTTAATGCTTTCATTATTTTTATCATAGCATTTAACACAATTTTATAACTTATTTAACAAAAACTTAAAATATTATACTACAGCAAAGGAAAAAATTGTTTGTTTTTTTACACTATTATATCATCAAATACTAAAAACTAAATTAGTATTGAATTGAGTAACTTTTTGCTTTAAAAACAGCCTGACATCATCTCAGTATAGAAACCAGAAGCTTAATGAGGATGCCAATGGTTAACTGGTAACAGATTTCCTAAATTTGTGCAAAATATCAATTAAAATGCTTCCAAAGATGTTCATCTAGATTAAGTTCTGGATTTTGTGATGGTCACTTCAAGATATGAATTTTATCTTATTGGGATATTCTTAGGAGAAAATTTTCTGTATTTACAAGTGATTTGTAAAAAAATCATTTGTTGTTTACAGAATATTTGGTTTTTTTTCTTCAATATAAACTAGATCTAGTTTACTTAACTGGTCAGTTCAAGTAAATATCTATTATATTCATATATAATATTCAAGTCAAGAAATATTTATAAGAGCCTTAAGAGGTTTAATAATTTACCCAAATTTTTAAATTCTAAAAGGAGTTAATTTCTAATAATCATCTAAACTTTTCAAGTTCAACTAAAGATCTCAGCAATGCAATTTTTTATCAAATTTGAGATTTAATCAAAAATCGGATTGCTGAGATCTTTAGTTGATCTTAAAAACTTCAGAGATTTATACTTTTAGATTTTAAACATTTATTCCGTTTGGCATTTGAATGTTTAAAATCTCGTTGTATAAAATCAAGATTGTTTTTATTCAGAACAATATTTAATTTTAAGAAATTGATTTCAGACTGCATTAATTTACAGAATCCTATTTAAATAAAAATAATAAAAAAAAAAAAAGAAACAAAAACTTTTACAATTTTATCATTCACATCAGTTATTTCTGTTTTTAGCTTTTTCTTTTGATGTATTCCCTATATAAAAAAAAAAATACTTTACAACTTAAAAAATTGTTTTGCTACACAAAAAGAAATAAAATTTCTACATGAAAAGAAATAATTTGGAATACTTTCTACCAAATTAAACCTTGTTTCGCTTTTTTATGATTTGCTGCATAGGAGCAAATCATAAAAAAGTGAAACAAGGTTTAATTTGGTTTAGTTTGCGACTTTAAAATTTTTTTAAAGGCCTAAAAATACTTACCCTACCAACCAAAAGTTTGAAATCACCCCAAATTTTCCTATAGATATGTATATAATTTGTAATTTATTCAAGTTAATTAACAGCATTCACTATTATTTTTTTTTTAAATGTTTTATTAAATATCAATTTTTAAAGAGCTTTATAAGAATTTTACTAAATTTCAATTTTTTATCAGATTTTTAATATCAATAATGACCTGAAACATGAGAATACACACACACACACACACACACACACACACACACACACACACAAGGGCTATGCATAAGGGCTTGCTATAAATAATGATATGGCCACCTCACTCCCTAGACTTGAATCGCATGGAATTGCTATTGAAAGAGTTAGACATTAATATCCAAATTTACTGTCCAACATCTCAAAATAATGCTTGTTACCTTCTACAGGATATCTGAGAGAATCTAAAAACTATACTAGAAAAATTGCCAAGTTTATGAACACAGTTATTAAAAGAAACTGAGGTTTCTTTGATGAAAATTAGATTTGGTACCAACTATCCAATTGAAATTTTTGTACAAATAGAAATAGATTTTTAACACTAATGTATTTATCATATGCTGTTATCTGTTTTTTACTAACAATGTCATTGAAATGTCAAATATTTGATCTAAAGATACAAGAAAATGAATTATTTTTAAGAGATTACAAACTTTTGATTGGTAGTAAACCTAATGAATGAAAAAATGTTTTTGTCTCAAAGTTATCTTCTATACTAAAAGTAGCTAAATTATGAGTAAAAGAAAAACAGGAAGAAGTAAAGAATTATGTTTTTTAAAAATTTTAATCTTGCATTTTCATAATCTTCATTATCGTTAACTGGAGTTTTAGCATGCAGCTTTGAATTCTTTATTTTAAACTTCTTCTTCTGGTCCTTCTTGCAGTTCGTCTCATGAAATGATAAAGTGTCTGCATCATGCTATAAAAAAAAAGTAACAAATCAATATGTGAAAAAAACTTTGTAAAGTTCTTAGTTATTTCAAAAATAAAAAAATTAAAAAAAAAAAAATTAAGGGTTTAAACAACTGCACTGTTTCAAAGGCATATGTATTTATGTATGTATGTATGTATGTATGTATGTATGTATGTATGTATGTATGTATGTATGTATGTATGTATGTATGTATGTATGTATGTATGTATGTATGTATGTATGTTTGTATGTATGTATATCAAATTGCCAATAACTTCAAATATTGCTGAGAAATCATTTTAAAATCAAGTTTGGCTGAAGTTGGCTATCCAACTTAAGTTTAATGGCAACTAAAAAACTATGAAACAGTATATTTTGATAAACTTCCACAAGATGACACAACACAACAAAATATTTTTTTACTTATTCATCGAAGTAGTAGTTAAAAACTTATTATTTCAATTAAACAAAAAAAGAAAAAAGCTAAAGGGAATTCTTTTTTACATTAGTTTAATGTACCTGAAGAGCAGAATGCTTATCTCTTACAAAATTCTTCTTCTTTTTTTTGAACAACTATCTAAGAATAATTAATAAATCTAAAATTTCTATATTAGTTTAAAACTTGAGTATGAATTTTTGATATCATATTGCAAAGTAAGTAATCAGAAATATATTTACTTCCTTTTGTACATAATTCTTAAAGATGACCTGATGATAATCTGGATTTAATCTACAAATATTGCCTAATGTATGGTCATTTTATCTACAAAAATCAATGGTATTGATAAGGCACAACAAAGTATTGTCAGTTAATCATTTAATAATTTTTTGATACTCACACTAGAAGGTTCCTTTTCAAACTGCCCCTAAAATATAAGAATAAAAACATGCATACATGCATACATACATACATACATACATACATACATACATACATACATACATACATACATGCATACATACATACATACATTACATTACATACAACCATAAAAAACCACATATTTTATGCAAAGTATCACATAAATAAATAACATTGCACTTATAAACATTTTCACATACATAACAATAAATACACTAAAAGTACGAGTCTCAATCTTTTCCATTAGAAGCTATTTTAAGTGCTTAACTTATTTTAAGAAGCTATTTTAACTTATCAACAATACAAAGCTTAATTTTTTTTACACTGGTTTTATTAATACTTCCATTTGATTCAAGTTCCACTTTATCCTCTTATATGCAGACTGTGCTGGTTTTTTAATTGTATAATTTAAGTGGCATATAAAGTACACATTGGTTGCCCATAGAACTGAGACA
Source organism: Hydra viridissima (assembly GCF_058129835.1). Classification (NCBI taxonomy): domain Eukaryota; kingdom Metazoa; phylum Cnidaria; class Hydrozoa; order Anthoathecata; family Hydridae; genus Hydra; species Hydra viridissima. The sequence continues at coordinate 15,473,750 of NW_028324309.1, forward strand.
GAGTGCATAACCTAAGAACTTCTTTTTAACTAAAAAAGCATCAGAGTCAAAGAGCTACATTTGTATCATAAGATAAAGGCCTTTTTTTGTGTTATTGAATGCATATAGAACCTATATGGTGAAAGGTTTCATAACTTATTTCATCTGTTTATGCTATTTTTCAACAAAAGTGATTTTTCAACATGTTGCTGTGTTTTATTAACTTCTAAAGCATAACCTTAATTTTTACCAGGAGTTTGTGTACCCTAAGTACATAAAAGTAACAAGAAAAACAGGGAATGTCAGTTTCAGATAAATGGAGAGTTTAATTTCAGAGCCTTTTTTACTACAATCAAGCAATTGAATTTTACTACAGTTAAGCTATTGAATTTTACTACAGTTAAGCTATTGAATTTTTAGAGAGATGATCTTGTAAAAACAAACCTCAAGTTTTGGTGTCACTATATTTTAATTAAAACATGCATAAAAGTAGGTTTAACCTTTTGTGAAAACAATTTTTTGCTCTTTCTTTGACCACTTGAACTTTTTTCAGCCATTAGACTTTTTAGCTATTATAACAAAAATTATTAGTTTAAAAATGATTTTTCTAGAAAAAAAGTTGATAAAACTTGATTGATAGAATTACAACTGAAATTAATGACTTTTTTTGTTATATTTGTTTATTGTTAAATACGAAGGATCTTGTCTTTTTCAATCTAGCTAGAGAGCTAGAAACTCAAAAATGAATTGGCGCTGATTTTCGTCTATCCACGTGCTTTATGACTAGTTCACGAAAATTGACCGCAATTAAATTAGTAAATGAATATTTGAAAAAATTCAAGAACTTGATTATAAAACCAAATTTAAAGGGTTCTTTCAAAAGAAAACTGAATACGAGTGTGTAATTAAGGGAACTTAATTAGAGTATATATTTATCAACCTAAGAGCTCCTTTCGGAGGGCCTCAATTTTTATTCCGTTTTAGACAACTTTTTATTCCGTCTTAGACAACTTTGAACGGTTTGTATAGACATTTCTCTAATTCGATTGCGCAACTAATTTCTCAGCTTGAAAAAGAGGCCAGTAAGGACAAAAATGTAAACAAATAGCTGCAAACAATTTAAAGGATAATTCTTAATAAATTACTTGTCCAATAAAAAATGAATGGATTTAATAGTGACTGCTTTAAAGATAAAAAAATTCAAAATCTAATATTAGATGATATAAATAGAGATCTGAAGATAGAATTAAATTCAAAAAAAGATGTATCGTTAAAAGAAGATATGTGCTGGGGAAAATCTCTTGAGTTTCTCCCAGTGTTCACCAGACGTGAAATTGATAATCATATGAACAAATGCGGTAAATTAAAAAGAAAAACTATAAAAAAACGTTAGAAAGAGGACTGAAATTTAAGCAAGAACGTTACATTTCTACAGACAGCTTATTTACAACACGAACACTCAAACACTTCATTGCAAAATGTACCTGTCGAGCAAGTATGAAAAAAATGATTCGTAAAATGCAAATATACATAAATCGCAAAAATAGTCAAGTTGATAAGGCTTCTTGCAGTTGCCCAGCTGGATTAAGTGGTTATTGCAATCACATTATGGGTTTACTGTTAGAGTTGGCAGATTACTCATTAAATTCTTTTAAAGTTGTTCCTTCTGAAATCGCTTGCACAAGTACTTTAAGAAAATGGGGAGTGCCTGGTGAGAAACAGAAAAAAATATATCCTGTAATGAAAAACGTACTTCATGCTAACTTTATAAAAAGGGATTAACCCAACAGTATATGAGGCAAGATGTAACTTCAATTTTATAGACAACTTAAATGCTGTAATGAAGCTACAGAATAATTTAAAAAAAATTAATCCAAATATTGGCTATGCTCATATTATACCAAATAAAATTCTCATTGATTCAGAAATCACAAAATTTGGCATGCAGTGTTTAGGATCCCCACTTTCATATCAACTTTTACCAGTTGAACGAAATTTTATTGTTTTATCACACTTATGTCAAAATGTTGAATGCGAATCTGTTATAACTTCTAACCTTACCTTACCTAGTAAATTTTTAGATATACCTGATACATGGAATTATTCCCCAAAAGAAATGGAGTTTATGAAAAAAATAATTGTCTCACAAGAAGAAAGTATATCATTACAAAAAAAAAACTGTAAAACAAAGGCAATGTGCACAATGGTCTAAGGAGAGAAAATATAGAATAACATCATCAAATGCACATAAGATTTATATTAGGAAAAGTAACTTTGAATTTTTGATAAAACAACTTACAGAAGACATTAAAAAATCCAACAATGTTAAAGAAATGCTAAATCACGGTAATATTAATGAAGAAATTGCAAAAGAAAAATTTTAAAATGTAATGCTTTATCGATTAAACCAAAATATCAAAATACTTGAGACTGGGTTATTAGTTCAACCATGCATCCCTTGGCTAGGTGCAAGTCCAGATGGACTTGTTTTAATTTATTCAAAGCCATGTTTAATTGAAATTAAGTGTCCTTACACAAAAAGAAATGAAAATCCTAATGATTTAGTTAAGGAAGAAACATTTTATATTGGTTCATTACCTACAGGAGAATTATTTCTAAAGAAGGATCACTTATTTGGCTATTATACCAGGTCCAAATGGCCCTGGGTTTATCTGGACTAACTCATTGTTTGTTCATAGTTTATGTTTATAAAGGAATTATTATTGTAAATGTTGATTTTGATGAATTTTATTTTTTAGATGTTATCGATAAGTTAAGCGATTTTTATAAAAAATATATTTTATCATTCTATGTTTCTCAGTAATAAATATTACATATCTTATATTTTTACTGTTTTATAAGAGGATCTATAAAGTTACACAATAAACAGCTTACAGTCCAAATTTGATTAATTGATCCATATAAAACAAGAGGTATTTCATTTCGTATTTGTTTATTTTTCTTAATTCGTTGTATGGCACGTTCTACATGAATTCTTAAAGCTGCTATTGTTTGACTTTCTATAACCTCTTCATATGATAGCTGATCTCTCCCATTTAAAAAGGCTGGAATATTCAGTGTTACACCTAAAGGCTTAAGCAGATCATTAATTAAAAAACCCCTATCAGCCATTATAGAATCACCACTCTCCCATAGCTCTTTTTGCAAAAGTCCTGATTGCTTAACTATTTCAATATCAGAAATAGAGCCAACAAATAGTTCACTAACAAATGTTACTGCACCAGAAGGAGCAATTCCAACTAATCCTTTATAGGTTACGTGATGCTTATTATGTGAAAACAGACTTCTTTGAATCGTTAGGCTGGAAGATCTTTGACAAAGCAACTCAGTACAGTAAATTTGGCTAAATTGGTATAGCACCAAGTTTAAGATATATAAAATTTGACCATATAATAAGGTATCTTAAAACAGATCACTTCGAGAAAGAGTTTTAATCTGTTTACATTTTTGTCCTTACTGGCCTCTTTTTCAAGCTGAGAAATTAGTTGCGCAATCGAATTAGAGAAATGTCTATTGTAATTCAGATTGTTTTTGTTTTTAAACGCATTTTTATAAAACAATTTGATGTACCGTGGTGTGACCTAAGAAAGTCCTATACTTCAAGAAAGTCCTTATTTAAGAAATAACAAACTTCATATATATAAAATAAACATTTAGAGGGAAAAATTTAGTTATTTTAACTAACTAGATATCCAGTTAACATAACCAGTTATTTTCCCCAAATGTTTATTTTTATGTACGAAGTTTGTCATTTCTTAAATTAGGACTTTCTTAAAGCAAAGGACTTTGTTAGGTCGCACCACGGTAACTTTGTTCTTTAAAGTAATTTTAACCATGAAAAAATATTTTAAGATTCTCTATGTTTATAAAAACTGACAATTACTCTGTTTTTCTTATTAAAACAGTTATTTAGTAGGGAGTTTAGGCAATTTTTATAGCCAATGAAAATTTTTTTCTATTTCAAATGCATTGGATTCCTTAATATATTTTATTTTCAAAATGGTTTCAACCACTTCTGTAGCTTATTTGGTTCCAAAGATATTCGTGTTTTAATATTTTCAATTCATATACATTTTATGAAATATTTCCTTAAAGTTTCTCGTTAAACTTTGGGCACCGAAAAAAAACTTTTTTGTCTTTTTTTTTTTCTTGCGTAAAAAGTTGCGTTAACAATAAAATATCAAAAGACGGGGGAAATTTATAAAATCTCCACTTAGAAAACAAAAAACCCACCTTATTAGACTACCAAAAAAAAAAAACAAAAAAACTGATTGACATAATAAATAAATAGTTGCAGAATCTATTTTTATGTGGGGACGAAAGAATTAGCTTAATTTACTTGTGTATAAACAAAACTGAAACATTTAAAATTAAATAACTTTATCAATTCTAAAGCAAAACGACGTCCCCAAAAAAATTATTGTAGTGCAACCTTTTCTAAAAAAAATAACATCTATATATACATATATACTATTTACTTTCATGGGTGGGTTTTTATTCTTCGACACCTACATAAAATCATTTGTTGCGTTTTTTGGACGAAGTTTTTCAAAAACGTACGATATATTTTTACGATATATAGTCTTTTAATAGTGTTTTAAGTTATGGAATTGTGTTGCAAGATGATTGTGTTTCAGAAAAGTAAAGTATCGATGTATAATGTAATTGTTTATTGTCATATGTCTAGCGTCACCTTCGTGAAAGTGGAGAGCATTTTAACTTTTTACCATTTCTGCCCCTTTTTAACATTTTAGTGAAATGATATCTTGTGTTATAACTAATCATATCATAGGAGATTACAGTTCTCTTGAGAAATGTATAACTGTTGCGTCTATTTAGTATAGAAGCTTAAGTAGTTGGCTGATTGGTAGTAAACGTGGGAATTTCGAAGACTTTGACAAAGTGAATACTTTTTCAGAATAGTTAACGATAAACTTCGAATAGCAAGAGTCCAAGAGTTCTTTATGTTTTATAGTGTTGTTGTATTCGGCTGTTACTGTTTTACAGTTATAATCTTTTGCGAGGGTTCGGAGAGCTTGTATAAAATCATTCAGCGATTTGCCAGTTTGTTGTTTAGGTGTTGGTAACTTGCGTTTTGTAAATATTTCTCTTTTTTCGGTTTAACATTCAATGATGTGAGATAAAAAAAAAATTTTCAAAAATTTATAAATTATACAGTTTTGAGATTTTTTTAAGTTGTAAATATTTATAATTTATAAATTATTATAAAAAGAACCTACTAACTTCTAAAGTTTTATCTTTGATTGAACACGTAAGCTTAATGATGTTACGTGATACCTTACCCTCAAATTGGTTCTTTAACTTCAGACGGGGGTCAAACAACGGACAATTTATATCAACCTGGTTACAAAACCTGGTAAAATGTTGATAAAAAAACATTTTCGATCTCTCGCAAATACGATTTGATGGTAAAATTAGTTGAACCAATAGAAACGGAAATCAACGGAAACATATAAATATTATTGATTTTCAAGGAACTGATATGCAGTATTTTGAACTGAATTGAACTGTAGCTGTAAAACTGGAAAAACTTTCTTCCAGGTTTACGGCTGTAGTTTCTACATGTAGTGTCGCATATAATTATTTTTATAGCAGACAAGTTATATTCGTCCCACAAACTATTGAAAGTTATTAATGTTTTATCATTCAATCAAGTTACATTGCTTAATTCGTTTTTTATTATTATCTTTTTTAATAGTGTAACTTGTATTGGGTCTGGGGGAAAATATTGTGGCGCTTTTTTGGCGCCGTCTAAAGGCAAACACGCCACAAACCTTTCCCCAACCCAATATTTTAATCGTTTACATCGTTCCATCAAAGTGAAGTACTTTTTTTCTTTTTTATAGTCTGCTTCTCGCATTACGCCTTTGAGGATACCCGCTTCAAAAACCTTTTTCGAATATTTACTTTAATGTATTATATAACGCTTCAATCTTCCAACAGCAATTCTTGCCAATATGAATACAAATAGCATATATTTTATTCTTAAACTTTCGAAGATTATTTTGCCCAGTATCTGTACATTTTTAAAACTACTTCTTCCTAAACAAGTTATCAGACAAAAGCGCCAATACACAAGTTTTAAAACAACTTTTTTTATTAAATGCCATGACGTAATATAAAAATTTTGACGTTTAAATTTCACTGTATCTAATAGAAAAGTTAAATGAAATCGAAAGTTTACATAATATGAAACATAATATGGTACATAATTACTCGTATCCTAACCTACAACGTACCTAACATAAAAGTAAAATACAGTATTTACATATATTGGACATGTTAGGCTAATTAAAGAAATATTTTTATACAAGAAACTTTACAAAAGAAAAATACTTGTGTTGCAGCTTCTTAACTATTAGGAAAAACTTTTTTTTTTAGGTCTTAATAAGAGTATATAAATTTGAGGGATACGATTCCTTTAATACCGTATTAAAAGATTTAAGAAATTATATGATAGTTCTACCGAAAAGTATTGCCCAAGGTGTAATGGAAAGTTTATAATGATCAAAAGATACATGTGGGTGTTGACACATAAATGCATGCATATATACATACATGCATACATACATACATGCATACATACATACATGCATACATACATACATACATACATACATACATACATACATACATACATACATACATACATACATACATACATACATACATACATACATACTTACATACTTAATGCGTTATATAATTTAGATTGATATTTAAAAAATGGAAGCTGTCCAGAGACTTGTCCGTTCTTTAAAATCAGCAAGATCTTATGAACTACCAGAAGGTACTGTAGTTTTCATGTTACATAAATGCAAGCACGTAAGCTGTTATGTAACTTAAGTTTTTACTGTATTATTTTCTTCTTACCATCAATGTTGATATGGTGATTTATGATAAATTTCCTAATTACAGACCCAAAGGCAGCATATTTCATGCTACTTACATCAGTAATGCAAAACCAGCATAGGTAAGATTTCAGTTCTTACTGTAATTACTTAATCATGACAATTACTTTGACAAATATTTTCACCACTAACACTGTTAATATTGAAATCAAATGAAAATATATGATTTTAATTTTATGTTATAAAATTTATAGAAATCTGTTAATGTTTGTAATTGGTGTGAAGTTGGTATAAGTATTTTTTAAATCAAAGAAATAGTTTCTCTAGCCAATTGAGTCAATTGCACATAGTCAAATGAATATTTTTGATTTTACAATGTTAAACTGACCACAAAATGTTTGTAAAGTCACTGTTGGTTGAATACTTATTTTGCATTCAATTGTTGTATTACTGATTTTATAGTCAATAAATTGAAGGCCCATTAGAAATGACCAAGTCTCCAAAAATATTCAATGTATTTTGAATTTCTTTTTCATTTTTAGAATTGCTTACAGGTGTTTAATTGGAATAAGACCTTGAGGTTGAGCCAACCATTCAAGGACTTTTTTGATGTTTTCTGACTATAATTGCTTAACACTTTGTGGGTTGTGCTAAGCTTCATTATTTTGCTCATAAACAAAATTGGATTAAATATGCAATAGTTGAGCACTTGAGGGTAGATTTTGACTGAGAATTGCATTGTAGTTATATTAGTCCATTTTTCTGTTAATGGAAACTAGCCATACAGCCTTATAATGGAACCCTCTACAAGTTTAATTTTTACCATTAAATTTTTATGCTTAAGTGCTGTATCTAGCCTATGCCGCACTTGGATATGACATTTTGAAGAAAATATTTGAGTTTGTTTTATCTGACAAATTACTTTCAAAAATGATTGTACCTTTGAGCAGATTTTTGTGTTTCTATTTTGGCAAAGAATCTCTTAACACCCACCAAATATCATTAGATTGAAAATTATTTCTAACCGCATTAGTAATACATCTTCAAGCAAAGAAATTTATGATAGAGCCACGCCATTTTATAATAACTCTTTTAACTCTTGCAGTGTTTTGAATGAAAGCAAATTTGTCTATGCAAGAAGACAAAATTGCTTTCATCATAATGTTTTATTTTCAAGGTCTTACATTTCATTTTTAGGTGTTTTAAATGTAAGCAATTTTGTCTTTTCAAGAAGACAAAATTGCTTTCATTCAAAGCACCCAAAAATGAAATGTAAGACCTTGAAAATGAAACATTATTTAATTTGATTCTCCATATTTTTCATAAATTTTTTAACTGGAACAACTTAAAGTTTAGTTATAGCCGCCTTCCAAGCATCAAGAAAATTATTACTGCTAATAATAAAAGTATACAATAGGGTGGTAACTTTTTTTAAATTTAGAATTTCATGATACTACAGTATGAGGAATGGTCTAAAAACATTATTTATATTGTTTTTACTTAATGTTTGATCGAAAACCTCAGCCACCAAATAAAAAGTACTTTTAATATTTTACCAATTGTTCACCATTGATAACAACAGTATTATTCAACAGTAATATTCTAGAACAAAAATCTTGAAATCACCTATAGTTAAGTTGTTACATTTCTTACCAACTGTCTGCAAATCTAAAGCTAATTACAATATAAACTATGTATATTGTATATATATTATTTTACAAGCCCAATTCCTTTGGGGCTAAGAACGCATGATTCATAGCAGTATGTCATATTTTAGTGAAAGTAAAATATGATTGCATAGTCAAGCTAATAAACATATTTTTGTGATTGCAGAATTTCAATGGCTTTCAAGGGAAAAAGTAGAGATATTATTAAAAATTCTTGTTTGTGGACCGATAATCTGATAAGATTTGAAAAAGCATCCCATGTATAGAAGCATCATTGGAGAATTACTGCAAAATACCTCTGAAAAGTACTATCATTGGCAGATACCATTATCTTGCAAAAAACAAGAAGTGTCGCAAAAACAGATTTAAAATGATTGTGGAAGAATTAGAGTCTTTGTGGATTAGAAAATTAAATTTCCCTGTCATAAAATTGAAGTGTTTGGTAAGAAGAGTGGAAAATTTATTACCTGAACACAACACCTTTATAAAACGCCCTGGTCAGAAAGATGAAAAAGTAACTTGTTGGTATATTTGACATCACCTGTACAGATGGAGAGTGGTTTAACAGAAAGATAACCAGCTGTATGAAAAGTCTTAAGTGGTGGAAAGGTGGGGTACACCACATTGAAATGCGTACCAGTGCATCCCTGTAAAACAATAATGGAGTCCAGTCAGTCCACTATGTCATTCCCTGATTCCTTGGGAAAACCTCTCTCATTTAGCGACTCAGAAAACAACTCCCTAATATTACATGGAGAGATGACATGTTGTTATATATTAATCTCCCTACTATTACATGGAGAGATGACATGTTGTTTCTTTTGGAACTGGGATATGTCTTTGCTATTTCCTCAACAATGGAAAATTCCAGTACATTAAATTTCATGGACTGCCAAATTTGAGCAATGTTCCGTGGAATTTACATGGAGTCTATGCTATCCTGGTTTTTATTTTATTGCCTCAAATGACAAATCAGTTGCAGCAGATTTGTTTATTTATTTGTGGAATTTGGCTGGACATTTGGTTTTCAGATCACCATTTTCAAGAAAATTCCTATACTAAGTTAGCAGAAAGTGTTCAAAATTATGAAAATGCTTAGAAGTGTTTTGATACCCACTGGAGTTTAGAACCTTTGATTATTGATAGCCAGTGCAGCAATATTTGTGCTGAGAGGGCCATATATTTTATACAATCTTTGAATTCCAAAACTCCTGAGAGTCTCAACATACGCTTTATATTCAGTACCAAGGATTTATGACATAACATTTTACTTTACTTTCAATAACATTATTAAACAAAGAAAAAATCTTTAATTTTTTGGTGGGTGATATTTTTGAAATTAAAACCAAAAATAAATATATGTTTCCTCATTTCAACTTTTTTCTCATAGTGTAAGACCATAACCATCACATTTTTTGAAAAAAAAGTGAAAAAGTTACCACTCTAGTATAAAATCTAATACTACTGACTATCGCAATCAATGATGCAATTGTCAACAAACCATTTCATGCCCACTAAATGGAAAAATGCCTCAGAAAAAACCTTATTTATTACAATGTAAAAACTTATCAACAAGAGAAAGGACATTATTATATCAGGCTAATTGAGAAAACCTTCAAATATACATGGTACAAGCATAAAAATTCTTTTCTTTATGAAAGTAAGGCCTACTCATTTTTTGTTATTCATTATTATTTGTTATTCATGGAAAACCAAAGAATAACAAATTATAATGAATATTGTACAAGATGAGTAGAATGTACTGCAGTTTGTCAAAAGAGAATTCTTAATGCATTTAAAACAGCAAATATTTTTGTTGTGACCAGTTTATATTAAATACATAATTTTAAATCATCTGAAAAAAATTTTTCTATTACAATTAATTATCTTTAGAACGTTTATTGAACTTCTTGGCACAGGAAAAAACTTTGATGTCAATTTTACTTCTGGAAAACCTAAGCGTACATTGCTACACATGGCAGCTAAGTATGCTTTTTAAGGAATTTAAATGTAAAGAATGAAAAAAAATTATTGGTATAAAAGAAAATTCAAATTCCTTTCTTTAACTTGTATATAATATATAGACTTCATTAAATTAGTGATTTAAAAAAAGATTTAAAAGATTAAAAAATAATTAAATATTTTGTCAAATGTTTTATATCCAATTATATTATTTTGAAATAGAGTTAATTTGCTGGACATCATTTTTATTTAATTTGATATATTAAGAATGTGTTGTTAGGTTGTTATTTTGAGTTTAAAATTCTTTTTTTACAAAATAGTATAAATTTGCATTTTAATTTAAATCTGGAACATAGTTTTATTTAAAATACAAACTTATACTATTTAGTATAAATTGTATAAGTTTCCATTTATCTGCATTATGGCCTATATCTGTTTTTAGAACAAATTTAGGCCATAACCCTGTGAACTTTGAAATAAATAACTCATTTGCATGGAATACAAACTTAATGCAAAGGAACAAAACTGAAAATTTTATTGAGTTAGGTACATTAAACAGTAAAATAAAGAATATTTTATACTGCTTAATCAAGATAAATTTTTAAAAGAATAGTTTACATTCAAGATAAATGTTTTAAGAAATTATTTGGTGATTAAAGAAATAGTTTGAAATAGCATAATCATCATGATCACAATCATCATGATCATCGCAATTGTCATGATAATTGTGTCATGATCATCATGATCAAGTTACTATAAATTGTCTATTATAATTCCAGCGTTGGAGCATATGAGTGTCTATGGCATTTGTTAAAGAAAGGTGCACAACCGAATGTGCAAGATAGACAAGGTATTACGCCTCTGCAAGTTGCTTCAAGAAATGGGTAACTTTACTCTTTTTTAAACTATTTGAGGGAATAATGTTTTAAGGATTTAGATTACAATTTTTTAACTAGATGATAAATTTTTTAAATTAATTTTATTTAAAATATAATTATAACATTGACTGATTATACAGACTAACAAATAAAATGGTGCAATAGACTCACTAACTTGGAACAAAAATGTTAATTTAGTTTTAGTAAGTTTGACAGCCCTGGGATTTGATAACTATTTGAGTTAAATTATTATATTAAATAATAACACCAATAAACCAGTCAATTTCAATGCCAGTGCTATTAAACTCACCAAAAGTAAACTAATTATTTTGTCTTAAGCTACCTCTGCTGTCCCAAGTATACCCAGTTGACGGTAGCTCTAATGTTGCTGCTGTAAAATGACCTTTTTTAGAAAGACTTTGTAAATTATTTGTAGAAATACAGAAAAAAATCTATAAAACCAAAAAACTCAACATTGAGTTTAAAGAACAACTTTGAAAAAAAAAGGCCTGTTTCTTCTCAAGTTACCATCAAAATATTATCAAATATCCATCAAATTACCATAAAATCATCAATTTTCCATCAAAAAGCCACTAAATATCCATAATATCATTGTTAAAGTTTATGTCTGAAATATTAAACCTTTAAAAAAAGATTAACATAAAAGGTTATCAGGGTGGGTCAGGATAATTCATCCTCTAATTGTATATTCTTTATACTTTTACTGAAATCAAGAAAAAACATGAAGACATGTAAAAATTAAATTAAAAAAATTAAAAAAAAAATTAAACATGATAAAAATTAGCTTATGTCAATGTTAAAATTTAAAAAACCAACCTGATTTACAGAACACTAAAAAAAATTGGGACTAGTTTAAAATAAGAGTTTAGTTAACCTAATACTCAATGTTTTCATGTTTCTCGACAAAAATGCAAATAAAACTTACAAACTTGGAATTACCAGTTAAAAGAAATTTCCTCTATAGTTTATTATAATCAATGCATATGTATAAGGCATGTAGCTATGAGAATGTATACTTGTAATAAACTTAAAGAAGAAGTATGTTCAAATTACATTCATCAACAAAAATAGGCATGTTCTAGAGGAGGAAAACTTCAGTTAACCAAAAAAAAGATACAGTTTTCAGCATTCCAAATCTGCTTATAAGCAGTTCTAACATTTTTTGAACTAAAGTAAATGTTGGCTTATATTATAAGTTGAATTAAAGGCATTTGAGTTTAAATTCTTTTTAGATAAATATAGCAACTCGTTATAATTTTTTAGATTTTCAAAATGCATTTCTAAACTGCTCGAATATGGTGCAAATATTGAAATAAAAAACAACGAGGGAATGACTGCTGTACGAAATGAATAATATTTGCATTTTACTTACTTTTACTTTTCTTTATCAATAATGATACCAATTTTGATGGACAATTTTTGAACATAGATTCATTGGTTGGCATCTAATGGAAGGACAGAAATATTTTCAGAGATAACCAAGTTTATTCAAGATATTGATATTATTGTAAGTCACAGTTTTATTTAAGAAAAAATCAAGACTTAGGGGAAAAAAAATGTTTTTGGATTTACATTTAGTAAAGTAAGAAGTGAAAAGCCCGTTAAACAGAAATTTATGAAAATATCACCTATTTATATTTGCAATCGAAAATGTAGATTTTTGATTGCATAATATATTAGAATATCATCTATTATGTTATGTAATCAAAAAAGTAGATCAAGATTAAGTTATAGTAAGTAACTATGGTGATGAATGGGGAAGGTGATGAATCAGTGGATGAAACAAGTAATAAATTTATTGTAGGTTTTGAAAAGATTTTATTTGCTTCAAGTAAAAACCTGCAGTTTCATTACAGCTTGAAGTTTTTTTGGTTTTAGGATACTAATATGCAAACACCTTTGCATGTAGCTTGTCTCAATGGTCATAAGTCTGTAAGTTTCTTTTTAAGCTTTACTTACATTGATTAATGATTTAATCTTGTAAAGAAGGTTTGATGAATAAAGCTTTATATTGTTACCCTGGTTGATTGGTCATATTATCTATCATTAATTCTTAAAGTTTTTAATCCTGTTAAATATTCATTTGTTTTAGTTAAATTTTAAAGTTGGATAATGTAATAAAATAAATTTAAATTCAAAAAGAAAAATTTTAAAAGAGTTTTCTTTTAAAACATTTCTTTCTTCTTCTTTCTTTTCATTTCTTTCTTAAAATATATTTCACAATATATATTTGAAATTGCCAAAATATATTAACATGAATATGCTTTCACACCAACTCAATAGACCTACATACTATATATATCATATACTCAATAGACCTTCATACCATAAATATCATATACTCAATAATCCAACATGCCATATATATTATATAATAGATGTTTTTGTTATCAACTAAATATATATAAAAAAAAGAAATTAGCAAAAAAAAACATTGTATATAGTATTTTAAGTGTTAATTTCCAATAGTTATCATGTAAGTTTAAACAAATAAATTATGCATTTATATTTAGACAGTGTTAAAATTGCTTGAATTCCATGCTAATATAGAGAAAATGAACACGGATGGGTGCACCCCGTTATTTTTTGCTTGCGGGTAAACTTCTTAACTTTCCATTATATTTTCACACAAAACCAAAGAGCAGAGATTAGGTATCAAATCTTTATGAGTTCAACTTATTTATGAAAAGTTCAACAACATGGAAAATTAAGTTTTATCAATAAAAATGATCAATTCTTAATGTTTTCTAATTTTTTCCAAAGTTAAAATTATTATTTTTCTTTTTGTTAAAATTTTATTATATTTTATCAATGCATTAATCAAACAATATTAAGGCTTATAATGATTGCAATGTGAATTTTCTTTAAAACTCTAGTGGTTTAAATTGTGTATAAAACATTCGTGAACTGCCATATTGAAAAATTACAATAAAACTTAAAGAGATTAAAAACCTTTAAGAGAGATGGTTAGATGGTTAGATTTTTTTCAGAAAACTCAAAAAGTGACTTTGATATTATCAGTGAAACTTTTAGTTTTTAACATTTTGTATGTTTTTTTTTTTTTGATAGGCATGGTCATACTGATGTTGTAAAAGTCTTAATCAACAGTGGAGCTTCTCTCACACCAAACTATGATAAGCAAACCCCTCTTGATGCTGCATTTCTTGTATAGTTTCCTATTAAATATAATTTTGTAGTTTAACATCCTACTAAATATAATTCTAATATTTGTCAGTTTTAACTTAAAGTATTTTCTAAATAAAATGTAATTAGTTTCTTTTGAATAAAATGGTTCATCTATATTTTTTCTCAATCTTAAAAATTTATTTAAAAGGCTGGTTATGGGCAAGTGTGCTACGTTATACTTGATCTTATGGATAATGAATTCAAACTTCTTTGCGGTTTAATCCAATCTTCTCTTTCTCCCAATGCAGAAATTAAAAACGTGTGTAATTGAAGAAAATAAATTTTAATTCATCTTTCTTTAGTTTCTTAAGAATGAAGAAGTATTCAAGATAAGAAGAAATGATAAAAAAATAAAGTTAGTTTCTTTTTTATATTAGGTCGAAGCTGCACTCTTGTACATAGCAGAGCAGTGCATTGAGTATAGAGATTTTATGCTGCAAGAATTTGCATCACAGGTCAGACTTGAAGGTTTAAAGCTCTTAAGCCCATCAAGCAATTATAAACTAACTACAGAACGGTTTTTAAGAGTTATCAAGCTTTATAATGTAATACTTAAAGCAGAAGGTCAAAGCAATCCTCACACAGAGAGTCTTAGGATACGCTCTCTCAGTCATAGGAGAACTGGGTCAGATGTTTCTTCATCTCAAAGAAAAGTAGCATTGAAACCTCAAAATTTTGTTAGCATTCAGTTTGAAACAGATTCATTATGGGAAACTCTAGAGAGATGGATGAAAATTTTACAAAGTGAGCTTGGTCCAACTTATCAATCAAGCAACTCAGCAGTAAAATCAGAAGTTGGAAGATCAACAAGCTGTTCATCATCATCTGTTGTTTCTGAGTCATTGCGGTTAAGTCAACCAGCTGTTGAGTTAACCATAAGCCAGAGTTTGAGCAGGCCTCCTACTCCATCAAGATCAGATAGCTATCATACTGCAATGGAAACAACAGATCAAGATGTTTTTTCAAATTCAGTTTGTAGATCAACAAGTATTTTGACTAATATGGAACCAATCGATAATTCAACATTACATAGGAGATGTAGTTTAGACAGTGCTATAAACAGATTAAATTTTCCCTTAGCACAAAATCAATCCCAAAATGCATTTCAGCGCTTAACAACTCTGGAGTCAGATGTTTCAACTAAAAACGATTTTATTAAAGGAAATCAAAATTCAAAAATTGAAGAAGGGGATGTTCTTTCTATCACTGGAGATAGGTTATGTGCTGCGATTCATGGATACTATTTGTTTTGCCAATCTAATCCAGTATGGAATATTGAGTAAGTGTTTGTACTACTTACTTTTTTATCTGAAAAAACAAAGCCAATCTTTCACAATAAGTATTATTAGCTTTATCTTTGAAACCTTTATCTTTTCATTTATTTCAGTAGTGGTAAGATGAACCACTTTAATAAATTTGTTGAAACACATGAAAAAGTCTTGCAACTACTTGTGTCCAGGTTTTTTGCTGTTTTTTGTTTTTCTATGACTTTCCTTTGACAATGTTGTTTCTTTTTGTGTCTATAGATATAAAAAAATATATATACATATATGTATATATACACACAAAAACAGTTTTAGCACCAAAACAAATTAACAGATGAAATCTACTAATAACTTTAATTAAAAAGTTTTAACTCTTATCTTTTATAGAAACACTTCACTAATTTTTGAACACTTTAACTTTGTGCTGCTGAATCCGATGCTTCTACAAAGATTTCTTCCTGCTATTCATTCCCAGGTTTTATTTTCTTATGAATGATTTAGTTATTTCTTTTAATTCTTTTTTTATTATCAAACATAATTTCACATTTTTGTATAATTTTATTGATAGCCATTTGCTGAACGGCAAAAGTGGTTTTATGAGAATCTGTATGCTGATAAGAAACACAATAATGTGATATATGATGAAGCAGCCATTATTCATGTCTCTAGAGGTCAGATTTTTTGCCAGAGGAAATGCAATGAACCTAAAAGCTGTTGTTTGTTATGGCATTTATTTTGGCATTAAAATTTTAACTTAATTTTGCATGATGTAATAGTCTAATTATTGTCTATAAACACTACAAGAATATAAAAATAGTGGAATAACATTTTTTGAAAATCTTTAACAATAAAAAAAAACAACAAAATTTAGGAGTTTGAGGATTTCATATTATAAAATAAACTCTATGAACTAAGTTTTAACTAAATGTTAATTAGGACAAAAGTTTTACAACACTGAAACTTTTTTTTTGCTTTAGTTGTTTGTTGTTTTTTTTTAATACTTTTCTGCAAGCTGTAAACAGTTGTTTTTTTTGAATACTTTTCAGATTCTTTGCTTTCTGCAAGCTGTAAACAGTTAGAGGAAAAAAATGACAATCAACTAAAAAAAAATATTTCTGTAAGATTCCATGGAGAAGAGGGCATGGTATTAAAGTTTATTCTCATGTGAATTTTTATGAATTGTTTTTGTATCCAACCAAAAGCATTAACAAAACATAAAATGCTTTTGCTCATCAGGGTGCTGGAGTGACAAGGGAATGGTTGGATTTGTTAGTTAAAGAAATCGTTAATCCAGATTGTGCACTTTTCACACTATCTGCAGATGGTAACTGTTTATACATCTTCAATTCTCTCAATGGAAGCTATCTAATAATTTTTATGTAATTTTCTATTTTTATCTTTTACAACTGAGGTTCGACTTTTCAGCCCAACAGTAATTCGTTTATAAATCCTGATCATCTGAGTTATTTCCAATTTGCTGGGCGCATCATGGGTTTAGCATTATACCACAAGCACTTAATAACTGCATATTTTACAAGATCATTCTACAAGCATATGTTAGGTAAGACATTCCTTTTTCTACAATTAATCCAAGACTTGTTTTGCGGTTTTCCTGACTTTTAAAAAATTTTATTTTTAGGTATACCTGCTAGTTATAAAGACATTGAATCTATTGACCCAGAATATTCTAAAAATCTTCAGGTTTGTTTTTGATCTTTTTTCTTTTTCATTTTATGATGCCATTAGAGTCTTTGATTATTCAAAATTTTAGGTTCAAGTATTCATAAAGTATGTAGGCTATTTCATGCAGCTGACATGTTATGTCATAAATGCTGACAGTGTAAAAAGTAGAAAATGAATCATACAAACAGCACTTACATAATGTGAAACGCTAAAGTTTTAGATTTTTTAGGAAAATACTTAAATCTTGATAATGTATGCTTTGTGGTATAAGATTTTTTAAATATAAGCAGTTAAAGAGAATTGTTGAATTATAAAGAATTTTAAAAGTGTTTTTAAAATGCTTTGTTTGTAGTGGATCTTAGATAATGAAATAAGTAGTTTGGGTTTGGAAATTCCATTTTCTGTTGAAACAGATGTTTTTGGACAAACACAGGAGGTAGAGTTAAAACCAAATGGGAAGAATATTTTTGTAACAGACTTGAACAAGGTTAACTATTCTCTTGATTTTTTGATTTTTTTCAAAAATGATGTTTTAATCCATTCATTTTTGTTTACAAATTTTTACAAATTTTTCTACTCATTCTAAAGATTTAGTTGTTCTTATTACTGTTGTCATTACTATTTTTATCATCAGCATTTTCATCATTCTTTACTTCTTTAAGTTTGAATATGTGCAGCTGGCAGCAGATCTTCGCATGACAAAAGCCATTAAAAGTCAGATTCATGCTTTCTTAAAAGGATTCTACCAATTTATCCCGCTCCATCTTGTTTCCCTTTTCAATGAGTATGAATTGGTATGTACTGTGTATTAAGCATGGGAATTTCGGCCTTCGAAATCGACGAAATTAAACGAAATTCGTGTTTCAATTTCGGATCGAAATTGAGAACGAAATTTCGATTTTTTGGATTGTTAAATTTCGCGAAAAAATTTCGTATAATTTCAGGTCATTGAAAGTAACGAAATTGACACGAAATTAAACATAAGTTTTAATTTCGAAATTCGTGAATTTGTAATGTTTAAAAATTTTGTCTTTCGAAATTCAATATAAATTTCGATACGAAATTGAAACACGAATTTCGTTTAATTTCGTCGATTTCGAAGGCCGAAATTCCCATGCTTACTGTGTATATGTGTTGTTTTTCTGTTGTTTTTTTTTTTTGTTTTAATGGGTTTAGTAAGAGAATGCTGTTTAGAATTGTTTAAAATAACAAATAAACTTTCAGGAACTGCTTCTGTCTGGACTTCCTGATTTAGACTTAAAAGACTGGAAAGATAGCACAGTTTACCAAGCAGGATATAATGAAGATTCCCAAGTGATCAAAGTAACACTCATGTTTATAGCATTTACTTTAATGAAATTTTGTATTATTACAACATGTGAGTAATGTTTCTCTCAAAAATTCGCATATAAATGAAGAAGCGCACCTATAATCCTCCGAGCATCCGTTGCATAGGATCTTTATGAAGTGAAGTGAGGAAAATTACTAGACAAAATCAGGAAAACATAGTTTTGCTGTAATGGCAATTATTACTATAAATATAAGTAGAATAATTACATTTAAAAAATTTTTTTCTGAAATTTAAACTAGTGTTTGAAACTTTTTATTTCCACAAATTATGTCCTATGTTCTTTTTTACATTTGTAATGATTGTTAAACATGAGTAACAAATATAACAAAATCTACCTTTAATTATTTTAATTATCAATCAAAATAATTAAAGTTTGAAACTTTTTATTTCCATAAATTATGTCCTAGTCCTTTTATATTTGTAATGATTGTTAAACATAAATAACAAATATAACAAATTCTTTCTTTAATTATTTTAATTTACAATTAAAATAATTAAAGAAAAACATATATGTATGTATGTATGTATGTATGTATGTATGTATGTATGTATGTATGTATGTATGTATGTATGTATGTATGTATGTATGTATGTATGTATCTGAATTAAAAATTTAATTGAATTAAACTAAATTTTTTTTCAGTGGTTTTGGGAAGTAGTTTATTCATTAAAAAAGGAAGAACAGGTGCAATTGCTACAATTCATCACTGGAACGTAAGCTGTTTTTTTAAATAGAAAAATTTAAAAACTGATGTAGTTCTTTAGTGCGAATACTGTCTGTGAATCGCAAAATATTTACGTTTATAGATGATGCCATATTGGTAAAGCCATTAAACACTATATCTTTGAATGGATTTTCTTCTGAAAACTTTAAGATACCATAATTAAGAGAGCTCTAAATAATGTGTAACACTGTATATTTCTTAACAGTTCTCGCGTTCCTTGGGGTGGATTTTCAAAACTATCAGGTCCCACTGGAAGCCAGTTGTTTACCATATGCCGTTCAGCTGATAGCACAAAGATGCTACCTACATCAAGCACGTGGTAGGCATTTCTTTTAAGTGCGCTTTAATTGTTTTGTTAACAGTAAAATGGTTGTAGAAGAAATTCATAAATATTGCTACCAACAGTTAAAAATTATTTCTTCTTTATCTTGGTTACTGATGTTTTAAATTAGCTGACGTTTCTTAACTATAAATTTCAGTTTTAATTTGCTAAAATTACCGGAGTACGAAAGCAAAGAAGACTTGGAAAAGTTCTTAAAGGTTGCGATTTCTTGCGGTAATATAGGATTTGAGTTCACATAATTCAAAGAGAATTTTTTAAATGGGAATTTTTGCACTATTTTTTACGCTTTTTATTGAAAATTTTTTTTACATGTTTTAGAGGTTGATGTTTTATAAACTTTAATAGCTTTTAAATAATATGAATTAGGTTTTCACTTAAAGTGTTAGGTGTTTACGAAACAATTGATGTGTTTATATTATATGATAAAAAAACGCCTAATGTCCCATCATCATGTGATATTATCATAGGTCATCAATAATGCACTTTTAATAATTTTGTAAAATAATTTATATTTAAATAGGAAAAATGTTACTGCATAAATACTTCATATTTATTTAACAGGCCTTTTTCTTATATTGATTGAACACAATTTTGTTAAAAATCTATATAATTGATGGAATTTCAATTTGCAATTGATAATCATGTGGCGGTGGTAACTCGCGGCCATACGCTTCATGACTGTCACCACATGATCATGGGCACACTATTTCATTCAATCACCACATCGGTCACACCATTTTATTCTTTACTTTTCCAGCGCCAATGATATATTATATATACTAGATGTCTAACTTCGATCCGAAATGTGAAGCCGTGGGAGCCATTTCTAATTCGGGCAAAAACGTGCATTTTTAACTTTTATTTCGCACGTCGGATATAGTTTTTGCCCTTATTACAAATGGCGGATATAGTTTTTGCCCTTATTACAAATGGCGGATTCAATTTGTAAACAAAAAAAGCGGCTTCACTTTTTGTCC
The DNA here is from genome assembly GCF_058129835.1 of Hydra viridissima. Lineage (NCBI taxonomy): Eukaryota > Metazoa > Cnidaria > Hydrozoa > Anthoathecata > Hydridae > Hydra > Hydra viridissima. The sequence continues at coordinate 15,494,680 of NW_028324309.1, forward strand.
AATAAAATCCCGCAAGTTAGACATCTAGTATATATAATATATCATTGTCCAGCGCATCGAATCCTTTAATCGTACGACGGTAAATTATAAAGTATTAATACTGATACTTTTTTTTCTTTTTGCTCTTTTTTCTTGACTCGACTGATTCAACACCTATGCAGTAATAGTTGCGCTGCACTGTCTTTCAGTGTTTTGTGCTGTTCACTTCGATCTTTAGTTTTAGTATTTTGTGCTGCTCAGTCCGATCTTTAGTTCTTTAGTTTTAGTATTTTGTGCTGTTCAGTCATTGCATGATTATATCTTTTAGATACCAAAGAATTTTCGAACGACTTTAAATATAATTAATGCTATCTTATTATAACCGTACTCGCTTGGATGAACTGTATCTTCCCACAACTGTTTGTGTTGCGTAGAGTTAAGCGAGTGCATTGGATAAAATCTTGCAAGATCACAAAGCAATGTTTTAGATGGGTTTTTTTTAGCAAAAATGCGTAATTTATTGTTAACAGTATCACGTATTTTCTTGTATTCTATTGGGTCATAATCTTGTCTTTGCTCGTTTAAGTAGGTATCATCGTACTCCGGTATGGTAATCACTACAGTCATAATTCCCCTTTTATGGAGAATTTTGTGCAGACTTATAACTTCGTAGGCTACATTTATTGTTTTTGCGCAGTCTAATTTCCTTAAGTCATTTGTCCCACCAAGTACCAGCGCTAGGTCAAACCTCAAAATATAGGAGTCTAACACTACAGGTAATCTGGTGTTCATTTCTACAAACGCACATTCACCGCTCATCCCTTCGTTAACAACTTGAAAGCGTTCTCCGTTGAAGGAATGTGAGTTAAGAAGTTTTTCTAATTCTGTAGTGTAAGGATGAAATCGCGCACCGTTTTGCAAATACCCTTCCGTAAGAGAATCCCCAAATGCTAGAATGCGTTTTATGTGATCACCAATGCTTGTCAGTCCTTTAAGTTTGTAATTCATTAATGATGGATGTTTTGGGTCCGGACCTAACGAAAATACTCATTTTTATGTTTACTTATCACTATAGAAATTTAAATATTTGCTAAAGGTATCTTTAGAAAGGATCGCACCAAAAAAAAATAATCCAGACATTTTGCGCAACTCTTCAAAGTTAAACCATTTTAGGTCTACATACCTGCTTCGAATGCGTTTTGAAAACACCATCTCGTTATGAATACTAGTACAAGAAGAAGATGCATCCCAGAATCCTTTTTCTACTTTCCTAAAAATTCACTTTTCACTAAGTAATTCTAAATCTTTACTGGTCTGCTGTTTACAAGATTAAGTCAATCAAGCGCACACAAACTTCGTTTGCTGCAAATGAGATTGAAATGGGTTTGAATAAAAGAGTATGCGTTTGTGTTTAAGAATAAGAAACGTGCTTGAACAGGACCACATGAAGGTGAAATAAGATTAGTTTAAGAACAAAACCTTTGATGCATTTAATTCCGGTTGAACGAAGCCTCGTTTACTCAGATAAAACATTTTTGTTAGAACTATTACTATTTTCTAAGAAAAGTTAATTTGAAATAATGCGTCTTATTGACCATTAATGCGGCTTATAGACCGTTAAAAATTTTTGTTTGAAGATCGATTTGGTAACAAGTTCTTTTGCAGCGGCTTTTATAATTTTTGTGCCCCTCCGTTTTCGACAAACCGACGGAATATAATAAAAAATATTTTAAGTCTCAGCCTAAAAAGGTTTTCATGAGTGTAAAATGTTCTTTGCTCTCTGCAATTCTTTATCCTGTACGAAGAATTAAGTGAATACCAGAATCGCTAAACACAGGGCCGCTCAGCTCATTAACCTTAAGTGCAAACCTAAAGAGAAAATAAAATTAGAGTAGGACTTTTCATCCTACTATTCACTTTATTGAGATAAAAAAAAAACTAATTCATTAGAAATTTAAGTTTGTTTTATGAATTTAAAACAGTACTTACGCGGCTTCTTCAAATGATTCTACATAAAGAAAAAACCAAATTGTGATATTAATAAAAACTTTATTAAAAATAGAGACATCATTTATGATAAATATACAAAAGAATACAATTATATAAAAAATCAAAGGGGTAACTTTAATAAAATCATGAGAAGGTAAAGTGTTTTTGTTTGAGATGAATTTAAAAGGGAAGAGGTATACATTAACCACATTTATCCTTTCTTGGTATTCAAAATAATCATTTAAAAAATATTTTTCACTTATGTTTGAAAAAAACGAAGATAAAAAAGAATATGAAGATATTTTTTTGTACATATTTTGGTATTTTCTATTGATAGCAGCGAAAAATTCGACATTTTTATACAATCTATGTGTTATTACAGGAGAATACTGCCCTCAAAATATAATTTTTATTCAATAGACGTCAGGTTTTTTTAATCTCATCATAAGAAGTAAAATATGCCAAAATGGCCACTGTCTGGTCAGAGTTTCAATGAGAGTCACCCTGGAATATGTTGCAATGCCATTAGTTCATGCCAAGTGTTTTGTTTTTAACAAATCAATTAGTTATAACAATGTCTTATATATAAAAAAAAAACTCTCTTGAAATTTCTTTTGGCATTTCTTGATTTAAGCAATCTTTTGAAAACTTTTTCAAATTAAAAACTAAAAATATTTTAACTGATTTTTCATTTATAGTATAAAAAAGGTAGTTTACTGTTTTTAAATGTGACAAAAAAAAGTTGAACTTAAAGTCTTTTTTTCATAATGGTGTCAGCTGTAAAAAATCATACTAATTTATCAAAAGTTCGCATGTGGCAACAGCTGTATTGGTAACAGATGTTTCAATTGACTATAGAATTGTCACAAAAACTAATAAATCACAACAGAAGAAACAGGTTTTGGAGAAAAACAAAAATGAATTGGTTACACAAGTTCTAAGTACTGAAGTTGATGAACAAGTTGTACAAAATGTATGCATTTATACATTCAGTCAGGTATAATAACATCCATACATTGTAAGTGGTGCTCCAAATGAAGAAGATCAATTAATTTTGACAGCAGAGATTGGATCAACATTTGAGCCATGAAGTTATACCAAATGGAACTTAGGAAGCTTAGAAGATTATACTGCTTCCAATACAGGTGCAGATAATGGTTTGGTTATTATATTTGAAAAAAATCTATATAGCTATATGTAATATTATATAGGAAAAAAAATGATCCTATGACTTAAAAGGATGTTATTGGAGTTGCTGCATCTGAATGAACTTTTCATGTAAAAAGCATTAGTACAATCTGCACCTGTTGATTCAGAGATAAAACCACCAGTAATGTTTTGACATTAAGAACATTATACAAGTTAACTGTGGCTAGGAATCTAGCAATCTGGACATTACAATTAGGATGAAGAATCAAGATAAGAGGGTTCAGAGTATTGCTTTTAAAATCTGCAGGGAAATTCATACTTTTATTTTTTCAAGAAAAACCTTTTTGTACTGTATGCTGCAGGATGAAAAGCAGGATAAAAAGAGACCAAACCTTCAGCCAGATCAATAAAATTTGAACATTAAAAGAAGTCAATGAGCTCAACCCTAAGTAAAGCAAAGAAAATCTCTGGCACATTTTGATTCTCTTGATGAGATTGGAAAAAATCTGATGTTTATTGAATAAAAAAGTGCAACCATTTTATTCAATAAATGTTAGACAAAAATTTATTCAAAATTTTGTCTTTCTAAAATCAAAACTGAAAACTGAAATTGTTCTGAATAAATAAAAAAATACTAACAGCACTATTATTATTAAACTGTCTTTTCGTCAAAAAAATAACCCACGAGTTTTTATCACTTTTTTTGCGATCCGTGGCATCCTATTTATTAATTAATTTATTATTTCGGGTGTAATTGATAACCAGGATTCTTCTAATATCTGCCACAGGTGCTCTTTGGATGTTGGGCATTTTTGTCTTGAAATTGTAGATTATTAGGATTAGGTAACTTCTTAATATTAATAGTTAATATTAAATTAATAATATTAACTGTAATAATTAATTAATTTAAATCTTTGGTAAAATTAACTTATTTAAATCTTTGAAGAGTAAAGATCCTTTTAAAAACAACTAAATTGTAAAATACCTTAAACCAATATCTTGAAAACAATTTACCTTAAACTAAATTTTTAAAATATTTTAAGACTATAAAAAGGGTGAGTAAATTGTTAATGAGAGGTATAAGGCTTTTTTTTTTTAAATGGCTAAAAATCCAAGTGTAGACAACATGAAACGACAAGTATCATTTTAACATACTTTGCATTTGTCCTGGTCCAAAAAATCCAAGATCACCACCATTTTTAGCACTGCTACAATCACTTTCTGTTTGAGCTAATGCTGCGAGAGTAGTTTTACCAGATGTGATTTGTTTATGGTAATCTATAATTGGAAAACAATTATTATCAAGCTTTTTTTGGGTTTATTTACATATCAGAATTATATTTTATAGCAATCAAATGGTAAATAAAGCATACATTAGTATTAATCATTTAGAACTATTTAAAAATTAATTTAAAAAAAAAAAAAAAAAAGTTTTTTTTTTTAAAAACAAAACCATGTTTACTGCATACTTTTAATAATCTCTAAAGCTTCTTCTTGTGATCTTGTAATGATATTTTGTTTCCAAGATGATGGCCTTCTTGATCCTTTGTGTTTTACTAGTAAATGTGAAGCCCTTACTTGATTTGATTCTTCTTTGTTTGGCATTTCCCACTGACTTTCATTTGTTTCAGTATTAAAATAGTATGTTTTACCCGTACTTTTTGAAACCTTTTCAATCCAACCACTAGGTAAACCAGACATCTTGACAATTTTTTTGTTATACTTATAGAGAAAAAAAACTGTACTGAAATTTAATATATTAACACTGATGATAAACATCTGGCACTACTTGGCTTTCTCTCTCTCTCTCTCTCTCTCTCCCCCCCCCCCCGCCCTCCTTACTTTAAGATTGATTATGATAGAATTTTATACTGATTGAAAATTGTATGAAAACATAGAGGTCTCAAAATAAACTTAAGAGTGCTTTAATCTAAAGTTAAGAGTAGAAGAATACACAACATTTACAAAGATTTTTCATCTGGAGCTAGCTAATTTACATAACACCTTTCCCTTTGGTTTAGTAATGACATCATTGCAGTTTTTTTTCCACAACTTTATAGGAAATTCAATATTTATTGATTGCTTATATTAAAATTTTAATCTCTATAATTATTTTTGCTTATTTTTTGTCTTTTATATGCATAACCTACCTACTGACCAACTAAGGTTAGCAGCTGATTTCTTGGCTAAATAAAAGAAATAATTGTCACTTTTAGAGTGCTTCGCAGAGAAATGGTTGGATTGAGCAAATTTATTGAGAACGTGCAAAAAAAGAGAATAAATTTATTTTATTTTATTTGTTAGGTTAATACTCTGGTAACTGTATTTTTACAAAATACAGGTTTTTGTAAAAAGAATCATTAAAATAAAGTATAGGCAAAATTCAACCATAATCAATGTTAAATTGTTTTTAAACCGCTGGAATACTGTGAGCTTGGCTAACAGTTGATTTGCTTTTGCAGCAATATATGATTATGATTAGCATTTTTGCTGTATTATATGATTAGGAAAGCTATTTCTAGAGATAGAAAACTTGTAACAATTGCGTCCGCATTCCTTTTCAATGATTCAAACCATCAAAAAAAGTTGATGGACGATGCTTTGGTCAGACACAAAATTTATCAGGAGGCAATGTTGCATAACTCACGCCCTTCGTAACACAACAAATATTGTGAAAACGTAAAAACTTTTCATACTACAATTATATTTTCGTAATTAATGTAACTACGAAATAACTTCGTTATTAAAAATGGAAATCAAAAATTCATAATTACGCACCCATTTGCTTTTTAAACAACAACAAAATTGTCTAAAAGTTCTAGAACTGTATTTGATTTTTTCGTGAACTACGAGGATGTTCGCGTAAATACGTACGTGTTTGTTTAATAGCATCAACCACTGCTTTTTTAAAAAAGGGTAACAGAGGACAAAAATTTTTTTAAAACGTCTCCGGACGTTCATTTTAAAAGCATCGACTGAAATTTTATTTATTTAAAAGAAATTTTCTGCATTTTTAGTATCTACCATTCCATGAAACAGATGATTGAGCGCATCTGTCATTTTCATATCTATATCACCATTAATGAAGTCATGATCATATTCTTATAAAAATAATCTTTTTGTCATGCGAAATTGTAAGGTAATGCAAAAAACAAATAATTCGATATAAAAATTGAGAAAATAAAGTGACTAAATGTTGCGAATATTTTATTGCATTTCCGAAATTTGAAAACTTTTTTTTTTCTAATGATTCATCTCCACGAGCGATTATTTTGACTTCAGTAAATAATTTTTCAATAAAGTTTCAAAATTTTCTTTGCTCCGGTTAAAATTTTCAAATGTTTCGGATTAAATCAGTGAGTAGTTTTTTAAGTGATATTTTTGCAAATAAATAATAATCAACTGACGGAAAATTTTGTTATTCAGTATTTGTTTAGATGTTAATGTTTTTCACGCAAAAAAAAAAAAAAAAAAAAATGATGCTCTAATATTAATGATTCTTTAATAAAATTACCAAAACAATAATCAGTTTTAAGTACGTAAAATATTGGAGTGATATACCAGATATGGCTTCTTCCATTTATCATCCGGCCGGATTTTTAAATGAAATCACAAAATATTGGCTTAGATTGCTATGCATGTAAAAGTTGTTATCATATAAGCCTGAAGAACCATAAAGTTAAATGAGTTTTTTTAAAACTTTTAAATACTTCATGAAGTTTGACAATAGCAACCAAGCACTTTTTATTAAACTTAACCACTAACTTTTTTTTATTATTATTATTTTTTTTTGTAATCTCTTTCTTTAAATTTTGAAACCAGCTTTTGTAAAACAAAAGTAAAAATTTGACCTTCCTGCCCCTCCCTCTCCTCCACTATCACCACCACTACCACCATCAAAGAATAGTTTTAAAAGTAATGCCGCGGCTTTCATCTTGCCTTGTGAAACTTAAAGTTGATCAGGGTTTGGCAAAAATCCGAAAACTGAAACAACAATACTTTTTGGCTATCAACATTTATACCGTAGTGACGCGGATGTTGCAAACGTTTTTTTTTTTAAAAGTGCTTTTAATCTCCTAGGTGTTAAAATGTGGTGCAAAATTTAAATTGCTAAGAATTCACAAAACTTGAGAAAACGAAGTAATTAAGAAAAGAAAAATAAAATAAGAGAAATTGAAGGTTCATAATTGTTTGAATTAAACGCTAGGGTTAGTCGTAATGTCCTTAGTTGGGCAGGATGGTGCCATTACTACGCGAATAGTGGCTACGCGGAGATTAAAGCTGTTTAACCAAGGTATTGCAAAAGGTTGGTTGGTATTATTAAACTTAATAAACTGAAGGGTCAGGAGATGGATTCTTGATAATAGAAACTTGAGTTTTAATGTGATAAGGTTTTGTCTCTTTCCAAACTTATCGTAAATTCTACTCAACAGTATCACGTTTGAAAACAATAGCCGTACGACTCGAGTGCATTCGCGCTGTACGAGTATTAAATATGCGTAAGTTTAAATTTTTTTACTTTGAATCCTTGAAAACCCATATTTTTCATATAGCATTTTTATATAACAAATCATTTTAATTTTGCTAACTTTGAATATACTATGGGGCTTCTGTGCGACGGCTAAAAACTTGTCTGGCATTTTTTTTAGCGACAACTCGAACAAAGTTGAGTGGTCATCAAAATGAAATCGAAAGCTTTTAAATTCAGCAAAATAGCTAAAAATAAAAAAAAATTCGTCAGCAAAAAATTGTCAAATAATTAAAAAAATGTTACGACTTAGATAAATCATGAACATTTATTTGTATATTTGCTATGTAAAACTTCTACAAATTAAAGTTGAAAGTAATTAAGAAAAAACCAAAGAAAAGGTGATATTTATATATGTAGTTGTAAATGCACGGAAATTGGTCATCTTTAATTGAAAATAACATAATGAGATGCAGACTTGATAGTTGTTGTTGACAGAGAAGAGGAAAGGTTGAATGTCTTTGGATTGTGTTTTTTCGAGCTCTAAGAGGAGCAACCACGGTAATCCACCTTTTTCACATCGTTTAGTTTTTGTTTAATTTTCAAAACTATATATATATATATCCAAAGTTATATTTGAAAAGTTCTGATAGCCAGGCTTTTACCTTTTCTTTTGCTTCTAAAAGTAAAATTAAAAACTATATTTTATGTAATATATTATATATTTTATGTAAAATTTCATGTGAAATACAAAATTTGGGGAATTTTACGTACAGATACTTCTGTATTTTATAGTTTTTGTAAAATTATAAAACTTAGTGTAGTTTTTCAACTTTTAGGCTCTTGTTGATTCTATACTTTTTAGAGTAAGTACTTGCAATACTAAGTATATGTATGTAAATACATTATATACTTACACTTATTTATACATATATGGAATAAACATTTGCATTAGTTATATTTAGATCTGGTAAAAAAATGGAAGCTGTTGCCAGGCTTGTTCGTTCTTTAAAATCAGCCAGATCATATGAATTACCTGAAGGTAAATTGCAATATATTTAAATAGGTAAACATTTAGCATTTTGCTTTTTTGTTGTTGTATATACACAGAGGTTAAATTTATTAGTTCAAAATGTTTTATTTTGAATTGGTCATGGTCAAGATTTAATGTAAGCTTTATTCCTATTCTAAACCTAACTTAACCCTAAGCCTAGTTCTAATCTGAGCCTAATCTTTATAATAGTATGAAATAAAATATGTGGTATATGGTTGTAAATGCATGCTTTTAACATATATTTGTATCTGTATTTAGAGGGGCTGATAAATTTTTGTACTCCTTGTTATTTTTTGTGGTCAAAAAATTAATCAGATATCTTTCTTCAATTTTCTTTTATATAGTAAAATCCTGGTTATTTAAACCTACTAAGGGAATAAGAATTTACTTTAAATAACCAAAATTTTGAATAACTGAGTTTATTAGTTTGTTAAGAAAAAATCATGGTTAAGGAAAATTTCTTTGAATAAGCGAGGAATTCAAATAGGTGCCAGCTCAAATAACTGGGAGTTTACTGTGTACATTTATTACATATTGTTGTTAATGTAATTTAATTTTGTATTTACAGACCCAAATGCAGCATATTTCATGCTTTTGTCATCAGTAACAAATAATGAGCATAGGTAAGTTAATTATAAAAGCTGTTAATATAAAATGTCTCTTAGTTTAATTACAAATCAAAACTCTAAATATGTTCAAATACTTCTACACCTGTTATGTGAGATTATTCATTAAAATGAACATTAAGTTAATTAAAAGGATGCAACACACAAATTTAAAAAAAATTGCACAACTAATTTGTTATATTGTATTCAAATAATTATTACATGACCACATGCCATTTGTTTTATTATTTTCATCTTTAGGACATTTATTGAGGTCCTTGCAACTGGAAGAAACTTTGATGTTGATTTCGCATCAGGGAAATCTAAGAGAACATTGCTACACATGGCTGCTAAGTATATTTACAGTTTTATTATTTAACCAATTGATTTTTTTTTCTTGTTATATGAATATATATTTTCTGGTCTATTCCGATAATTATGCTATTAAAATGGTTAATACACTTTGTTCCTGATATAAAAAAGCCATGCCCAGGTTAACAATTTAAAGCGCTAAATATTTATTATTTGACCTCCAAAATCAAAGTAGCTAAATATAATTGAAGTTTGTATCTAGTAATCCACTACAATTACTTGTGTAATTTAACCCTTGAATGTTATATAGATTGAAGATCAAAAAAATTAGTTGTTTTTTTTTTTTTTTTTTTACATTCAAATGTAATTATAGTGTAGGGGCATATGACTGTCTTTGGCATTTATTAAAAAAAGGAGCACTTCCAAATGCACAAGATAGACAGGGAATTACACCAATACAACTTGCTTCTAGAAATGGGTTAGTTTTAATTTTGATATGAAGAAAAATTGTATTAATAGTTTTCTTAATTATAAATTTTTTAAGGTTCTGATTGGATTCCTTTTTTTCTAGATTCTCAAAATGTATATCTAAATTGTTAGAATATGGTGCTGACATTGGAATAAAAAACAATGAAGGAGTAACTGCTGTAGGGACTTGACCTATTTTGTTACACCTTTAAAGTTTTGATTGGATGTCTTTTTTTCTACGTTCTCAAAATATATATTTAAATTGTTAGAATGTGGTGCTGACATTGGAATAAAAAATAATGAAGGAGTAACTGCTGTAGGGACTTGACCTATTTTGTTACACCTTTAAAGTTTTGATTGGATGTCTTTTTCTATGTTCTCAAAATATATGTTTAAATTGTTAGAATGTGGTGCTGACATTGGAATAAAAAACAACAAAGGAGTAACTACTGTAGAGACTTGACTCTCTTGCTTTGTTTTTTTTTTTTGTTTGTTTTTTCTTTAATTTATTTTTTTTGGATTAGATTCATTGGTTAGCATCAAATGGTAGAACAGAAATATTTTCAGAAATAAGCAAATTTATTAAAGACATTGATATTACTGTAAGTGATATTTTAATTAGAAGTTCTGGCTTAGTGGTCATTTTCAATCTCAATTTTTTTAATTAATTTAACCAATTGTCTGCTTTTATTGGAGTTAAATTTATTTAAACTACAGATATGAATTTAAATGTTATTGTAAAAATAAATTTTAAGCAATATTTATAGTTAATTAAATAATTTAAGTGCTGTAAAACTTGAAAGAGCCTTTTTTTTTAATTTCGGAGCAGTATTTCAGCAAGCAAAACAAAGTTCTGAAATTTTAGAAAAAATTTTTTTATTTTAAAAACTGTTAATTCTTTATTTGATATCTATTAATGATCTGTTTTACTGGCATGATACAATAGATGCGAGTTAAGATTTGTCACATCAAAGTTAAGGATTACTAAAAAATAGTTTGATAACTAGGTAACAAAACTTAATATGGAATTTGATAAAGTTTGCAAAAGTGTAGTTTTCTTGTAGTGAACACAAGGTTTCAGTTCTACATCTTCTCTTCTCCCCTAAACTCTCTTTTACAAATGTTTCACTAATAATTTATGTTTATGGAAATCCAAAAAAAGATCTCAAATACCATCATAAAAAAAAACCACTCAAATTTTCTTGTCAAAAAAGTTTCTTGTCAAAAGCTATTAGCACAAGGAAACAATATAAAGTCATTTCTTTCCAACACTATACAACTGCTTCAGTACAATTCAATTACAAAAAGCTTTTTCAAAAATTTTGTTTAATATTTAATTGTTATTTATGTAAAAAAACTGACTTAATTGTTGTGCAAAGGTGTTTTTATTTCTTTATTTTGTTTATTCTTTTCATCTATGTTCAGATTATAGTGCATGATTGAAACATTACATGATAGTAGAGTTTAAAAGTATTATCTTAACAATGACAAGAATATAATTAAACTAGAGATTTACCAAACAAAATCTTAGTGATATAAATGTTTAGGTAAAGAATTTTCTTACACTATATTTTTGCAGGAATATTGTTTACATTTACTTTAGGATTTCAATATGCAGACACCTTTGCATTTTGCTTGTCTTAATGGGCACAAATCTGTAAGTCTCTTTAAACTAGTTTTAAGTATTAGATAAACCCAAAAAACCAATAGATATGGTATTATTTATTACTTTTTGTTTCACAATTTAATGGTATTATTCAAAGAAAAAGATATTCAGTGAAAACTAATTAATAGAAAAATTGATAGGCTTTATTACAAATATGAAATCAAACAACTCAAAAGTTGAACAACCATCTTTTAGTTTTTGGTAATTTATAAAAGTAACCAGCACATAATATTTAGTCTTAAAAAGAAACTGTTATGAAAATTATTATTAACAATAAATTTAACATTAACAATAAATTTAAAATAAAAAATTTTTTTAAAAAATTCTATTCACTAAAAGAACGCAATTGTTGATTTTGCTTAAGAATAAGTTAATATAATAATAATATATATAATATATAATAATAATATAATATATAATAATAATATAATATAATAATATAATATAATATAATATAATATAATATAATATAATATAATATAATATAATAAATATAATAATAATAATATATATAATATAGATAATAATAATATATATAATATAGATAAGTTAATATATAAGTTAATAAGAAGTGGTGATAAAGATTTTGTCATTATTTTACTTGATTATTGATTTTTCTGGTCAATTAAATAAATATGATATCTAAGATATTATAAACATTTAAAATAAATTTTTTTCAGACGGTGGTAAAATTGCTTGAATCACATGCCAGTATTGAGAAAACCAGTATCACTGGATGTACACCATTATTTTTTGCCTGCAGGTTTTTTGATTTTCTATTGATTTAAAATTTGAAATTACGTTTTTTTTTTATGATTATTGAAATGAAAATTTTGAGATTTTTAACATTTTACATGAAAATATTTTGACAGGCATGGTCAGATGGTTTGATTTTTTTGATAGGCATGGTCATGCTGAAGTTGCAAAAGTGTTAATCAGCAGTGGTGCTTCTCTTACACCAAATAATGATAAGCAAACTCCTCTTGATGCTGCATTTCTAGTAAAACAGTTTGATTTTCTGTTTATTTTCATCTACTTTTTTTGATTTTAAATGATTATTAGGAAAAGGAAAATGGAAATACAAAAGCCAAGTTTTGTGATGGTTAGGTTTAATGTCTTGGGTATTCTATAACAGTATTACTTATAATATTAGGTGATAATATTAAAATGTATATATTGATACCCAAAATTTATAATCAATATTATATTGATCATAAAGTTTGGGTACAAATCTATGAATTGTAATATTATAACTATTGAATTAATGCATTAACATTGATTATAAAACTTAGTTTTTGATGATTAAACCTCAAGCAATTGTCAATTTTTTCCTTTTTTTATCAACTTTCAAAGTTTATGTAAAATTTGGTCATTACTTCAACATTACTAAACCCACTTAACTTGTTACAAAACTTAAAAATAAAATCATTTAGCAAAGTTTAGCTCAGGAAAATGTTTTGAAAAAATATTACACATAATTTTATAAAAGGGTTGACTGAACTTATTTTTCAGTTCAAATCCAGTGGAACGTTTACAAATATAAAAAAATTATGCAAAAATAATCAAAATGGGACATCATCAAGTTTTTTCAGAATATTTTTTTTTAAAAAAAGAAACAAAAATGTTTTTAGTTAAAAGATGCACAATGGTATTTAGTAAGTATAAATTCTTAAATTAAAATTTTAAAACTTTGAATAGAAACTTGACCTCTTCAGTGCCATAATCTATCTTTTTATTCTTATGAGTTCTGACTTATTAAAGATACAATGTTTTTTTAAAAGGCTGGTTACGGACAAGTTTGTTATGTTATTCTTGATCATATGGATAAAGAATTTGAACTTTTGAGTGGTTTAATCCAAGCCTCTCTTTCACCTAAAGCAGAAATTAAAAATGTATGATTTAGTTATATAAATCATTATGCTTTGTTTCATTTGTAAAAGCTAGTACAGTCATAAATTTCCTTATACATTGTTTGATTTTTAATAAAGTATTGACATTATCTTAGGTGGAATCAGTTTTCCTATATATTGCAGAGCAAGATGTGAACTATCGAGATTTCATGCTACAAGAATTTGCATCACATATCAGGCTTGAAGGACTTAAACTTTTATGCCCATCAAGCAATTACAAACTAACTACAGAACGATATTTAAAAGTTATTAAACTTTTTAACACAGTGCTTACAGCAGAAGCTCATAGCAAATCTCAACTAAGTAACAGTTTTAAGTTGAGATCATTAAGTCTTCGAAGAACAAGTTCAGATAATATCTCATCTCTAAACAAATTTGCATTGAAACCACATAGCATTGTTAATATTCAGTTTGAAACCGCTTCTTTATGGGAAACACTAGAGACTTGGATGAAACTTTTACAAAATGAGCTAAATCCAATTTCTAAATTACCCAATTCTAATTCAATGATTCAATCATTAAACACTCAGAAACAATCAGAATCAATAAGTCATTATCAAAGTGATTGTTTATCATCGTATGATTTTAATGATTCATTGTTGTTAAGTCAACCAGCATTTGAGTATGCAATTAACCACAATTTGTGCAGCCCAATTTTTTCAAGATCCAACAGTTATTATGCTGCTATGGAATCAACAGATCAAAGTGTTTTAGATGACTTGTACTCAATAAGCAGATCAAGTTGCTTGAAAAATACTGAATCAACAGTTAGTCCCAACATTTATAGAAGATGCAGTTTAGACAGTAATGTAGATAGACTTATGACTTCCTCTGCACCAAGCCATTTGAATAGTTTATTCCATGGATTAGTATCTCTTGAAACAGATCACGTTAGGAATGACCTTAGTGTTAAAGGAAACCAAAGTCCAAAACTTCCTGAAGAGGAGGATGTTCTTTCCATCACTGCAGATAGGTTATGTGCAGTGATTCATGGTTACTATTTATTTTGCCAATCAAATTCTTTATGGAACAACGAGTGAGTGGTTGTGTTTTTTTTGAAGCCTAATTTGTCTTTTCTTTATCTGTTTCCAATATTTTCTACTATTGCAAATTTTAATGATATGTTTCTACATTACTTTATTGTTTTTAGTAATGGTAAGATGTGTCACTTTAACAAATTTGTTCAAACGCATGAGAAAGTCTTGCAGCTGCTTGTGTCCAGGTTAATTCACTTTTCAATCGTACTTTTTTTTTATTCTAATGTATTTTTTGATTTTTTCTTTTTAAACTTATTTTTAGTTTTGGAATTTAAAATGAAACATCATTTACCAATAAATTTAAAAAGTGATCTATATCCTAAACTCCAAGAAATATTCACTTCTTATAAAATTATTTTAAAGTTGTTTTTTTTCCAACGAGCAATAATTTGGTGTTGCAAAATTACACTGTTTTTTTTCTTTTTTAGCTTGTTATTAGTTTGTAAGTTCATTCTATAAAATTTTATTTCTATGAGCCCCAATTAAGCATGCTTATTTTCAAATTGTGCAACAATGATCTTTTAAAGATATGGATATTTTTCAGAAATGCTTCATTGATTTTTGAACATTTCAACTTTGTGTTGCTGAATCCAATTCTTTTACAAAGATTTCTTCCTGCTATTCATACCCAGGTTTGTTTTGTTAGCTTTAGAAGCTTTAACTTTGCAAAGTTCTTTGTTATCATACTTTTTACATTAATTTATTCTTAGTCATTTGCTGAGCGTCAAAGTTGGTTTTATGAGAACTTGTATGCTGATAAGAAACACAATAATGTGATGTATGATGAGAGTGCCATTATACATGTCTCTAGAGGTCAGGATTTATGCATGGAAAAGCCAATAAAATAAATGACATGTAAACTAAGCTATGCTTATACATGAATACAAATATTTTTCATAAATATACATATACAGATAAATATATATATACACACACACATGTATAAATATATATATTTAATTTTACAACTTTCTCAAATGATAATTTTGTTATTTTTGTTTGCTTTTTTTTTTATAAAAAAACGTTGATGTTTAAAAAGTTGTTAATTTTGTTTTTGTTTTTTGATTCTGACTTTTTTAATGACTTTTATTCTTTATATTATGTTAATTTATTTATATTTATTAGTTATGTAAATTTTTCAGATTCTTTGTTGAATGCAAGCTGTAAGCAATTAGAAGAAAAAAATAATAGTCAGTTAAAAAGAAATATTTCTGTGCAATTCAAAGGAGAAGAGGGAATGGTAAGATGGAGTTGTATAATCTAATAGCCAAAAAAAAAAAAAAAAATTTATGTATCTAAAAAGTTTTAGAAATCTAACAATCTTTTGATTTCTTCAGGGTGCTGGTGTTACAAGGGAGTGGTTGGATTTGTTAGTTAAAGAAATTCTAAATCCTGATTGTGCACTTTTCACACTATCAGCAGATGGTAGTTGTTTAAATAGTTTTGCTCATCAATGCATGCGTATAACATGTTGTCTAAAAATTGTTGTCTTATTTTTTATTGCCAAGGTTCAACTTTCCAGCCCAATAGTACTTCATTTGTAAATCCTGATCACCTGAGTTATTTCCAGTTTGCTGGGCGTATCATGGGTTTAGCATTGTATCATAAACATTTAATAACTGCATATTTTACTAGGTCTTTCTACAAGCATATGTTAGGTAAAATATTTGCTTCAATCCTCTATAACTTTTTTTTTTATTTTAACAGATTTATTAATAAAAAGAAATGCTATTATTAGGAATCCCAGCAAGTTATGAAGACATTGAGTGTATTGATCCTGAATACTCTAAAAATCTTCAGGTAGAAAAATTTTCTGTAAAATACATCCTTCATCTCTTTATTAGCATTCCTTCCTTCAATAGTATGTTATAAAGTTATCATTAAACAAAAAAGTCAAGTAATCTTTTTAAGAAGTCGATTTTTTTTCTGAAAATTATAGTCTGATATGACTCTTAGCTGATGTGACTCTTAACTGATGTGCTTTACTGTTTGTCTCTATGTTTAAAATATGTTAAGTATGTTAAAAGAACCCCTGGTGACAAAAGTTTGAAGTAAAATAAACACAAGCAATTTTTGAAATTTCAACACCACTACAACTTAAGAATGCAGTAATATACTTGTAAAAAGTAAGTATATATAGGTTTATGTGTGTGTGCAGTTTGGACATTTTGAATTTATTTATATGGTAAAATATAAAATATTTTATTTTTTGTAATTGTATTACTATTTTTTATCAAATTTATTCTTGTTTATATTCATTGCATCATTTTTATTATTTTGTACATTATTATACTTTGTTCAGTGCAGAAATTTTTTAAAGTAGATATATCACTTTATCAAATTACAAAAACTTAATTTGACAAGGTGTCTTTACTCTGAAAAGTTCAAAGAAAATTTTAAAGATTTAGTATAGACAGACTGTATCAACGTTTCTGTATATGTGTTTGTACAAGATTGTTATATATGTGATGAAAATTCACACATACATTGTACAAGATTTTTGTTAATTTTACTCTAGTAAAAATGAATTCTTTTCTTGCATTTGATGTTCACTTTCAACTTGTCAATTGTTTTCAAACATGAAGCCTTTAAAGATTGACCAGAAATCCTCAATAGGTTGTAGTTCTGGCATACAAACCAAATTATCAACTTTTTTTAACATAATGGATATTTTTCTCATCCAGGTAATTGGTCAAAGTTCTGGCAGAGTGTAAAGAGACTAAGTTAGGCCGAAATACATAATTACCAATATATATATTACCGAAATACATAATTACCATTGGTGTGATGTTAATAAAAGGAATCAACCTTTTGATGATTTAATCATTCTTATAAACTGTTTGGTTAACTGCTTATCTTGTAGGAATGATAAATCGTTGAGAGATCCTCAGGGGGATAGGTTAATCCACACAAGAATTTTTTTTTTTCAAATTTGCTTTTGTGGTTATGTTTTACCTTTTTTGTTGGTTCATCTGAGTAAAATTTGGCATTAGAGTTTTTTTTATATGTTTAAATATATGACTCATCATCAATGATAAATTCACAGTTTCTGAATGTGTGACAAGTTTTTTCACATGTTGTTCATAGCAGTCATAATTTTATGTTTTCTGTCTCATCCAAGCTAAGAAGATTGGTTCATTATTCTTTCACTTTGCCACATAATGTTGGTTCTTTTAGGATGATTAGAGGCAATGAAGTACCCCATGATTTCCATAGTTTTAGCATTAGGATACAAATTACAATAGTTCTACAGTTGTTGGTTTAAAGTAGTCACCTTCATTTTGCAATAACTTTTTTTCATTAATTAATGTAAGTAAATACCCTTCCAGTGAAAAAAACTTTATGGGAACTTGTATGCTAATAAGAAACAATAAACAAAGCAACAAAGAAAGTAAGGCTGGGTTATTTAAATTCAATAAGTCTTAACTTCTCAAAAATTGCGCCAAATTCTTATCAGCAGGGGTTATGTTAAATGTGTTTAAAATATATTAAATATGTTTAAAATATGTTGTTTTGTAGTGGATTTTAGATAATGAAATAAGCAGTTTGGGTTTGGAAATTCCATTTTCTGTTGAAACAGATGTTTTTGGGCACACACAGGAAGTAGAGCTAAAAGCAAATGGAAAGAATATTATTGTAACAGACTTAAACAAGGTTTGTGAACAATTTATTGTTATTTTAAAGCTTTATTTTATATATACGAAATTTGTCATTTCTTAAATTAGGACTTTTTTAAAGCATAGGACTTTGTTAGGTCCAGTGCTGGGCAAAATACTTTTTAAAAGTATTTGAAATAAAAATAAAATAGTCTACCTAAAAAGTATTTGAAATGAAAATAAAAATAAAATACAAGGAAAGTATTTCAAATAAAAATGCATTATAAAACTATTTTAAATACAAAATACAAAATACTGGAATTGTAACGACTCGAATTGTACATCACAACTTTATTGACATAATTTAACCTTTAAATCAACATTTATTGGCCTTTAAAAGTAACAGTTTTTCGAATGTTGCATCACTAAGACAGTTCCTTCGTGGCGTCTGAATTTGTCCAGCGGTGCTAAATAACTGCTCAACAGGTGCGGATGAAGGTAAGGTCGTATTGTACCTCACAAATACGTGTTTTATAACTTCATATTTTGCCAAGATTTTAAAATCCATACCAGAGTCGCTTAAGTACGATAAACATTCGTTGTTGACTGTTGTTTGTTCTGCAATGTTAATTTCGCTAAACGAGAAAAAATCATCACTCATGCCACTGCCACCAGCTGATTGAGTAGCTGGAAGTGGGTCAGGGCCAGAAATAGTATTAGCTCTGTCCAACAACTGTTGTTGCTGAGACTTAGCTGCACGAACGAAGAGATCACGACAGAAATCTTTTTTATCACCCGGAACCCATCTCATTTTGAAGTAGGGATGCGATACTGCTGCAACTATCCTGCTGGCATTATGTTCAGAAAATGATAGATGAACCTCAAATCTTGTTTTCAAGCTTGTAAGCATAGATTCTGCAAATTTCTTAGCATGCTTCAGTGATTTCTGCTGCAGGTCCTGCAACTTCTGCTGTACGGTGTGCAGCGTCGGAAATACATCGCCAAAGTACACATTGTCACCTTGTAACCTGTCAATGGCAACAGCAATAGGAGCCATTATCATTACATACTCTTCTAGACATTCTAACTCCTTCTTTTTGAACTTTGGCAACTTCAAAACGTCGCATATTTCTCCAAGCTTATCTTGCAACTGGAGAATGCATTTCAATGCATCATACCGGGAGTTCCATCGTGTAGGGACTGGTATCAGTATTGCCCTTGCGATGATTTTTTTCACAGCACCTGATGCCTTGGAACTTCTATGAAGCAAATTCCAAATGCTGGTACACTTGGCTAATGCAGCTCGATAAAGACGTTTGAAATTAGCATCAGAATCACATGCTTTATCTGCATCAGTAGTTGATGCGAGGCTGAGAGAGTGACTATTGCAAGCTTCATGGTGAGGCAGAACAACTTCAGTATCATCATCCGTGTCTTCGCTAACTGGTAAATTTAGGACTGCAGTCATGTCCGCTATTTCAACATCATTGTCGGAATTTTCTGCTTCATCATCATCACCAGTTCCTGTTTCCTGAATTTGTTCTTCAGCAGTTGCAGAGATCCCTGAACCAGATGCAGTACTGCTAGTATCTACAAAATATTCTCGGAAGGCTTTGCTGAAGTTAGAGGCATTATCTGTTACTGTTGCTGTAATTTTTTCCACGTGTAACCCATAATCATTATGAATTTTTGAGATCATTGCAGCCACTGAGTCGTAAGTATGACTTCCAACAAAACGTTGACAGGAAAGAGCAACAGATATGCGTGATACTGAGCATTCAGTACTAATATCAATATAGTGAGCTGTCATTCCTAAGTAGCTCTTTTGGTTCACTGACCAAATGTCAGCTGTTGTACAAACAAATGGTACTTTACTGAAGACTGTTCTTTTATCATCACGCATTTTTTGCAAACGGGCGTTTAATCGCTTGCCTAATGTTTTGCGACAAGGTATACTGACATTGCGATTGAGTCCGTGGATCAAATTTTTGAATGCCGGCTTTTCCACTGTGATCAAGGGGCGCATTTCTTGCACAACGTAGTCAGCAATAAGCTTGTCAACTTCATCCTGTGAAATGGATGTTTGATTTCGAGGCATAATATGCATTTGTTTCAACTTCTTAGAAGCAGGACCAGATTCGACAGAAGGTCCACCTCCAACTCCAGATTCCATCTCAGTTACCGAGCGCTTACGCTGTTTTGCAACTGAAACCTTGTGCTGCTTGTATTCCTCGATTCGCTTTTTGCCATGAGCATTCTGCAACAACAACAACAACAGTCAATCAACCGAGATTATTGCATTTATTTGTGTTATGTTATAGCATTAGCGTTTGTCTGTGTTGCTTTATGAGTTTATTGTTTTTAATGTTTAGTGCGCAATATAATATAGTGTTTTTGTAGTTATATACATACCTGAAGATGTTGAGTAAAATTAGAAGTTGCTTTCAGTGAACCACTGTAGGTTTTTTTGCCAACACATAACATACACTGTGCAATAATTTTAACATCCCCTGTAGTTTTACTTTTAGATATAATTTTGAAAAATTTTCCATCAAGTATGGCAGGGACAGCTTGTTCACTCTCAGCATTTTCATTTTCTACAATTTTAGTCGTTTCCCTCTCTTCCGCCATTTTGAATTTTTGGTAGATTGGTTCCCTCTAATATAGTAATTAAATAACAAATTACCATTACCAAGGGTGGTCTAAGGCAGCTCAATCCAGCCAAAGAACTTTTTGTAGTTGCATCATTGTGTAATTCATTGTGCACAATGAATATGTAGTTCAATGACTATATATGGCTCGATGTGCATAATTCATTGTGCACAATGAATTAAGAAATGATATTTAAATTGTAAAAGCGGATGAACGTCAGGATGAAATACATAACGTATATAGAATGTAGTCGTCTTATTATTACACTTTTGGAAACCAAGTTTTAATTAATTTGCTGTTGGTGGAAAAGTATTTTGTATTTTGTGTTTTAAACAAAATAAAAAATGGCCTTGAAAAGTATTTGAAATAAAATTGAAAATACTAATGAATAAAAGCATTTCAAATAAAAATAAAAATAATACAAAAGTATTTTAAATAGTATTTTAAATACTTTCATTTAAAATACTTTTTAAAATACTCAACACTGGTTAGGTCACACCATGGTACTCACTGGTGATAATTTTTGCAACAACAATGATTATTGTCAAAATAAATTTTTTTTCTACTTTATTTATCAACTCATTTTTGTTACATATTTGTATTTTGACACGATTATAATGAAATTATCGTTATTTCAATTTGATGGACGAGGGTTGAATGAATGATGACTGAAACACATTTGCTGATTTTTAAAAAACTTTTTGATGTTATATGTTTTTATTGCCACTACTGAAACTTACTACTACTTGCTTTATGAAAAGGTTTTCTGATTTTTTTCACAGTTGAAATTCATATATTCTTTACTTCTTTAAGTTTGAATATGTTCAACTGGCAGCAGATCTTCGCATGACAAAAGCAATTAAAAGTCAGATTCATGCTTTCTTAAAAGGATTCTACCAGTTCATCCCGCTCCATCTTGTTTCTCTGTTCAATGAGTATGAGTTGGTATAAGTTACATTTAATGATTTTAATACATTTTTTTTTTTGTATTTAAATTTGGAACAAGTGTTAGAAATTAATACTTTCTCAATTCAGGAATTACTTCTGTCTGGACTTCCTGATTTAGACTTGCAAGACTGGAGAAAAAACACTGCCTACCAAGCGGGATATAATGAAGATTCCCAAGTTATTAAGGTTATTATGAGGCTATCATCTTACATAGTATAATGCTTTCTTTATATTAAATGAAACCAGTTGCTTGTAAATAGTAGTTATTAAATTTACAAAGATAAAAGCTGTAGTTGTGATAAACCTTCATTGTGGACAATTTGGAGATAATTTGTAGTATTTTTAACTCATGTAATTCTCAACAGGATCATGCCAACAATTTGATCAGTTTGTTTATTTTTCTTGACATGAAAAAACTTCCAGCGAAAAAATAAAAGTGAATTATGCTGTTTGTTTTTTTTAAATGAGATTTGCTTTTAATTTGGTTTCTTTTCGGAGATTTCTTGCTCGAACCTTACTGTGCATTTCTTCAAATATTTATTCAGTGGTTTTGGGAGGTGGTCGTTTCATTGAAAAAAGAAGAACAGGTTCAGTTGCTACAATTCGCCACTGGAACGTAAGTTTTAAATAGCGCAGGCTTATTTTTCCATCGATTTCTTAAAAACTTTACGTAAAAACTTAGGTTGTTTACATGACAACGCCGACCTGTGATATGCATAATTATGCATATCACAGGTCGACAGCTGTAATTTTGTTAAATGCTACGCAGTAGTTATCAAGAACTATAGTGTCATTAAAATGGCACTTGACAAAACGTTTTACTGCATTAATGTCAAACTAGGATAATTTAAACGAAAGTTTATCAGTTAGCAAAAAGTTTTTTTTATTTATTAATGTTTTCCAAGCAAGATGTAGGACAAGCCTACAAACTGTTGGATTAGAGTCTGTGAATTCATTTCATTAGGATCTTAAGCATAAAAAGCTTAAAACGAAATTCGTTTACTTTTTTATTTACAATTCGTTTACTTTTTATTTACAATTTATTACTTTCTGTTACAATTCCTTAGTCAATACTATTTTTGCCACAGCAGTTCAAACCTTATGACAGCGTTGTCAGTTTCGATGAATTAAAATTTAAAATTGCAATCTATGTTTTTTTTAATTTTTTAATTTCTTTGCTTTTCATATTTTACGTGTACTTTTTTTCAGCAAGTATCTTTATCTGGAAAAGTCTCGTTATTTTTTGTGCAGACTTCTCTTCTTCGTCCATTCACGGCACCTACAGGTTTTTATCGCTGCTTAAAAAGTTCAAGTAAATGTCTTGAAAGCTTATTTTGCATATTTCTAAATAAAAGTTTTCTCATGTAACACATTTGTAATTGTGTTAAATGAGAAAACTTTAGAAAAGTTTGCTTCGATAGAAAACGCAAAATAAGATTCTTTTTAAGAAAGGCGCTAAGATTCGACTTTTTTCGTTAAATTTCGGTCAAAGTCTTCATACCAATTAATTAACAGATAAAAAAAACTCTGTTGTGATTAATAGTTTTATTATACAAAACTTATTTCATTTCGAAAAAATGTCTAATTCTGTGAAGTTCACCAAATTAGCCCCCATTGTCTCGATTACTCTTTTGATTACTAATGACTTGTAGGATCGTGAGCTCTTTTCATTACTAATGACTTGTAGGATCGTGAAATACTCGTCGAATAATTGTTTCTGGCAGTATCTGCTATTAGTGATGAAAGGAGATTTTGTTACGTGAAATTTGATGGATGAAACAGACAGTGATGTTGTAGTCTTACATAGATTTTGGGATGATAATACTCCGGCGGAAGAATCAGTAAGCTTCTTACATATAACATCATATAGTTTTCGCTCTTCTCGGGTTTCGGCAGAGTTGACGCTAGTCAGCCAGAATATTCAATAACCAACATAAATATTTCAACTTCAGAAAAGAAGCCCTGCTTTTACCACTACTCTTACTGTTGTTATTTTGATACATTTTAAAAGAATCTAATGCTTATAATAGGTCTCGCGTTCCTTGGGGTGGATTTTCCAAATTACCTGGGACTAGTGGCATCCAACTGTTTACAATTTCTCGTTCAGCCGACAGCGCAAAAATGTTGCCTACATCGAGCACGTGGTAGGCATATTTCATTTGCTGAGTAGAAACTAAAATCTTTTTTCCGCTTGAAATGAAATGACAATCCTTTTTTTTTTACCTTACATAACATTCTTTCCTATTTTGTTGTAGTAATGATGTTTTTCATTTTCAAGTTTTCATTTCTGACTTTCCATTTCAGTTTTAACTTGCTGAAGTTACCAGAATATGAAAGTAAAGAAGATTTGGAAAAGTTCTTGAAGATTGCAATTGCTTGTGGTAATCTAGGCTTCGAATACACATAAAGCATTTTTATTTTTATTTTTTAACGCAATTATTGTATTAGTTTTATGATTTCTCGTTGATTAACTGTAAAGTAAGTTATTGTTGTCAGCTACTACAAATCACTTCTGATTACATCACTCCATTTATTCCATGTAACAAATCTATCCAGTGAATCTGTTCGTTTTACTTGTTGGTTGTAAAAAATATTTTGTTCATTTTTTATTATTTGTGTCCAAATTAAAAATGTAAATATGATAACGTAATTGTTTTTGACAGAAGAATTTCTTATGTTTAAAAAAAAAATGCGTTTTAAATTTAAATTTCTCAAAAAACGTATGGTTTACAAACCATACAGTGATTCACAAATGTACAGTATTCAAAATCGACAAAAGAGGGGGTCTCTAATAACTTTTAAATGGCACAAATTATCTTGACGAGTGATGGGTTACTTGATAACTGATCTCTTCAGACATCAATATTCATTGATTGGCTTTACAAATGAGACATGCTTGACAAGAGGTCTCATTGATTGCGCTAAAATCTTTACCGTCTACCGTAAAAGTTAATTGATGGAACGCCAAAAGCTGTCTCCCGTCTTCTTAGTCAACTGTTGAATGTTGCTTTTCGTTTCGTGAAATTTCCGAAGCTTCTTTCAAAAATTGAAAACAAAATGGTCAACACTATCAAGTTGAAGAAGGACAAGGATATTCGAAAATGATTTCTACATCACTCGTAATACAAATCGGGACCATCGAAGTGAGGAAGATGCTATTTTCATACTCAATTGTCGGTATTTAAGTTTTTAAAATTATCATAAATTTTAACTCTTTTTAATACAATAACTATGAAATATTCAATTCCATGACTCGTGAACCCCAGTTCACGAATTGATACTATGGGATTGATAAATCTCAAAGGAATTAGAAAAACTGAAGTATGAAAACAACGTAAAGTGAAAAGTCCAATTACTGCTTTTATTCAAAGCTGAAGACGAATTAAATCAATATAGTTTGAAATACGGTGTCTTTATAGAGAAAGAATTCGATGTGTTTACAGAGAAAGAATAAGAATTGCTTTAAGGAAGATGAGACCTTTTAAAGCTGGTCCAAAAGCAGTTATAAACAATGAATTAATTGTAAAGTTGTACTTAATCCTAATTTGTTGATCAAGTTAACATCGGCAAGTCTCACCTCTTTTGTCTGTCATTGTACCATTTGTACTTACATTGTACGATGGGTATTCCATGCCTCAGAGCCTTACTAAGATCTTATTTCACGGACCAGAAATAATGAAAGTTTTGCCAATATATAGTTAGCTCAAGAAACTCGAAATAAAGAATTTATGTTATAGAGAACATCATTCTCGTAAGGTTTTAAGAATGAAGACCAATGAAGATGTGCATTTGATCCAATTATTTCATCCTATAGAAAAACTTTTTCATCAGTACAAACAAATTTTTTCTCTTGGTGTTGAAAGATTTTGTGAATGAACGAAGCAAACCGTTTTTTGAGTAGTATGATAATGGTGGTTTATGGTCACTTTGTTATCAAGGGTCTGAATTAGTTTTTCCTGAACATTAAACTTTGCATTGTGATTTTTTTGGGTCACCAATGTTTTTGCTAGTTCTTGATTAATAATCCCCAATAATCCCATCCCTTATCTCTCCCCAAAAAGATTAAACTTTGTGCAACCACTTGTGCCAGCGTTGGTAACATATCATCATGTAAACACTCGTTTACAAAAAAGCACACCAATTGTTTTCTGTTTTTTAAAAACAAATGTGCGTTTTTTTCATCCCGTCACCTTCTCACGTCCATGAGGGGCTGACTATGTAAGCACTTGTGCTATGTTAAAAGTTCAACTCTTGAAATCCTTAACTAATCTTTACTGAGTATGAGTGATACTATCAGCGATTTCATCAATGATCTATAGCCCCATAGCTACTGTCATGCTATTGTTGCTGTCATAAAGGCTAAGATAAGCGACGAGTTTGCACACACATTTTTAATGCGACAAGCAGTCTGGCAGATACACTTGCCTGCTCCACGATAAATTCCACAACCCATGTTCATTGAAGTCCGCCCCAATACAGTTTATCAGGCCGACTTACTACACTTACAAAATGATAAGGAAGGTCGCAAAACTTATAAATACGCGTTGACCGTTATTAATAATCCCTCAGGATATAAGGAGGCTGAGGTCTTGACAGATAAAAATTCTGCTGAAGTTGCTGCAGTTTCGACTTGAATATATAAAAGAAGCCTCATAGGTGGCTAAACTTGCTACTGGAAGGCCCAGGACCCACATTCTGCAGTTTCACATGCAGTAGGTCTTGAGAAACCATTGCATTCATCATCAGCAGTTGTTCAGTATTTATTTCAGCCAGGCGAACTCGAGGGTTGACGTTATCATACAACTGATCCTGTATGGCCACTAAAAATATATAATGTTAAAAATCTGATCCTTCAGATTACAGGGGAACACACAGTTTGTTTGCGCTTTCTTTGGCTAAAAAACACAAGCAATGATGATACGAGGGTCTAGGCATACTTTTATGTTATCTGTTTACTTCTAAAAAATTGTTGTTTTATTACTTTTATCTACAAGGACCGTAGTAACAAACAACTAGTTTAATAATAAAAGCAGTGTTGCTATGATGATAATTTTTAGAGGTGGTTTTTTAATATTTTGATAAAATCCAATAATATACTTGAATTTATTATCAAATTTTGCATAAGAAAAAGTAATGTATCAGAAAATTCCTTAAATAATGTGCGCTGTTAATTTTCTTTAGTAATCGAAGTGAGCAGGATTTCCAGAGAAAAATTACGGATGTCCAAAAAGCTGGTCTTGGTTTTAAAGGAATAAGAAATAAATGAAATATATCTTTTATAAATTTTTTTTCTTCGCAAAACGCAAAAATCCTGGGGTGTATCAGAGTAAGTTAGCCCAGGCTTTGCTCATCTTCTCGACGGGCCTGAGCTAAAATTCAAACTTCAATCTAAAATCTGTAGATAAAACACAAAGCATTTTGAAGAAAATCCTAGTAGCTTGCTTCAAAATTTATAGAAGAAAAACTACACAGATTGTTAAACAGTAGAAAAATCTGAATAAGCGGTACTTTCGCATTCTTTATTCAAACTTGAAGAAGATAAAAATAAGCCGTTTTTTTAAATTCTACTTATTTGTTCATAAACACAGAAAAAACTTTTTCATAAGAGGAAAAAAAAAATATTAATTATATATTAATATATATAAAATAACTAAACTTATTTCGTTAGCTCCTCTTTTTTCAGTGCAACTCTGTCCAAAATAACAAAATTTGTTTCATTTTGCATTAACTTAATTCATTTGTAAAGGTGTCAACATCCACTCTGGTTTAAATTTAATATCTTTTGCTGCCAACCACACCCATATAAGGAAATTAAATCATTAAAACTTTCTGCATTTTAAAACGTTTTCGCTTAACATTGTAATAAACTTTAGTTGTCAAATTGCAGAATAATATAAATACAGTATATATAACATATTTCGTATTTATACTTTCTCTGTATTACGTATTATATTTATGCGATTGCTATTAAGTAAATATCTTCTTCAGTCTAACACTGATATTGAATTTGATACAAAAATACCGATGTGGAAGGGTTTTCTTCAATAATTTGGCTCTTGATTTTGTTGAATTTCAAGCTCAATTTCTTCATCAGCGCATCCTTTAAAATGAAGATTTCCGACAGCATAGGTGAAATTGATGCATTTAAAATCAGGAAACCTTTTCTCAATCTCGTCAACAAAGGAGTTGATGAATTCGTTAAGGTTGTTAAAAATTCGTTAACTCCTTTTTTGTTGGTCTGTTTTATGAGAATTTCAAGAGTTGCAGACAGTTTGTACAACTAAGAAATCACCTTTTGAACAACTAAGAAATCACCTTTTGAACAACCAAGGAATCACCTTTTGAACAGTCAGAATGTTGGATGAGAAAATTTTTGAAGTATTTTTGTGATTTCTTTTAGTGCTGGTAACACGAGAGCCATCTTTTTAAATTCATCTGATATAAAAAATTTTGCAGCCAAGTGAAGATTTTGGATCTTCTTCCTTAATGACTTCCAGAGACAAAATACAGAATTCACCATCAAGGCATTTGAGTTCTATCTTGTTGCAAAAGGGGTAATTAGTTTCACATACGAAACCCCCACTACCTTACAGCGGCAATGAACTTTTTCCATTGCTAGTGGACTGTGGTTGACATGTGTCAACAAGATTTTGAATGAAAGGGCATCCGCAATTGTTGGTGCTTTATTTAGAATCTACCGCTTGGGACACAATCAGATTGACTTGATGATCAATGTGTGTTTAACTGTTTGTGATCTAAGAGGATTTCGGCCTTTCTGTGTTGATATTTGCTTTCGACTTATTTACTGCAACTCTTACTGCATCTGAAATTAGTCCGGGAATCTCTTTAGTGATTTTGTCAAGTTCTTTTGAAAGTGTTTTCCCTTGGAAAAAGGACAACCCACAAACCTTATTTTTCTTAAAATCCTTGCTACTGTAGTGCAAGGTTGTTGAGATGTATGCGTCATTGTTGCGGCTAGTCGACATGTCTGTTGTGAATGCTAGACCTTCGCATTCTGGAAGACCAGCTTCCTGCCTGGAATATACAACTTGTTCACCCTCATTATAGAGAAGAGGAAAATTGTTCCTGCAAAAGAAAACTGTTGTGCTTTTGAGTGTGAACTTTGCCAAACGCGAGTTTTATACGAAAGTTGCATTTTTCTTAAGCAATGCTTCATAAAACATTATTTTTATGAAGCATTGCTTAAGAAAAATGCAACTTTCGTATAAAACTCGCGTTCGGCTAACGGCAGCTTTGTAAAAGAATCATTGTTAATTTGCGCATGATTTTGCATAGTGAAATGTGCAAAACGATTAAAAAACGTAATTAAAAAAGTTTCGAATTAAAGAAACAAAGTATTTTTAATGATTAAAACGTAATAGTAAAATTTATAATAAAATTTTATAAAACATGCATAAAAAAATATCGCGTCTTTTTGCAATATTTACAATAATTATATATATATATATATATATATATATATATATATATATATATATATATATATATATATATATATATATATATATATATATTATGGAGATGATCTTTAAATACATTAAAAGCCTCAGCGTTTTCGCCTTATTTTTATCGTTACTAATGAATTTCAATGAAAGATAAATATATAAATAACAGTTCTAATAAAATATATCATTATAAGGAATAAAAAAAACAAATATACTGAATTCTCTACTGTCAAAAACCGCCCCTCCCCCTAACACTATGTAACGGAAGTGGAAATACATATTTCCACTGCGTGGAAAATTAGGATATGTAGTCATGAATATTTTTTGATGAAATTTGGCAGGGACATAGAAAATAGATCTATACAGTTGTCTGTAAAATTTTAAATATGTACCAACATGCCTTCAATATTAATGCACCTCCGGAACAGAAACGAAATTTTAAAACCGAATGAAAATCACTGGTAACTGTAAAAAAAACAACAGAATTTATAACAAAAAGTAACAGTAACAATAGCAGAAACAGTTTTATAAAGTGTAACAGTCACAGTAACGCTAAAAGAGGTGGAAATGGTACCTCCACTGGGTCGAAAAATACGGTATGTGGTCATGAATTTTTTTTAATGAAATTTGGCAGGCACATAGAAAATAGATATTTTAAAAACCATAATTTATTCAACATAAAACATTCTACTTTTTTAATAAAGTCTAAGCTGATATAAAATTCTAAAAAAAAAGACAAATAAATACATTATTACCACACCGACTTCGAGCACGCTGTGAAAAAAAAGGTCACAGTTTTTGTCTTTAAAATCGGTGCCGTTTAAACCCAGATACGCACGTACCTAAATAATGTGGAGACTTGAAAAAAAAAAATTTGTTAAAAGCAAAGTAGATAAATTTCAAAGTAGTCATTTAGTTTTTTTAATTTCAGAATTTTGTGTACTTTTTAAAATAAATTCTTTCTATTGTTGATAAGTTATTTTTATGATATTATTTTTTATCTAAACGAGCATATAAAAATATATATATATATAATTATTATATAGTAATATATAGTATATTTATTATATATACTATTTAAATTATAATATAATTTAAATAGTATATATAATAAATATACTATATATTACTATATAATAATTATATATATGTTTGAATAATATTTATTTTCAATAAACTGACAATAAAAAAAAGTCATTACAACAAATAAATAAGAATTAAAACAAGTATTTACCTAATAATACTACATGAAAATATAATAATTGTATATATAATGATAAATACATAACAAAATACAACAATAAAATAATGTGATAAATAATGATAAATATATAATAACTTAAAATCTAGCGCATCGTATCATTTTTATTCAGCTATCAAGTTTTAACTTGATTTTCTGTATCACTCACACGTGCAAACTTTTATATGCATTTCTATATTCTCCACCGTATTTTTAAAGCGACAAAGTAAAATAACTTTATGCCGCTTAACAGTGGCACAACCAATATTTCATTTAATCTAATAAAAGTACAACAAAAAATGTAAGATACAATAAAAAAAATATGTATTTTGTATATATATATATATATTGGTATGATATATATATATATATATATATATATATATATATATATATATATATATATATATATATATATATATATATATATATATCATACCAATATTAGAATTTTTATTGCATATCCAGAGGTTATATATCAAATTCTTGTATATACTCTTTCACTTGTGACTGGAGGCAGGAATAGAAAAATAATTCCTCGCCAGCCTGCTAATGTAAAGCTTATTCCTTTTATACTCGAGTAGTAAACAATACTGGCAAATCTAATTCTAGATATTTATATAATTAGATTTTATGGTATTACTAACATTACGGTATTTTTTATTATCCGAACTATTCCATAAAACCATTCTTTATTAGGGACAGCGTTATTTGTTTTCATGAAAAAAGTAATTACCATTATTTATTTAAAATTTACTTTTAAAAATTATTTAACATCGCAAGTAAAAGTAGATTATATTCGAATGTAAACATTTCAAGTCAATTATTTTCGAATGTGCTATAAAAACAAGTTACGCAATTAAGTAATTTACTGTTACTTGTAAAAGTAAATTACATAAAAAAAGTAAGTCTAACACGTAAATGTAAATTACTTTTAAAAGTAATAAAAGATCTAAAAGTAATTAAGTTTAAAAAACAATTGACTTTCGCACGTAGATTTCCGCAATTTAAATCACTTTTTGTGTAATTTTTTAGTGACGTTAAAAAGATAATTACTTTTCAAAGTTACACAATTTAAGTTAAAAAGTGTAAAATTATCTATTGGGTGTTTTCTTTCAAAAGATGTATACCTCTAGTATTTACAAAATATTTTTTGTTTACATATTAGTGTAAATTGTTTGTTTAAACATAATGATAGTTTTCATGTTTCCACTTTTTGTACAGGAAATTTTTCTGCACCCTGAACTTTTACATGTAAATAAGAATTAACTTACTTTTTGGTTAAAACTTAATTTATGAAAAGTGATTAAAAAAAAAATCCTTACACCCCTCAGTTTAGTGCGACCATAGGGTTTTAACCTCCTTTTCATCTTACATCCCCTCTAACAGCATAAAGGCTTTTTCTTGCTCAAAATTAATAACTTTCTCTCACGTCCTTTAAAAGTTCAGAAATAATTTTCAATATTTAACTTAGAAATGCATCTTTTAGCAGTTGTACCTTTAACAGAAAAGGTTGAGAATAGTAATAATGTTGTTATATCCTCTAGGAAACTGGAGACAAGGCAATTTAGCAAATTTCTTAATAGTATGAGCTTTCTGAAAATACATGAGCAATAAAAAAATCAATTCCGAGCGCACTTTAACCCTGTTAGAACTTTCTATTATTCAGTGAAATAGTAGTTACTTTTTAAGTGACAGTAAATTACTTGTGGAAGTTGTGGAAGTTGTGGAAGTTGTGGAAGTTGTGGAAGTTGTGGAAGTGTGACCATGCTGCAAATGTGGTTCAAGATACTTGGATAAGATACAAGCTCAAATGAATACAGCAAAATATGCCAAGTAAGCGGAGTGTAGCGGCGAGAAATGAAAATTCTTCAGTGAAGATGACGTTATTAACATCCCACTAGAATTTGCAAAGGCAAAAACTAGAAAAAAATTTATTTAAATATTTGTATATTAGTAACATATCGATCATACATTTGTACATTTAATGTATAAAATAAAATGTAATATCCTCGTCTAAAGTTTTCACTTTCTTTTAGCTTCATTTGTTTCTTTAATTACTTCAATTGAAAATTATAAGCGATTGTAATTAAAACTTGTTAAAATTTTTTAAAACAGTTTTAATAAAAAAAAAAAAAAAAAAATTAATTAAGATGCATTGCTAAGGGTGCCAAATCTTTAGTTAGAGCCACTTAGTTACACCCTGTCGATGAATACAACTGGTCATAATAAACAACGAATTCTAAATTTGAAATTTGTCTGTGATCGCCAATTAAATATAAAAATATAAGCTAAATATAATGTGCATCCAAAATATAATTTGTATAAGTTTATTAGTTTTTGTAAAATTTAGAAAAGGACAAGAAATGGACATATGGAGATGAAAATGGAACGCCATTTTCAACTAATTTAAAAGCAGTTAAAATATTAAGGCTTTAGAACAAATTTAGCAAAATATCTTTTTTATTACATGATATGTGAAATAAAACAAAAATTTTAAAACATTTTGGTTTCAAATACAACATTTATGTTGAATTTAAATTCTATAACAATAATTCTGTAGCATTGTACATATATATGTACATATACATATACATATATATATATATATATATATATATATATATATATATGTATATGTACATAAAGCATAGTGACTTTACAACTTTTGTAGCTGGAAATTTTCAATGTTTTTCTCATCATGAAGATATTAGAATATTTTCCCCGCCTATCGATTAGGCCCCACTCTCCCTTTATGTGTTTAAACAAAAACTTGTCTAGAAATAATACAAAAATGATTACTTTGGTTGCTAATGTCTCAGCAGCTGTAAAATCAAACCCATTTGGCTAGATATAATACTTAATTATTTTATAAAAATCTGTACAGGTGCGCAAACTTAAGAATGCTTTAAGTTTGGTGTTTTTTTTTTGTTAAAAACAAACTTTTGCTCTTTTTTTTCTTCATGAAAATATAGAAAAATGGAATGGAAAACATTTGTACTTGTATCATTACTTTCTCTGATAGATCGGAAGGAGATTTTAGCTGTAAGTAAAACTTAAACTCTTTCCCAGGCTGCGCGCGGTTGTATAAAACGAATGCTTTTTTGCATCCAAAATGTATTGTTTTTAACAACTATCAAACAAGGAAGTCTTAACAAATTTTAATGCATTTTAGGAAAAAAGTGAGTTGCTATTGAAAAGACAGCCTTCATCGTTTCTTTTGAAAGAAGGCCATGCATTATCGTTTTTGAGAAACAAGCGTTGGGACAACTCAAGAACTTATTCAAATCAATTAAGACAAGAGTGTTGTAACGGCAATACGTGCGATTGGGAAGAAAGGAGAGAAATCCCGGTTAGTTGGGATGAAATCGATAGAACAATGTGTGAAATTGGTGTTAGGTTTGTTTTTTTGAGTATTTTTACTATCAAAAGGAATTAAAAAGGCTCATTAAAAAACAAAGGGCAAAATAGAATGTTAATTCAGGGAGAAATTTTGTAAACTATGCACTGAGAACCACAATAACCGTCATGTTTCAAAACCTCTCTTGACCCTTTTTTTTTTTTTTGAGAAATACGGTTCTTTCCTTTTATAAAACTAAAAAGTGAGTCCTTGATTTTTACAAAATTGGTAATAAAAAACAAATAAAGGTAATCAAACAGTTAATTAGTCGCGAGTAGAATTAAAATTCATTCTACTAACTAACCTGAGAATTTTGTTTACAACACATACGTTGTTACAATACATACATTGTTGACCTCCATTTAAGAATACTGAAGCCGCTACGTACCATCGTATGTTTAAAAATACAAAAACGCCATCATTTAATTGAGAAGTCGATGTTATTTTTATAAAAATGGCGAATAGTTTTAACTAAAAATTCTTCTTTTAATTTTTTTATATAACTATGTTTTTCCACTCCATTAGAGATTTTTAATAATCAAATATTTATTTTCATATATATAACTAAATATGCATACAATAAAATTTTATGTGGGGAAAAAACATTTCTGCCGGTTGTTCTGGAGCCTCGTGCAATAACGTAAATGACATTCCTCGTTTTTTTCAGAGAGGATATTGCTTGTCGATGCAAGGCTAAAGATGGGTCTTTTTATGAGTGTGGAACTCATTTGATAAGAGGACCATTATGTCCTAGCCCATGTAAAGAATTCGATTGTAATAATGGAAGAGCCTGCACAACTTATTCAAAAAAATGTGATTCTAATAACGATTGTGGTAATTGGAACGATGAGTCAGGATGCAGAACAAAGTTCACTGCGGAACAAATTAGAGCGAACTTAAGACTTACGAAATTAAGTAATTATATTACAATTTTAATCTCTTTAAATATTAATTTTCTTTGCTTTGTAATTTTAGATCATTTTAATGCATAACCTTTTCAGATAGTAGATATTACGGAACTGTAGAAGTGTTTGGACGACCGATTTGCGACGACAATTGGACAGACAAAAACGCCGATGTTGTCTGTAGAAGTTTGGGTTTACCTTCTGGTACGCGTGGAATAGGATGGGGGAATGAGCCAGTGAGTGTAGATTTTTTTATGGATGACGTTGTGTGTAGTGGTAGTGAATACAGTCTTGTTGATTGTCAGCATAAAACATACCACAATTGTGGCCCTTCAGAAGGGGCAGCTGCCATTTGTTTGGTACCAAGCGCAATGAAGTTAATACCTTCAAACTCAGGAAACAGTAAAAATGAGGGGAGTGTATTTTTTGATGATATTCCAATTTGCGCAACACAGTGGAGTCGTAAAGAAGCTCAAGTAGTTTGCAATCATCTATATTATGATGAATTCAAAATTCCTGTACCTGTTTATAGCTATCTTCAAAACACAGTTCAGAAGTCTCCACCACTTTTCTTAACTTCGCTCAATTGTAATGGAACTGAAAAGTTATTAACACAATGTCAGATGGCTGTAACAAAATCCTGCACATATATTGCGAGTGTTCAATGTGCTCGATGCTCTCCGTCAGCATTAATGGAAATTGTAAAAGAAATAAAGATTGACGGGTCAATAAACGAAGTATACCAATCAGCCGAAGCTGCCATTAAGAAACTAACTGAAACATGCAGGGACTGGAATTGTAATGACTCAAGCCCAGTTTATCCCGAATTTTGCCAAGTCAAAGCTTTTCTGAGTAATATCAAACGTTTTACTAAACCCAAAGTAAATGACAATATTGTTACTTTGTACCGTGATACTGATTACTTTGGACTTCTTAACTATAATTTCCTCAAGGGAAGTTTTGAAACAATCCGAAGCGATATTGATACCCTGGGTGAAACGTTTTCAACTCAGTTGGGAGAATACTTCGGCAAACTTGCCAAATTCGATAAACAGAGAGCAACGACGGATAAAGAAAATGCATTCAAAGATTGGTCCAAATTAAAATCTCGTGCAGAAGAAGCATCATCGCAACTTGAAGAGCATCTGAAAGAAATAATAGGATATGCATTTGGGGTTTCATCAGCAGATCTTGCATCTAAAGTGGCCGTTTTGGTAATTCGTATTCTTGGAAGTGCTAATCCCATAAAATGGCTAACTAATTCTGATGCCTCAATAATTGACCAAAAAGATGCGTTGAGTGAAGTTGCGAAGCAAGGTGTGCTTATAAAACAATTGGAGTATGTAAAATCAAACTCAATTCCAAAACTCGATAGCCTTGTAAAAAGGATTTCGCAAAGCCTAAATGAAAACAAAAACACATTTGAAGCCATTAAGCGTTTCATTGAAACCATTGAGCAAGGTGAAGAATTTACAACCGAACAGCTCGAGGACTATCTTAAACACTCTGAGCAATATACTCAAGCAATAACCTTAAGTGATATTGCTGAGTACGACGCCATTTTAAATCAAATAGTAGAAAAGTTTTGCGAAGTCATTGAAAACCCCGACACGGAATTAGGAACCATTGCATCTGGTATAGCAGCTCACAAAGGTCTTTGTCCTGATGCTAAAATCTCTACTGCAGTATTAGTTGCTTTGTATGAAGAAATAGCGGAACAAGAAACAGTTATTATAGAAAGCTTTTCCAAGTTTGCAAGAGCTGCTCTTGCTGAGGATGCAGCAAATAAACTTGCTCATTCAATGAAGGGAACATCAAGTGATCAACTGCGAAAACTTCTTACAAAGTATGAAGCGCTGCATCTCATAAGATATCATAAAATTACCTTAATCAAAAGCGCATGTGATTACAACACATATATGAATCATGGAGTTGAAAAGCAAGTGTGTAAAGATTTACTAGACAATCCTTCGGGTGATCCAGGAGTTTTAATCAACACTGTTCAATTTCCAATGTGCGAGTGTTTGAACTGCCACATAAGAAAAGGGGAGTTTTTAATCCCAGCAACTATGACGGGTGAAAATAACACAGTAGATCTTTCAACATTATACAGTTCAGAAAAATTTGACTCAGAAGAGTTTACTAAAGGAGTTGCATTTTTAAAAATTCCTGATAAAGATTGGCTACTTGAAAACCAATGGATTTCGAACTTTGATCAAGGACCATTTTTCCTAAAGAATCTAAATATACATCTTCCTCCCGCTCTCAACTTTACTCATGAAGTAAACATGAATATCGTTTTATTAGACAATCAATTGAAAGGAAAAAACTATTGGCTTGAAGGCGGTGTTTTTATTAAAAATATTTACACTGAAAACAAGTTAAATGAAAGATCCAATCCATATAATAATGAGCCATGCAATAAAAAGTTAAGCACGTTTTCTTTGGATATAGAAGGCAATATATATGGAAAATTGCTTCCCCGGTTAGATGGCTCGAGATGGCGTATAGAACTTCGAAGCGATCACCTTCTGCCCAAGATCTTTACAACGACTAAACTTTTTCTGAAAGCATCTGCGGAGTTTTGTTTTCAGTCAAGATTGCTCAGCCGCGTAAAACAAGGTGTTAATGAAAATAATTTGTCTGATGAAACCAGCTCTGAAATGTGCTGCAACAGCAAAATGTTTACAGATCAAATTTTCCAGAAAAAATATCCGCATCAAAATCCCTGCAAGCTTTGTCCTGAAGCCTCTGCATCAAGACTGAACGGTTATTTTTGCGAAAAATGTCCACCAGGTTACGAACCTAATTATGCAGACAATTTTGGCTGTAGTCCATGTCCGAAAAACAAATTTAAGTCTGAAGCAGGTCAGTTTGCATGCAAAAGTTGTGCTGATGGTAAAACATCTTCAGAGGGTGCATTGCACTGCTATTAAGAAAGGTTTAAACTTATTTGCATTTTATATTTTGTTCTGGAAAAAAACATTTTCTCCGACGATTTATTTTACACCTTAACTTTTGTTTTTCTCCCTTTAGAGTAAGATTCTCTGAGAATTGGAACGAGAGAATTGGAACAGATCGCCTGGGAACGAGTGTACCAATCTTTTACAATTATTTAAAAACAAAAAAAAAAAAGAGTTAATTTTGTATATTGGTTGAAATTTTAAAGGAAATAAAATTTTTAAAAAATTTTTCTTTATGGCAATAAAAAGAATTTTTTTTTGGCAGGTCTTCAGACTACCCACTGCATTGCTTGCAAGGTACTTCGTTAAAATCACAATAACTTTCATCATCTTCTTTGAACCTTACCCTTCCACCCCCACCCAACCTAAAACTCTTTACAAAAAAAACGTAAAATCCTCGTACCTCGTGTATAAAACCAAATGCAGGAGTCAAGTTTTTTTATCGATTTTGTTTATGGTATATGTTACGCAATTAAAATCATATAAGATACTATTTTTTATAGAAATATTAATACTTGTCTTATATTTATACTATATTGTTCTTTTTCAACACAAACTGAATGTAAATTTTAAAAAATTACATATATTGCTTAAGTATGTAAATTCCATATGGAAAGATCAGCATAAAAAAAGATGATCTTTCCATATGGAATTAGCACCAAAACATTGAAAATATTTGCAACTGCCTTCTAATTCTTCAAGTTTTTTGCTTTTTTTTTGCAGCAAAGAGACAATTAAACACGAATGATGTGCAATAAATGAATTCAATTTTTCAATAGAAGTAATTGGGTTCCATCAAAGTATTCCGTTATTTATGTTGTTTATTTTGATTATAAACGTGTTGTTGCTCGTACAGTAAAAACCTTCCAATTAGATTTAAACCCAATGCCATATAGTTAATGCTACTTACAAAAGTACTATTGAGGCTCCGCCATCTTTACTACCAAGCATCAGATCAGTCAGCAAACAAAACTAAATAAAGTCATTTAGGTTTTAAATGCCAACAGAGCAAAAATATTTTTATTTCTAAAGCAAGTTCTCTAATTTATACTTTTGTTTCAGCAACTTGCAAGTTTTTACATACATAAAAAAAATGCTGTCACGTTTTTCTTTTTTTTTTTTTTTTGTGCTCTTATCTTTTAAATCCACTTTGCTCTGGAGCAGTAAAATGTTTATTTTTGACGCTGTTTAAATGAAACTTTTTATGCATGCGAGAATAAATGAAAACGTTTACCACAGAGTTTGACATTTGTATTAAATTAAGAACCGTGTTAATCATAACCAACACGTCATAAGTCCGAGTATGCAGATTAGAATTTGCAAAATTAGCAAACATGTAAAATATAAACTGAAAAATATCCAAAGGCAAAGTTAATGCTGAAAAAACAACAATAACCATAAATAAAATTTTCCTTCCCTTTTGGGAACCCTGTTTGCAGTTCCATGACGAGTGCCGTTGTTTTTTTATAAGGGAGTGATAAATTCGGCTGCGAAAAAATTCCATTGAACTTATTGCAAAAATATCTCTTATTAACAGTAAAGATGCTGCAACTATCAACGTTTTGTGTTTACGAGCGTCAGGAATACATGTTTTAATGCCGTAATCATAGTTAACCAATATATGAAATGTCATCATATAAGGCACTGCCAAAAGTACGGAAACCGACAGCACTGTGCAGAAGAAGAGAAATAGCTTTAAGTTCGAGATTTTTTCCTGGAATGGTTTGACAATAGAATGATACCTTTCATAGCTGATCATTATTAAGACTCCTTGGGAAACAGACACAGTGATTTGTAAAAAGGTAGGTATAATTTTGCAACCAACCTCCCCAAAGTCCCAGCGCTTAAAGCGGGTCGCGGTAAGGTATAGGAAAGTTAGTGGTATCAAAATCGATGACAAAAAATCCAATGCAGCTAGAGTTAACAAAAAGCGCTCAAATCTTTTTTTCTTCTTGCTGACACCAAACACGTAAATAACAAGTGTGTTACCTGAAACCCCCATCAGCATCACGAAAACAAGCATGGCGATGATGAAAATATCAAAAAAATCAGTCTCTTTCATCGCACTGCTCATTCTACTATCATCTGTACAGTTCTTGGTGTAAAAACAAATATTTAAATGATCCATAGTTTTACAAAAACTGATTTTGAAACGGCTATGAGTTAAGATAAATGTTGCAAAACTTGAGGAAGGAACTATTTTGTTTAGACATTACAGTTTTTTGTACAATCTTCGACAAATTCTTGATGCGTCAAAATAAGCACTTCAGTGCAGCGTTTATTTAAGCGAAGATCAGGAAATAATCACTTATTTTTATTTTATTCTGTTAATTGTAATCGATCCTACATGTCCTGCTGTCAACAAGTTATAAACTGCTAAATACCCCGCAGCAACTTTTTAGAAAACTTTGAAGAGAGATGACGGACCAGCTGAGTTTAGCTTTTTCTGTATGATGTACGGAGTAACACGTCGCTTATCTTATTAAAACCAGAACAAGAATTTTAAAAATGTGATAATTCTATGTTTAAAAGATTTTTTATTTATCTTTTATTTATTTAGTTTTTTATTTACTTTTGTGATTTATATTTGCGACATTTTCTTATTTTTTTAAGAATGGTTTTTATTAAGGAAGCATTAATATCAAAATATTATTGTCGCTCACCAGAAGAGGTTAACCGGGCTGAACAATCATACTAATTTTCTCATAAATCTGTCAATTAAGCAGTACGATTGAACAGATCAGATTTGCGAAAAATAAAAATACCTTCAGAACATAATTGTTATCTAGCATTTTTTAAATGAAATAAAAATTAGTATTTGATTATTGTGTTTAGTTTTAAATATTGCTGCAAATTTATTTTGATTGGTCAATTTTTGAACAAAATCCTTAGGGTTTGAAGTTCTTGAAGTGTCTTAGATGAAACTTGTCTTTTTATTTTATTTGTTTAAATACTTGAATTTCTTTTTCATTCATATGCCAGTTATGTACATAATTTACTTCCTTGCAGTAAAGTAGTCATTAAAAATGATCAAGCTTATTCTGCATCCAAATTCAGGAAAATCTTTGTTTTGTTGTTCGTTGCTTCCTATGGAATTTTCTTTTGTCACGATTTTTACTGTTTATATGAGCATTCAGTAAAGAAAATCACATTTATCAGTTAATACCTTTTCGTTCAGCAAAGATCTGCCAAGGTTTATATAATTTCCTTCTGAAAGAATTGAACACACTTCTCCAAAAATTTGACTTTAGAAATGAACCACGGCTTTTAAAATCAAATTAACTGAAAATATTTGGTTAGATACGACAATAAGTTTGAATGACATTTATTTAACAACTTTATTTCTAGGCATGAAGTGTTTTAAAAAATAATCTAATAATTATTTTGGCACTACATGATGCATGGTGGGTTATTTGGTCTAAAGAAAGTTGTTTTGTAACTGTGTCTAAAAGGAAACCTTTAGAAAAAGCTTCAAGGAAATCTTCGTTTAAGTCGAGTGAATATTTTTGATCCCGATTAGTAGAATTTTTTTTTTTAATTGCCCTAATTTGTTTAATATGAATTTAAAGTGTTATTAACATAATTTCCCTATCGAGTTGGATTTGCTTGTTTTAGGGTTGTTTTAGTCTCCATCTATGCTCTTCTAAGTCGACAATATGTTTGTAAACCGAAACAATTTCAAAAAGCAGCTTTTATGTTTGTACGATTGTCTTTTAAAAAAAATATGTAATTTTTTTCGATTCTTCTTCGAAATTTTGAAAAACCGCTTTAATTACAATTTTACTTTTTTCTGCAGTTCTTTTTTTTTTTTCAACTCAGGTGGAATTCTAGACGCGGGTGTGTGAGGATGGAGATGGATATAAAAAGACGCTTTGGCCATGAGTCCACTTTTGGACTCAATGCCAAATAGTCTTTTTATATCAAAACTTTTCTCACTTTGAAATCTTCTTTTTCTTTTTTTTTCTAAATTTTTTTTAGATTTTCTCATAAAATCTTCACATAAATTTCTCTCTAAAAATCTTTTTACAAAATTCCCCCAAAAAATAATGTCTAGATTTTCTCAAACTTGTTTTTCTAAGTGTTTGCAAAGATGTTTCTTAAATCAGAAGTTGTTCTAGTATAAACAATTGATTTTTATCTTCAAGTCCGTTTGCTGCTTCTGTTTTAACCGGTTCTTTAAAACAAGTTTTACCGGTTATCTTTTAATTAGCTTTTATCTCTGGTCTCGGACTTGTTTGTAAAAATAGTTACAGAATTTTCTCAAACCTTACTAATTGAAGTTTTTATCATTTTATCAGCGAAGTTACAATTGAACTTCAGGTTGATTTTTTTTTTTTCGAAAATTGTTTTAAATTTTTGAATTGTTGCCAAAATTTATTTTTTGCAAAACTTGAACAATAACTACACACGTGTGTCCTCCCGGTGCTTCGGCTGTCTCGCCCTTTTCTTCGATTGAATGTTGGTGTGACTGGTTAGACTAGACCAAAAGATTTGATTGTTTGAATTTTCGTTTTCCCTGCTCTCAAAATTGGCACCTTTACAAAAGAATCCGGAAATCCGCAACACAAACCACAGTTTTTCGAGGATATAAACCATTTGCATGAAGAGTATTCTGTGCTGCCTTCTGTGTCAATACAAGGCTTCTTATCCTAATGCAAGTTCATTTCTAAGTTAAGTTGTGTTCTTTGATTTCTTCTGGCAATTACTAGTAAATGCCGATCATCTTTTGGAATTGTTGATGAGGGGCTTTAACCTTAACCTTGTCTTAATTGAGCATTTCCTATCTCCATAAAGAGAGTCCCGAAATTACTTTTTGAGATGACACGCTTGAGAGACAACTTATTGCGTTTATCCAGTTTCTTATCTACTAATAGCTCTTCAGGCCCAGGACTCTAGCGTTTTGGTCTGCCATTTTTAAATACTCTAAAAATTCTCATAAATTTTGAGTATTTATGCAAAGTCAGTATAAAGTAGAATGGTATAATGAATAAAAAAGAAATATTATTTCATGCACAAAATGTATGCATCAAATGTATAAATAGCCGATACAAGAATTTTCCCTAATTGTTTTAAGCATTATTTATGAAAACTAATTGTTATTATTTGTTTAATTTATCAAAAGGACAAATATTTTTTGTCTATTCTTATGTCATTTTCTAATAACAATCATTGAAATAGTTGAACAATTCAAAGAAGTAAACTACTTCAAACTACTAGCAACAATGTTACCATTAGCAACAAAAACTTCCCATAAAGCTAACTATTTAAATTTGTTTAATTTATCAAAAGGACAAAAATTTCTTATGGGAAAATTATAAAATGTAAACACAATCAACATCACTTGCGCACATTTCTGTAATGGCTTTGATTGAATTCAGTTTAATCTTTTGATAACATTTTTTGTTCCGATAAAAAAATCTGATGTCCCAGTAAAAAAATCCAAGCTTACTTGTAAGACTTCTAGGCAGCATTTTATTATCTTTTTAAGATGAACATTTGTAAATTTGGGAACTTTTTTCGTGTAAACTAAGTCTGTGAATGATAAAATAGACTTGTAAGGATAATTTTAAAATGACTTAAAAAAGTATAGCGAAATATAAAAAAGTTTAAATAAATTTTTTTATCAAGATCTGGTTTCATTCAATTCCTTGGTCCTTCATTCACCAGTCTTAAATTTGTATTTTTTTAGTATTTTTTCCGATACGTCGCCATTTTTTGCCTCGACTACTCTATAAGCTCCATAATATAAATTCCACAATGCATTTTTTTAGTAAATGTATTTTCTAATGGGCTTTTTTATAATTCATTTGATAAAGCAAAACCTTTCATAAAGTTATTCAAATTTATAATTATCTTGCAAAATGCGCCCAGATATTTCATGTTTTCGTTTTTCAAATTTCATATACTATTTCATTTGTCATAAAAGACACACAATAACCCATTTGTTTTTGTCAAATAAAAATAAGTTTATATACAGCTGGTAAATCATATTATGTCAATATTAAATACTTAGTTATTCTTAAGGTTTGCCATAAAATGGTTTTGCTAAATTCTTTAAAACTGTGACAAATTATTTTTTTCTTTATTGTACTTACATTTATTTTAAGTATAAGTTGTTTATCCTTAACTGTATATATTTCTGTTGTTAAACATAAAAATAGAAAATTTTATATTCATAAACTGGAAGTCTACAGCAATATAGTAGATGGAGAAGTTCCCTGGACATTAAACCATTGTGCTCTTGGTGGCTACAAAACTAGTTGATATTTTGTATTATTTATTATATCTCAAGTTATACATGTACTAAAGTAGTTAAGTAAATGATCTCAATTTCTATATCATCATCAGCGTTGTCTCTTTAAATATTAAGGCTGTCTAGCTATATAAAATATAGCTTAAATCTTGGTTCCATTGCTGTTTTTTTAAAAACTAAAAAGAAGTTGATATGACTGGTTAGATGAGACCAAAAAGTTTCGACGAATCCGGCAGACTTTAATATAACTTAATTTCTATTGTTTAAAACAAAGGATTTTTAAAAATGTGCGACGATCATTGAGCAACAAGCAACGAGCATGGTTCAAAAAAAAATAATATCGTTGCACGTCCATCTTTTATACGTCCATAGTTAATGCATTTAATGTATGTGACAAAAAACACCGTCGACATTCAAGATTAGACTGGACGTCACTATTTCCAGAACTTTTAACAAAAGTGATTCAAAACAAATT
The DNA here is from genome assembly GCF_058129835.1 of Hydra viridissima. NCBI lineage: Eukaryota > Metazoa > Cnidaria > Hydrozoa > Anthoathecata > Hydridae > Hydra > Hydra viridissima. Next base: position 15,539,215 of record NW_028324309.1, read on the forward strand.
TGTAATTATTAGCTTTTTATGCAGTGGCGGACTGAAAAATCTGGAGCCCCTAGGCTAATGACATATTATGGGGCCCTTGTGCAAAAGTTACCAATCTGACAGAAAAAAAAGTAATATCTTGATGAGGCTTCACGCAGACACGAGTCAGGGAGATCAACTAGATTGTGTAGGAAGGAAAACTTATCTCGAACACCTGAATACGCAATAAGACGCTTCTGCATTACAGTCAAGATGCTGTCTATTATTTGTAGGAAAACGCTTATTCTAAAATCTTCCTTTGGTAACAAGCTAACTTCCTCTTTGTTGCCTTCATGAAAAGTGGTTTGAGTACTAGCTGACCATCTGGTTTCACTAAGACTCTTCAAAACGGTTGTTGAGTCCAGGTTATTCTGAAGCACAGACCAGCGATGCGTTGAAGCACTCATAAACGAGTAAAGTTTTTAAATAATGTCAAAGAACAATGATGCTTGTGATTTGCAGTTTGCTGCTTCATTTTCTGCTAAGTTCAATGAGTGTGCAAAGCACGGGATGTATTCAGCATATGAATTCCGTGCCTTTATTATTGCTTGAACACCATGGTAAGTTCCAGACCTGTTACTAGTATTATCATATGATTGACCACAACTGTTTGTAATTTCGATACTCACTTTTTCTACAAATGCGAAAAGGCTTGTTGAGATCTCACTCGCAGTATACCCACTCATGACAAGAAACTTGAGGAAACGCTCAACGAGTACGCAACTGTCTTCAGGTAGATATCTAACAATGTAAGTTAATCGATCAACCTTCTGGTGTGCCATCATAGATACTGAATAGTACTTAGCACGCCTAATTCGGTGAACATAAGTGTCCATTAGTTGCTGGCCCAATAACTTGATTACTTCCACGACACGTTCGAGCACCGATCTGAAGTATTGGCATTCCGCATTGAATTGTTTGACAAAGTTTTCATCGATACGAGCTGCAGCCACTTAAAGGTTTCTGGTGCTCTGAACGACAGCTATGTGGGCTAAAGACTTTTCATGCGCACATATAACGGCTAAGCCATTCTTCCAGCCATTAAACTCACCACAAAAAGCATTTTTTTGCGTTGAAAGTAACTGAGTTGAAAAAAAAAAACTTTAGCCCATTATTGTCATTGCCAAACTTACTTCCTGTTTCGTTTTCATCATCATTTTTCTACATTTCGAACATCATGAGAATGAGATGTTGCCTTGGGCACAGCACTTTGAGCTGAAGGATCATCAAGAGGCATTTGTTCTGTAACTGTTACTGAAGGTTGCTTCCCAAACATCTCCGTGAGCTTAACAGTTTTTGACATTACTTCTGTGTGTGCTTCTATTGCACGTTTTCTTTCACAACGTCTAGGAGCTATTGACTTATGATGATATGACATTTTAGCGACTTCACAAAAGATAGGTGTAATACTGTATATCAAACTTTATTTACTTAGGAACAAGATAATGTTTCCATGATTATCGCATATGATCAAAGCCTTAATCTGACTGACAGATTATAGATGATAGACGCATGGATTTGTCATGGGACCAAGGAGCCCGTGCACGGGCCCCCTAAAATCACGGGCCCTTAGGCTGCAGCCTAGTTAGCCTAATGGACAGTCCGCCACTGTTTCTATGTTTCTTTCGTCAAAACAAGTCATTCAAAAAATTAATTAACAGTTAGATACTCCAAAATTTTAACTTGAATAGTTTATGTATGTAAAATCAGGACCCGATTCTATAAGAAAATTTTTTTTTTTTTGCTACACTATTTTACCCATCCGACTTGCCTTACCAATATCCTGTTTCAAGCCATATTATCAAATATTCTCGTCAATTTTGTTCCTTATTTTACAAAAATAAATTTACTTATACCCAAAAGTGCTGTATATACTTCCTCACTTATTTCAAAACAGTCTCCATTACTATGGCTTTTACTACAGTAACTGTCTCGATGTCATTCTCTAACAACGATCATTAAAACAGTTGAACAAATCAAAGAAGTAAATTACTTCAAACCACTAACAACAATTTTATTTTACTTTTAATTAAATTACTTCAAACTACTAACAACAATTTTTAACTCAGAGACGTGCTATCAGTTGGTTACCTCAGAAAAATGGTGTTAAACATTGTAACCACATTTCGACTACCTAAAGATCCTTATTGAATTAGGTAGCCATGGTAGCCATGACCTAAATAAGTATAAAATTTTAAAATCTAACAATTTGTATGTAAAAAAAAAATTGTATAAAAAAGTTTGGCATCAAAAATTACCACTGCATATGTAATGAAAGTCCAAAATTGTCTGATTAAAAAAATTTGTTAACGACCTATTTCATAAAAAAGTATTCATAGCTAAAATACGACCATGCCACTGCGCATTCATGGTAACAATGAGCCAAACATGTTGCTATAACATTATATAGAAATAAAGGTGCTGTGAGAATGGTTCAAAAAACCTTTTCATGCACACGGAGCTCAAACCAATGGCTTCCAAACTGCAAAGATGTTTTACCTGTTAAAATTAAAAACTTTGCTTTTAGCAGATTTTTTCCATTGTGGTAAAAAGAAAAGGACACTTGTAACCAGTTTGTATAAAAGCAAACAATCGATGAACTGTTTTTTTCTCAAAAGCTCCATAATCTTAATGATGGTGCTGAAGCGTTAAAAACCCAAACGAAAAAAAAAAAAAAAAAAGTGCAACGCAAACTTCTACAAGCGTCTTTAACGCTTTAGCACCATCATTTAGGTTATGGAGTTTTTGAGAAAAAAACAGTCCATCGATTGTTTTTGATAATTTAATTTTTTTTGGAAAATTTTTTAAAAAATCTATAAACGAAAATTAAATTTTTAACTTGCGCAACTTAAAATCTGAACCAGAGGTCGCATTAGTCTTGAAATAGTGCAGTACATTAAGATACGACCATCCGAAAACTTTCATCTACTTGTCTGCCTTTAAAATTAAAGTTTGAAAAAGATTTAATTGCTTTACTAATCGCTAAATGCTTTTTACTAATTGCTGAAGAATTTGAAGAATGAGATTTCTAATATTTTTTATTTTTTCGTTTGCGTTTTTTCAAGTGAGATCTCTAACATTGTTGAAATTTGCGACGCGTTTTTTTTTTCTTACAGACATCTTACAAAAACATCAGTTCTCTACGAACCACAGCAAATTATTTTTAGGTAATTAACAAAGGTTTATTTTTTAATTAAGCGTGGAAAAAGTGGCGGTTTCATATTCGTTTATCGAGGATCTTTTTAAATAATAGTTATTAATCGAGCGTTAAAAAAATAAAATAAATGTCAGGTTTTTTGTAGATAATCCAATATTTTGGAATAAATGTTAGAAGATACTCCATTTGAAACATGCAGCGTGCAAATGTTTAGGAACGAATATGTTTTTGTAGTTTTTTCTTTGATCTTTTTTTTTTCATTTTGTTCAAACGAACTGAAAATTTTACAGAAAATCGCAACCATATGTCATTCTTCGTGAAACAAAAAAAAAAAAAAAAGTTTTTAAACTATTATAAATTTCAAAAAAGTGAAAATGAGTTGTATTGGTGCAGGTTAAAACCACTAAGAAATAAAATATGAGATCATATCTTACTTCTCATCTTGATCAAGTAATCTTACATGTAATCTTTCTCATTTTATCAAGTATTATCTTTATTTCATATTTATCATCTTTATCTTTTTCAACTTTATCTTACATGGTATCATCGGACAAGCATGCAGTTTTTAGGAAAATCATGAACTTTTGCTTTTAGAGATTTTGAACAGATTGGTTTATATAGCACAAACATAAATATAACATAATACTTCACTACTAAATATTGCAAAACCCAATATTTACAGAATGCAATTCAAAGTTATTGCGTTTTTTATTCGATTAATTTTCGATAAGTAAATGATTTTTCTTTGATCTTTTTTAATAGCTCTTTGTATTCATGAACATTTCTTGTTTTTTAAAACTTTCATCAAAAACAAAAGAAGAAATTATTTCTTTGATATTTAGTTATAAAATTCTTATATTATTTCTACTAGGAATGCATCTCACTAAATCTTTTTATCAATAAAGAACCAGGTACAAAAATTCTACATAAAATTCTTTAATGATTCTCCTATAAAATAAAACTTTTAGAAACAGATTCGTTACACCATATGAAGACCAAGGAGGAAAAAACGGACACGTAACATTCAGCAACTTTTGAGAAATATGAGATTTTAAATTTTGAATTTCTTCTATAAGTTACTTTTAACTGCCTTTTGCTGATAACTTTAAATAAATTTAAAAATTAACTTAAAGAAAACGGAAGCAAAACGTAACATAAAACAGTGGTAAAAAAAAAAAAAAAAAAGACAGAAACGAAATGAGAGTCATTTCCAAACTTTTGCAAAATGATATTTAAAATTATTTATGAATAATGGCTTTGAAATTTAAAAGTTTTTTTGCATGCAAAATATAAGTTATGGTGGAAAGTCAACAATTGTAAAAATTTCTGTTTAATTGGAATAAAATAACTTTAAAAAAACAACCTGAAGAAATAAAAATCTTGCACAAAGCTTTCCACGTTACTATGCGTACACATCAAAACTTTACACGTTATTATGCGTACACATAAAAAAATTAGTAATACACAAATAAAATGCTTTATAACGTAGCTAATTAAAACTTTAGCAGTCTTGATCAAGTGTAAAACACGAGTCTTTTAAAATAACTCTTTGGGAGACTTTGTAGCCCAAAAATCAATGTCGTGTTCAGACGCACTTCGCTCAGCTAAAAAAAATTGGAATGTAACTAACAAGATTAACCTTAGACCCGCCCCAGCCCCCCAGTTGTGTTTCGTATAAATTAAACACTCCTTAATTTGATTAATATTTTTATTCAAACTCCGATGTTAGTTATTCAAAAAAGCTCCGTTTAATATTAGAACTAAAGTTTTCATCAAAAAGCCATTTTCATCAAACCATCCGCGATGAAAAGAAATTGTTGGCATTGTCTCGCTTAATAAAGCAAACATGAAACGTTGTTGTTGCTCGAGTTTTGCACCTCTATCGTTTTATAAGTAAATTGAACGCATATTTCCCAAACCTTTTAAAGTATTTTAATCATTTTGAATGATTTCTACTTTGCTTGATATGAAAGAGGATTGCCAAAGAAAATTGTTTAAGTTAATCTGTTAAGACGTATCAATCTATACGAGATCATATTGTAAGAGAAATCTTTATAGCTAAATGAAATTGGAAAACCGCGCTGGCTGTAAATTTCCTCTTGAACTTTCGATCTTTTTTTTTATCGAAGATTTTTCTAATAGTTTCGATTTCAGTAAAGTTGTTCATTAAGTGTTAGTCTTCCATCAAAATAACCAACAGTAACAATTGTTGATATTAACACTAATTTTTTGTTGAACCCTTTTAGCACCAGGCCACAGTAATTTATGTTATACAAGGGTTTGAGTTGGACTATCACACTTTTAAATAAAATTTCGTAAAATTAATAGCAACTTAAACTTCCATGCATTTTTATTTTAAAATTTCGTCAATGCAACAGTTGCACGAAACAAATTATCTAATTAAAAGTATTTATAAGTACACACCGAGGTGGTCACTACAGGTTAGGCAGTGTAACAAAAATGCACAGCCTGACACCTGACATTTGTACCAAAACATTTGTCTTAGCCCATTATTGATCTTTTAAAAGTATCAAGTTCTTTTTAAAGATGATTTTTTTCCACGTTCTCTGAAGTTCTACATACACAAAATGGCATACATATACACAATGGCATTCTAAAGTGCAACCGTCAGATAACGAATGTAATATTATTAAACGACATCACTGATATGATGCGGAGAATGCTATTTCTTTTTAATTCTTGCAACTTTATTTTATAGGAATGTGTATTCCTAGATATGTGCCTTCATAACTGCATTTAACCTTTAATGTAACAGTTGAACATAGTTCGTTTATTTAGTAAATTAACATCATTGTTTCTAGAGTTCCGGGGCCTTTACAGTAAATTAACATTATTATTTCTAGAGTTCCGGGGCCTTTACAGTAAAAGTTCAAAAACCTAACTTTTCAGTAGAGCCATTTCAAGTTTTCGAATTTTTTTTTTCACCATTTCTACATTTAGGAGTAAATGAAAGCAAAGTTGATTTTTGCTTTGCCCCGATATTGCTTTGTTAAGGCCTGGAACTCTAGATTTGACCCTTTTACTGTGTTTAGATATATTTAACATATGTGTATCTGTTTAACTTTTTCTCTTCCTTTTTGCCAATTAAACTTTGATTACTATTAATATCATTAGTACTATTTATATCATTATTGTTATTGTTATTATTATTATTATTATTATTATTATTATTATTATTATTATTATTATTATTATTATTATTATTATTATTATTATTATTATTATTATTATTATTATTATTATTATTATTATTATTATTATTATTATTATTATTATTATTATTATTATTATTATTATTATTATTATTATTATTATTATTATTATTATTATTATTATTATTATTATTATTATTATTATTATTATTATTATTATTATTATTATTATTATTATTATTATTATTATTATTATTATTATTATTATTATTATTATTATTATTATTATTATTATTATTACTAATATTATTATTATCATTTATTTATTTATGTATTTATTTTGTTATTAAACAAATGGTAATTTTTTGTTATTAAAACTAATAGTCTACATCTGATAAGTCGTTGGGAACAACTAATTTTCGAAGTTATCTTATCTCAAACAACTAATCTACTTTTTTTTTCCTTACAAAAAAAAAAAAAAAAATTAACAAGCTCTGTCGTCTTTCATGTTAAACTCCATGGTGATAAGGTTTTATTTGACGATTCTCCTGATGAACGGATTAGCATGAGACAAATCGCCTTTCTATTTTCCCTGTCATGTGTTTTAGTTGAGTCTTCAAGCTTTAAAACATATTTTAATTTAAATAAGGGGGAAGGGAGAGATAATTGTCCTGAAATCTCAATTAACGTTCATTCAAAAAATGGGGAGGTGCTACGAACAAACATTTGCAAGTTTTCATGAAAGGTTTTAAATTCTTAAAAACAAATTGACTTATCAAGGCTTTGATTCTATGATTTTATTACTCTCATGTTTACACTTAAAAATAACACACAAGCGTACACTTATAAATAAATTATCTTTGAATAAATAAAGCTTTTACGTTTTTATCCCCGTTCCAATCTGAAATGACACAGCTCGAAGTTTCTTTATGTTTCAAATTGAAGTTTTTATGCATGCGAGAATAGATGAAGACGTTTACAACAGAATTTGACATTTGCATCAAATTAAGAATAGTGTTAACAGTGATAAACACTTCATAAGTCTTGGAATGCAGTGTCGATGTTGAGAAATTAACAAATAAGTAAAAAATAAACTGAAAAATATCCAGCGGTAAAGTTAATGAAGAAAACACAATTATAACAATGAATAAAATTTTCCTTCCTTTTTGGGTCTCCTTTTTGCAGTTCCATGTGGAATGTTTTTGCGTTTTCAGAAGTACTTTGTTAATGCGTTGGCGGAAAAACTCCATGAAACCTATAGCTATCACATCTCTTGTTAGCTGCAACGACGACGCGGCCATCAGCAGTTTAGTCTTGCTACCATCAGGAGTACATGTTTTTATGCCATGATCAAAATTAACTAATATATGAAACGTCATCATATAAGGCACTGCCAGAATGATAGAAAGCGAGAGGACAGTGCAAAAGAGTGCAATTAGCACGAATTGAGAAACCTTATCCCGGAAGGGATTCACAATAGAGTGGTATCTTTCATAACTAATCATTATTAAAACTCCTTGTGTAACGGACACGGTAATCTGTAGCAAGGTAGGTATAACCTTACAACCAACTTCTCCGAAATCCCAGCGCTTATAGTGAGTCGCAGTGAGGTAAAGGAACGTTAAAGGAATTAAAATTGATGATAAGAAATCCAATATTCCCAAGGCTAATAAAAAGCGCTCAAATCTTTTTTTGTTTCTACTGACACCAAACACGAAAATAACAACTGTGTTTCCTGTAACCCCAATTACCATCACGAATACTAACATGGCTATTATAAATATATCAAAAACTTCCATTTTTGAAATATCATGATTTCCACTCTCTTTAACAAGGTGTCCTGTTTTAACAAAAACTTTTAAAATCTTGTCATCCATATCGAAGGCCAGCAAATCACGTATACTGAATTGTTTAGTCGGCAAATAATTACATTTACTTAAACTACAAATTGTTGTAGGCTGAAGCATTAATTATTTGCTTAGTGCTTAATAAGTTTCTTTTTATCGCAAAATGAGCAATTACTCTTCTCAAGAGGCGAGAACGATTCTGACATTATTTATTTAAGATGCCACTAAAATACAATATCCTACTGAGTAGGATGTGTTCTCCCGCTGAACATTACGAAAGTGTACAGAAAGCGATTAGAGTATACAAAATGACAGATTTCTATTTTATTTAAGTAAATTTCCAGAGTTTTTCAAGTTGAATCTAAACCTGACGGAAAAGTAAGTAGTGAATTTATCACTGTGCTAGATTATCAGACTGAAGCTAATTTAAGCAATTTGTTACAATCACAAATTTTCTTGACGAAACTTTTGCATTGAACCCAGAGTGCACCAGAAAAAGCGGGAAGAAAAATTGACGGAAAGTTGTCTGCAGAGTTTAAAGGTTCTTTAATGTTAATTCAAAAACGCGATTACATTTACAAGCAAAACTTCGCTTTCAAAATAAACAAACACCGAATTAATCTGTAAATTCTTTATCTGGAATTAAGAATTTAGTTGTGTAGGATCATAAATCAATTCGAAAGATTTTTCTTTTCTATTATCATTTTATAAAAAACTACAAGTATTTATTAAGGATCATTGGATTAATGGAAATTAAAGTCCTGTGGTTCACAGTGACATAACGGAGGCGATCTATTGGGAAATATATACCATCGCTCTTAAATGGAGAAATTAGCTAAGGATCCATTGTAATAGTTAAGGATGCATGTTGAGTGCAGCCTCATCATTCAATCAAATACACAACAGAAACAAAAAAATTTAAAAATCTCTCTAAAAACTATAGTTATTTACATTTCATCGTGTTTATATTTTAAAGCCTCACCAAAGTCAGTGGCTTGACTTCCAACAAACAGATCAAACTTATCGACAACCTCTTTCTTTGTTAGCTTCCCGTCCTATAAATAAAACAGTAATAGAATGTTTGTTGAAAGAACGCTTTGCCAAATAACTAAGTCTCGTGCACTTACATTATCAACATCAGCTTCATTTATTAGATGCTGAGCTTCAGAGGTAATATGATCGTAATCGGGAGGTAATATCCAAGCTGCTACTTCTTCTTTATCCATTTTTCCATCTTTATTAATATCACGATAGTTTGTAAACTGCTCTCGTTCACTCTTTACCCATTCAGGTTCTTTACCCGCAGCTCTATCTTCTTCCGGCCATAAGTCACCTACAAATCAAAAAGAGGGATCAAAACTCAGTTTTAAAAAACCAATAGAAAATTAAATGGGAAATTTTATCGTTAAGCAAAAGAACACAAGACTTCAACTTAGGAGGAACTAAAGAGGCTCTATTTTTACCAAATGCTGCCACAATTTATCATAATACTTCTAAATATCTATATCCACACAATCCTGGGTCAAAGTTAAAAATTGCAGTCAGCGAATCCTCGCATACGCTGATTGCAATTGCAGTCTCATTTCTTTTTGAATAAAAGTCAAATCCGCTGGCCACTAGTTAAAAATATTTTTCTTATATTTTTTGTAGTCCCATGTGACTACAGTAACATTACATATCATATCGAATTTGTCTACATTTTCCCACTTTAATGCACAAGGGTCCAATTAGATTTTTGCACAGCAGATGTTCTGAAGATTTGAGATATTCCTTGCTATTTATATGCAATCTCTTGTATTGTTTTTTCTTTCATAACAGCCCAATATTGCATAATCAGACATATTTTGGGACTATTAATAGGATTCATGTTCCAGGACACAAAATTGATATCACCTTTAAACTTTTGTTGACTAAAGAATTTAAAACCAGGGTTCTGGAAAAATAATTTGAACTTTTTTATGCAGCTTTCATCACCTCAATTCAAATTGATGAAAGAAATTATTTATTGTTTACATTTATATTTGGATTTAAAAAATTGCATAAACTATGTTACCACCATAATTTTTCACCTTCTTTTGAGAAAATAGTTAAACTCACAGCATTTTATCTCAACATAAAAAATACAATAAATAGAGAAAGAAAACAGTTCTACCTATATATTCATCAATGGAAATGCTTCCATCTTTATCTTTGTCAATATCTTCCAAAGTTTCTTGAACAACCAATGGTTTCATATTATCATCACTTTCTGGGTGTAAAAATGAAGCAAATTCTTCTCGGCTAAGCTTGCCATCACTATCTATATCTGCTTGCTTATATCTTCTTTCATCACGAGCAATCATTTCTTTGTAATGAACCATGTTACTATCTAACAGTAAATTAAAGTAATATTTTATAAGTGAGCATCAAAACTTACTCTAAAATTTAGAAAGCATTCTTTCCTGTTGCTCAGTTAAAATTTTTGACTCTTAGTAATTATCAGTCTTTCATTCTAACATTTTAGATTTTATTACACCAATTTACCAATTTATTTATTTATTTTTTTTAATTTACACTGTACATGAACTTTTAAAAAAAATCTTTTTACAAAACCTTTTTTTATATCAGTTGTGACCATGAATTAAATTTTATAGCCATATTGTGATGCTTCTCCAAGCTACGATATGGTATAACAATTTAGTAAAAATTTTAACATGGACTACTATAAATATAGGTTGCCACTATTTATCACTATTTAGCACACTCTTTTCACATTTGATATTTTTTGTCTACTGGATTAAATTTATATAGGAAAATTATGAAAATTTTTTCCCTCATGAAAAAAACTTTTTTTTTTTAAAATATAAAAACAAATTAATTTATTTACATATTTCTAAGGATAGTCCTGACTTACCTAAATCTAAATTTTTCAAATAAACATTCTGGAATTTTTATAGACTCGTAAAAAAAGTAATAATTTGATACTATAAAAAATGCTTTTTCACTTTTCCTGGGTAAACTGAAATTTTAAGAACACAAATTTTTTTTTTACCGTCAGCAAATCCATATGTTCCCTTTTTATATTCATCCCATGTTACAAAGTTGTCTTTGTTTAGATCATTTTGTTTCATCTGCTCTTTTGCATCATTCCAGATGTACTTATTTTGGGTAAATTTAATCCATAATTTAAGCTCTTCATTTGTAACAAAGCCATCTTTGTCTGCATCAACTTTATCATAAAGTTCTCTGTAAAAAAAAGTTTTTTGCTGAGAAATAGAGCTGGATCTTACAAAACTGTAATATTTAATAAATTTAAATATTTCTTCACCTTGCTTGCAGAACTTAAGCTATTTTTTATTTAACTATTACAATCATAAAGAATTTATTATACTTCTATATATTATTAGAGTATCTTATATAAAGATGCTATAACATATGGGATGATGCTAATTGCTTAGTTCAAGAGGAAAACTTATATGTACAATATACTTTAATACATTTTTATGTAAATCAGCTTTTAAGTATGCATGCAACACTGCTTACAAAATCTTTGTTGTATCTATCTGTCTATTTATTATGTATGCATGTATATATGTATTTATGTATGCATGCATGCATGTATATATGAGGGGTGCTCCTTACTTTTGAGTTTTAAGTTTTGTTTTGTTGACTATTCCATTTGGTTATAACAAGTATAAAATTCATACCATATACAATATAAACACAATTATAAATAATAAACTTTTGAGTTTTGAAGGTTTAACACAGTAGACAGCAAGTATTTAATTAGTTAACTTGTTTGAAATACGGCTCTTGAAAGCTATCTGGAAAGATTTTATTATTTTCTAGCATTTTGCTTTGTTTTAAGCCATTACTTATTTACAATTACTTATCTTTAATCATACACTCATAACAAAAATGCAAGTACTTAATTAGCAAACTGTAATTAGTATTGTCACAACTATAAACAGAATTTAATGCAAATTACAGCATAATTTTCACCATTCTGTTTATCATTAGGATGAAAAAATTTTTTAACGTTCTAACTAGATTTTAATATTAATCAAACTAGACGAAGTAACCGAGCTATTTGAAAATTATTTTTGATTCTTAAAGGTCCATTAGATGACCCTAGATGAATGATGAAGATTTCTGCTTGATTTTAATGAGATTGAGAAAGACTAAATAATAGAGGAAACAATACAATACTTAAAAACTGCATAGGTAACTGGCCAAGTTATGGCTCAAGCTACTTTATATAAGATTTAAATATTTTATTTATTAAAGAAAGTAAAAAAGTGCAAATATCATATGCAATCATTAACTTCACTATTATTGCTTGACATATTTTCCTGCTGATCATCTTTCTTATATGCCATCTTGTAGAATATGTGAATATTGTGGGCATAAAAATGTCACTGGATGGTAAAAGTAATTTACATTCTAAAGGTTCAGTTGTTAATTTAAGTTATATTAAGGAAATCTACATGATTTCACAATCTAAATATACTTTTTATAAAATGTCAAGTTTCCAGAGAGGTGGATTTGTTAAAATCAACTAAAATATATTCAATTGTTTATGATTAAAGACCAGCAAGTCTGCTTTTCTGAACTCCTTCAAGTCAGTTTTTAGTTCTGAATTTTTGCTATTTCTTCCTAATGAATGAACTGCATAGTTGATTTTTCGAAACTCCAATTTTGGCTTATTTGCTTGATTAATTTTTTAACAATTTTTCCAACATGATACTTTACAAAAATAACTTGTATAAGAATTTTAAATTGTATTTGTATTTAAATTTTAAACTTTGTTTATAATTATATGTAAATTTTAAATTGCATAATCAAACACAAATTTTCTTTAAATTTGTGCATTTTGATTTTGATTGATTACATTGTGTTATAAATTAGTTATGAGTTTATCATGATTGAGTTTATCATCATTTTTTTTCAAAAAAATATTTTAAATTCTGCAAAAAAAGGAGAAAAACAAATTCATAGATTTTTTCTATACAGATAAAAAATTAATAAATACTATCTACCTTTTTTTGATATAACTAGCATGTTAGGGTTCTGAATAAAAGTTATTTATATTTAGGATATGGATAAAAAGTATTTCTGAGAAACATCAACAATTTATGAATTAAGAGTATAAAACAAAAGTTTGTTATGGTAAACCATAAATTTAAATTTACTTTCTATTGCTATTTTTACTTCTTTTAATTTATAGGCTGGTTTGTGTTCCTTTCTTTATAGTAATTTGAGATTTAAAAAAAAAAAAATTCTATGACAAGAAAAGAAAGATTCAATCAAAGTGAAGGAACACAACTGTTGTCTACACTTCTCAAATGATATTTTCTGACATGGTACAGACTGGTGTAAACTTTTGAATGTAATATTGTTAAAAAATAGACAACTCTCCTGCTTATTACTTGTGTTTTTAACACAGGTAGCAAACAGACTATTTAAGTCTAATCTTTTTATTAGATTTAATGGTCAGACAATTTAAATCTAGTCCTTATATTATATTAATGTTAGTCCTTTTGGACCGCCTTAGATTGTGTGTATATGATGTGATCTGATGCGTGTAAATAACACGACACAATACTAACCCAAGTCGCTCTTTACTTTCTTCTGGTGTTAGCTCTTCGAATCTCCGGGCATCTTCTTTGCCAAGAAACGCCTCGTGGTCATATTCGATGTTGTGGACATCATTTTCTTCGTGATTTTCTGAAGATAAATCATTGTTGATAACGCGATCCTTGGGAGTAGATTCGCATTTGTGAATGACAAAGGAAATTAAAAATACAAAATACAACTTCATGATTATTTATGCCGCTTTTTAAATAGAGTTGTAAATTCTTCTCGCTTATTGCTAACCTGCGTATTTTGATTCCTTAACCCAAACCGAAACAAAAAAATGTGTTGAGTCGTGATTGGTTTTCTTTTGAGTGTGAGTGACTTATTGGATTGGTCAAAAAATCTTTTAAAGCAGTTTTGGCACCTTTTTGTATGAAATTAAACTTGTTAAATTTGCTTTATCCACCTATCACTTTTAAGACGAGGCTGTTTTTAATTTTACATTGGCTGCTTTATACTGCGGAACTGCCGGTCAACGAGAAAATCAAGTGTCTTGTTTTCTCTTGCATTTAATTATCATTAGAATCTTGTTTTCTATTAACAAAAATATATATATATTTTTTTGCTTTAAGCCATTTATTCATTGTTATTAAATCTTATGTAATAAAACCTACTAGTTACTTTAACAAGGTTTCTTAAAAATCAGTAATAAGTTTTCGATTGAGGTTGCGATGAGTTAAGAGCATAAATACTATCTTTAAGCATACTTAGTACCCCCTCCTTCATTTATTTCTAATTGCAGAGAGCTTGATCAAAGGAGCATGCTGTTTGTTAATCTGTTGCCATGATAGGTTAAATAATTTCATGGTCTGACTTAATGAGCCAAAGCCGCTGCAGAAAACTAAAAGAATATTTTAAATCCAATCCTCCAGGTCTGCAGCATCAGTAATCAGGTTGTAATACGTAAAAAACACAGTTGTTCAAAATTTCAACAGTTGGATTTATGATTTCTAACTTTAAATTTTTAGAGCAGCATTGAGAAGAAAGAGGGGATGAAAACATCCTTCCCTTTATCCACTCTGGTTACGAGAGTTTCGGGTACAATAATTTTTGAAACTTCTTATTTAAAAGCCAATTTTTCAAATATCTTCTGAAAGGCTTTTATCTCATTTTTAAAAGACTTGAGACGGAGTTATCGAGACAACTGACGTTTTAATAAAAATTACAACTTTACAAATGGAACAATAAAACAGAAATAATTAGGTTGACGTAATGCTGTGTAGCCCTCTTTAAATCATCTGATTTTTTCAAAAATGAAAATTGAAAAAAAAAAAAAAAAAATCAAAAAATTTCCGATTGAAATGTCATATATCTGACTTACAATTAGCTGTTCGCGAAGATACTTACACCATGCAACTACATTTTTAATCATTTAAAAAGAGAAGTTTAGTCGTTTTTTGTTCTTTAAAATAATAGCTAAACATTTGTTAAGAGTATATCAAAGACAACCCTTATTTTAAAAATGAAAAGGCAAACACAGCGTGCCAATAATTAACCAGCTGCTATTATAAGTTTTAACATTGCAGACAGTTTGCATCTGCTTACATCTCTCTTTTGCTATTTACAAATCTTTAAACAATCATTTTGGCCAACTCCTGGTTGCATGTAGTAGCATTTTTTAGACATTTTTGAGATTAAATTTCAAGTAATTAGAGAAAAGAAAAAAGAAAGATAACCGATGATTGATATGATAACCGATGGGTTTAACTCGCAAATGGTTTGGTATGTGTAGAGACTAAGTAAGTGCGCTACTAATTCAGCGAAGGTTATAGAATTTTTCATAACCAAAATATCAGAAAAATGGGCTAATTAAATTAAAGCTTTTTTTAAAACATCCAAAAAACCGTCTTTATAAATTTTAAATTCTAACAAGGTCTGATTCACGCGCTTTTGGGGAAAAAGAAGTTTTTAAAGTGCGCAGGATATCACAATAAAAATCATATTAACCAAAAAAAAAATTACAAAATATTTTATATTTCAGAACTAGTGATAATACTAAAATAAGTAAAAAAAAAAAAATCTATTGTAGATTTAGTAAAAAAAAATTTTGGTACCAACATCTCACCACGAGATAAGCCAAACACAAAAGGGTCATATAGGTAAGATTGTCGAGTGACGTAGTGGAACTCATTGTGCTCAAACGTCACAACTTCAAAAATATATCAACGCAGTAAATGCATATTAACTTAAAATACACCAAGTTATACTACAAGACCATTGATGGTTGCTTTTTTTAAATCCATTCAGTATAACTTACCCATAGGTGAGATATTGGTGTGGCTGTTAAAAAAACTTTGAGCGGTTGTAATAAGTTGCAACCTCAGATTCTTTGATTAGTATTATCTTCTAGGTATTTTTAATGATAAAAGAAGCAGCGTTTTCTATGATTACAGGTTACATGATTTGACATGAAAGAGATTCAGACTAAAACCACGTTTACAATAGTATTTTTAAGGGTTTGAGCAATAGACTATAATCATAAATATGCTAAGCCTTTAAAATACTGAGTGCAGGTCCCTCAAGTAGAAAAAAGTCAATTTTTCTTCAGGTTACATTAAAGGTATTTAACAAATCTATATAAATATGGTACTAGAAAAAGTGTATTAAATTCAAACGTTGTCTCATCGCTATGCTGTTTACAATTACTACGAAGGTTTAGGAAAAAGTAATATATCTTTATATCTTGATATTTACCAATTAGTAAAACTACGAAAAAAAATAAAACTAATTGAAGCATACATTTCAGAGTTATTATTAAGAATGTTATTTACAAGTAAAATTAACTTTATAGCTTATATATCCAATAGATTTGTAATTTCAGGCTCCTGCAATAAAACTTAAGTTTTCGAAAGCTTTGAGTGAAGGACTGCCAAAGTGATGAGAAGAGCTTCCTGTATATTAAAAAAAAAACAAAAAAAAAAAAAACATTTCACAAGCAATTTATTCACCAAACAGTTAAAGCAATAAAGCTTCAAGCGAATAACTTTTTAAATACCTCTGTTCGAACAGTTCTGGTTCCTTGATTCGAACAATACGCAACGAAACGATCAAAAAGAAGGGAAACGTCAGTGTCACGTAGCGATTCATCCGATTCAAAACTATATTCTAGACCTTTTAAACCACCGAAAACTACCAATAAATGACTAAATGTAATGTAGGACATGCTTTTAAAGAAGCTCTTTGGGAATGCGTATAAATGTTAAAAAGAAAATGAAATTGTTTTGTTATAAACGAGAATGAAATAGACCAAATCAAATAAATATATACTTTACAAAAAAAAAACAATATTGACAAAAAAAACAAAAAAAAACTGTCGTTTTTCAGTTAACTTTCGACTTACTTGTAAGTAGGTATTTCAATATCACTAATGTCCCCACCATTATCCGAAGTACCAATAGTAAGATCATAGCCTCCTTTGTACGGACTATTAGTAAACACTGAGCTGAAATTATCAGCAAGTCGTACAGAATAACCCCAATATACACCAGCTTCCTCGCGTGGAGTTGAAGGTGTAACAACACGACCAGTTAGGTATCTCTTCTTTTCGATACTTTCTGGAATAAAGCGTTTTAAAAAAGTAATTAAATTCTTGTTCCTAATTATTTATTTTGTAACACAAAATGTTCTTAGAAAAAAGATAAATCTAAATAATCAAACCATGATCATAAGGATCTAACTTCACCGTAACACGGATATTTGGTTTTAGGTGCTTATCAATTTTAACGTCTTTTGTCATACCAACATTAACAAATGATCCTTCGCCTTTTTTTACTGGTCTATTTAAAGTCACACCTTCCCTATAAGTCACAATATCATCGGCACGCATGTGGTGTGGACAATCAAGAGGGTTTAGAATTCCTATAATAAAAAAAGAACTATCAGTGAGGTAAAAAAGCAAAGAGTTAACCTAGATAATGAAAGCTCAGGCGCTCCATCAACCTATTTTTAATAAGAATAATAGTTTATCCAAAGTATGTTTATTTAAACACAAATTTACCGGCATATTTAAGGTCTTGATGTACAGGGAAAAACTCTTTGCGAAGATATTGTGGGCACTCAAGGTATTGCAGTATTCGGGCTAGTAGTATATTAGGATCACTAGACTTAGTTGACCCTTTAAACAGCCCCTCACTTTGTTTCTTAGTAAGGGATTCATTGAAAATAATTACTTCATCAACATTAAAAATGACAGCAGCTCGTGCAATCTGTAAAAAATTAAAAGCATAAAATAACTAATAAAATTTTGACTTATTCCAAATTAGGATTTTTTCACAGCACCTTCAAATATGTTGATACATAATTTTTAATAACAGAGCAGAAAAGTCCAATGATAGTTGGTTATGCCATAAATTGTTTATAAATTAGTTAAATAAAAACAAGTGATTATACCTGTCCTGCTAAATAAGTGCGCAATTCTGGAGATTGTGAATTTTCCAAAATAGAACCAGGTAATGCAATGCTCACTGTTGATAATCGCCCTTCAATTATTATACATGATTAAAACTAAATGGGAAAGGTTCTGTTCTATATATTGCTTATCCAAGAAAGAGACAGCAACGTGTACCTGACTTTTTTGAACTTTTATCATCAGTGATAGAGCTGACAAGAGATGTATCTAAATGTAGTTAACTTTACCTTTACATAAATTAATAAAATAAAAATACTATGCATACTTTTTACAAACTATTTTCAAAAAAAAATAATATTAAGTTTTATTTTTGCACTAGAGCAATTTGATACCACAAATTACCATAAAATCACCGTGCCAAGGACTATGGGCTACATAATGCAAATTATGCAAAATTTTTAAACTTGTGTGGTTTATAGCATTAAAATTTTAACATGATTTATTTTTGTAGAAGAAAATTCTCTATTACAAGATAAACATCACTAGACAACCTCATACAATATAGGCTTGTAAAAACAAAAGTAACTGTAGCTATAACTCTTATCATTGCTGCAGCTAAATAAGTTTACCATATACAAAATGTTGATTTAATTTTGGCTCCTTTTTGTTCATGTGCTGTCAATAATGTACAAAAAGTATCATTAACTTTTTTTGGAAAGTTTTCATTTATTCTTTCAGCTGAAAATTCATCTTTGAGCCTGTAATTGCAGCCCATATTTTTTAATGTGAAGATTTCTGAATAGTAATGTTAAATCAGCATAATAACGTGTTTTAATAATTATATGTCATATTTAAAAATTACCTGATTGTTTTTTCTGAGATCATAAGATTTTATTGAAAGAAAAAAACCTTTAAAGAAGTGGATTAATGTACAAATTCAGTAGAATATATGCTCTATTTGAAATACTACTGAATAATGGGTGATGCATAAGTGGTCAGACAAAATGATAAGTTAAAATAAAGATAAAATAAAAACTTATCAGACAAAATAAAAACTTTAATCTTATTTATAAATAAAGATAAAAACTATTATGATTTTTTTCAAAAATTAAGTATTTATTTTTGAGTAAAAATTCTTATATGAAAAAACTCCATCATCTGCATTAGATCTCAATTCGCTTTGAGAACTTGCATGAGTGACTTTAAAAATTCAAATATGTTTCTTTTAGTTTTAATTTTGATGAGATCCATCAAGACTTGCTCTGTTGAAATTTTTCAACTTCTCTTGTAAACATTTAGAGGCAAATGTTCAAAAAAGTTCTCAATTTTTTTTTTTTTTAAATTTTAGTTTACATTATTTACATGTCGTGATTTACATGTAATATAAATATATAAACTTAGAATCTGGAAGAAGATCATATTGATCTTGTCGCCAGAACCATATAAAAAATTACAGTATAATTACAATATAACTTTTAGACCATATAATACAGTTTATAACAAAATATTATTCAAAAGATTTGAAAAATAGTTAGAACAACATCTCAAAAATATTTCAATATATTATCCGTTGAAAAAATAATATTCTTTAACTTATTTTTAAAAACAGAAAGAGATAGATGAATTTAAATTAGGCTGGACAATTTTATTCCAGAGATAAGGTGCTCGATAATCTATACAAAACTGTTTAAACTTTGTTTGACAAAAGGGTTCTTTTAAATAGTTTTTATTTCGCTAACTATATTTATTCTTTACTTTAAAGGTAAATAGATCTTTAAAAACATTTAATAAATGGTTGTTCACATAACAAAACGTAAAACATAAAGTATTATACAAGTTTAGTTCATAAACGTTTAATACATTCATATCTTTGAATAAAGATTTTGTGTTTGAAAAACGATTTAAAAAATATATTACTCGCATTGCATGTTTCTGATGGCAGTAAAGACGTTGCAACTTACTTTTACCTGTACTTCCCCAGGCAATATTTGCATAGCTTATATAGCTATGAATAAATGAGTAGTATAGTTGTTTTAAATTATTTTTATTTAAATAATTTCTGGCCTTATAGAGGATTCCAATACTTTTTGCAACTTTAGTTGATATATAATTAATATGAGTTTTCCACGCCATATTTTTGTCAAGATAGATACCTAGGAACTTTAAAGCGGAATCTTTTTTTATTTCTACTTCATCAATATAAAGTTTAGGTAAATTATTAGGTAAAAAACGTTTTTTTGTTGACGAGTGGAAAAATATCCACTTTGTTTTGTCAATGTTTAAGGTTAGTCTAATGCATTTAAACCAAGTAGAAATTTGTATAAGTTCTTTATTCATATTTAAAAAAAGTTTGCTAATATCTTTGTTAGATAAAAATAAATTAGCATCATCTGCAAACATAATGCTCATTAGGTTTGAGGCCTTATTTAGATCGTTGATGTATACTAAAAAGAGAAGTGGACCAAGGATAGAACCCTGTGGAACACCACATTTTATTTCAATTAATGTTCTATTTTGAAGATCAATAGGAAGCAATTCTTCTCCGTGGTAGACGAATTGCTTTCTATTAGACAAGTAGCTTTTATACCATTTAATCAATTTACCAGTTATTCGTAGAATTCAAGTTTTTTAAGTAAGATATCATGATTGACTGTATCAAAAGCTTTTGATAAATCGACAAAAACGCCAAGTGTATATTGTGATCTAGCAAAAGAATTTGAGACTTTGCGTGTAAACTGAATAATGGCTTGTTCGGTTGAACTATTTTTTTTAAAGCCAAATTGATTTTTACATAGTAAATTATTTGAAATCAGGTAGTTGTATGTTTTTTCGAAGATTATTTTTTCTAAAATTTTCGAAAACGTAGGAAGGATGGAAATAGGACAATAATTATTGATGTTTGATTTTTCTCCACCTTTATGAATAGGAATAACTTTGGCAATTTTTAATAGATCAGGGAAACCCCTTGTTGTAAAGATATTTTAAAAACTTTAAATAGAATACCGCTCAAACTTTCATAGCAATCTATAATTATGTTCCTGTTTATTCCATCCGCACCGAGTGCTTTGTTTCTTTTTAGGGATTTGAAGGCTCTTTCAAACTCCTCAACTGTTAAATCTAGGGATAAGTCATGGGGAGAAAGTAAATTATTTGGAGTTGTCAAAAAATCATTAAAGGAAATATTTGTAGGAGGAATCCTATCAGCCAACCTGCTTCCAATATCCGTATTTATTAAATTCTTTTGCTATATCATTTGGATCATAAACACAAACATTGTTTATTTTAATCATTTTCGGAAGGAAATTTAAACAAGTTTTCTGTTTCCCCGTTATTTCTTTCAATATTTTCCATATTTATTTTGAGTCACTTTAATATTTGGTAATTAGATTAGAGTAGTAACTTTTTTTCATGTTTTTACGAATTTTTTCAAATAGAGTTTTGTAGTTTTTATATATGCGTAAGTTAGCATGGGATTTTGTTTTTAAATATTTTATATACAATTTTTGTTTAATTTTTGAAGATTTTTTAAGACCCTTGGTAATCCAAGGACTATTTAAGGTTTTTGGTTTTAAGATTATTTCGGAGACGGGAAAATTTGCATCATACACCGAGAAAAATGTATTAAAAAACTTATTATAGATTATATTTATGTCTTCATTAAAATTTATATCCTTCCAGTTTAACAATGATAATTGATATTTAAACGTTTCTAAATTTTTTTTGCTGAAAATACGTTTTCTTATAGTTTGACTTTTATTAGAGTTAGGAGTTGAAATGGCGTTGATTGTTAGAAAAATGGGAAAATGGTCTGATATATCTGATTTTATAATGCCTTTTTGCATGTCATTGTCATATACATCTGTTGTTAAAATATTGTCTGTTAAGGTGGCTGAGTTTTTTGTCATTCGAGTAGGCTGGTTGATAAGCAGTATTGCTCCTGATACAAATATTTCATCATAAAATCTTTTAATTTTTCTGTTTTTGCAATAGCGTAAGCAATCCATATTTAAATTGCCAATTACAAAGTTTTTTTTCTTTTCTTTGTTACCTTTATGAAAAATATTGTGCTTTAAGTAAAAGCTTAAGTTTTCTGACGCACCACCAGGTGGCCTATAACAACAACTTAGAAGAATGCTTTTGCTTTTAACTTTTCGCTTTTATTGTTTAAAATTTCAATTGTAACGATTTCTTTATCGTCATCAGAAACGCACAAATCATTCCTAATGTTATGTGCAACGTTTAGTTTTACGTAAATCAGAATTCCTCCACCGCGTTTATTCAATTTTCTTTCTAATAAAATTGCTTCAAAACCAGGAAGATGGAAATTAGAGTTATTATTAAGCTCATTTTGTGAACACCAAGTTTCCGTTAAACAAATAATATCAAAATAGTTTTTAGTTTCTTCTATAAAATGCCGAAGATTTTCAAAATTTTTGTTTATACTTCTTATATTTATGTGGACAATTTTGATTTTTTTGTTTTCATCGCCATTTTTAGAAAGAAATTCTTTTAACTCACTAGCATAATGATAAAACAATCTATTTTTAAGTCATTAAAATAATTACTATCTGGATCTGTGTTTTCATCAGATCCAATGTGTTTGTTTCTAAAGTTGAAAATAAGTGATTCATAGTCATTCATTTTATATTTTTGTTGTTACCATTTTTTGTGTACTAAATAAATAAGATTTAAAAGAATTTCATACTTCTGAGGCACGCGTTACAAGTTTGGTACATATAACTATAGCAAACTTACCCTCAGCTCGAAGTTCTTTTGCTTTTGTAAATAGAAGTCGCCTTTTTTCGATTGTGTAATTGCTATAGTCTTCGTTTAGATATATTTTTTCGTTCCATAGTTTTCATTTTTTATATTCATTTAAAACGATTTCTCTGTCTTTATAGTTAAGAAACTTCACCACGATAGTTCTTCTTCTTTTTCCAGATTCGTTCTTCTTTCCAGTTCTGTGTGCTCTTTCAATTGCAATGTTGTTTTTAATTCCAAGTTTCTCCTTTATAAACTCTTTGATCTTCGACTCGCTATCTTTCCACATTTCTTCTTCTCTTTCGTCAAAGCCATCAAAACGAAGATTGTTGCGCCTACTCCTATCTTCTAATTCTGCTAATTTATCTTGAATATATTTGGTGCACATTAGATTCTCGTTGTCTTTGTTATAACTATTGAGTTTTACTTTTAAGTCATTTGATTCCTTAACAACTTGTTCATAATATTCATTCTGAAAATTCATTGCTTTAGTAACTTCAGTGATTTCTCTCTTCAGTAAAGCATTTTTGTTTTTTAATTTTTCAATTTCGTTGTTTCAATTTCGTTGTTTCAATTTTATTGTTTCAATTTTGTTGTTCAATTGGTTGTGCTTGAGGCACATTTGGTGGGTTGGATTCCTTCTTAACATAACTGACATATTTATCCAATTTAGAGAATCTTTAGAGAATAAGAACTTGCTAACTTTGATTAAAATCAATAGTTAATTGCAATTACACTTGTGAATAAATGTAAGAAATCATTTTTCTAAAGATTGATTAATATGGATTGATGTATTGATTGCTGAAAAACAATGAAACAATGGCTTGGACATATTTTATTTTTATTTCCTACAAACTGAACACTTTCTAGGTATGTTTCTTTGATACAGTATCCAGAAATTTCAGGCATGTTATTTCCTGCAAAACATAAAAAGTATTTTTCATCATCGATGACCAGAAGTGATTTTTTATTATAGAGCTGGTTACCGAGTTTTCTGCTTCTCATCTTTTCTTTTAATTATTGCTAAATAGTGAATTTGAGAGTCTTTTCAAATTTTTTTTCACATTAAATTGACAACCAATTGTCCATTGATTTACACTGAATTTAAAACCCAATTTTCTAACTAACCCTTTTTCAATTGTTAAAAAGCCTCTTTAGTTTGGTTTTCTTTTCTCAAGTCGAGGACGATCAGTGTGCTTTTTATCAGAAACGCTTCAAATTTTTTTAAGTTATTATAAATTTCAAGCTATTTTTTTAAGTTATTATAAATTTCAAGCTATTTTTTCTTTTTTGAAATGATTAATAACTTTATTATTTTTTATATTAGGATTTTTTACAAATAAAATTTTGAGATATTTTCCACATGATTCTCATTCTACTGCATTTAACCTCATTTTAAATGTTTTTGATAATAAATTAAATACTTCATATATTTTTTTACATATGCATCAAACCACACGATTGTTTAATCAGCTAGAAAAATTAAATTAAAACATGTCCAACAACTTATGTATCACCCTTTAAAAAAATTAAATTATAAGATTTTTTTTTCTCTAGATAATTTAAATTATTTTTTTCTTACCCGTGAGCTGTTTTTTTAATCTCTTTCGACTTCTTTTTTCTAATTTCTAAATTACAATAAATAAAAATAAATTAAAAACTGTTTTTGATTGAAGTAGATTGAGTATCAGGTTAAGAAGGCCAGTGTACTAGCTATTACATGTAAAAAACCATTAACAAAAATGAAAATGATAAAACATTGAAGAGAGAAACTGAACTTATGAATGGTTTCAAAGTGGTTCCCAATTGTATTATCTACATTCTACAAATACTAACGGTTGTTTAATACAAATCTGTGAAAAGTTTGATGATTAACATGTTCAAACACAGGTTTTTTTTTGTTATTTTCATGCTTTGTTGCAAACTTAATTATCTATAATAGTATATATGATACATTACATAACTAAACATTTTTAAAAAATAAGCTCGTGATGAAACACAAAGAAAAAAAGACAAAGAATTCAATTTAACAAATTATTCTTTTAGCAAAATATCTAGCACTTTAAAGCAGAAAATATTCTGAGACAGACCATCTCTTACATAAGTAAATGTAGTAAAAATAATTCTGGTAGTAAAAGTCAAAAGAATTCATTACATTGCCAAAAAAAAAAAAAAAAAAAAAAAAGAAAAACTATGATTGACCATCATAAAAATTTTTTACAAGGGCAGGCTGCTCAAATATTTGTATGCAGCTTAATATTGATCAATTAGATGTTCAAAACAAAGACAACCAACAACTGCATCAAGAAAAAAATATACCAAAGTGAACTGTCTTGCTTTACTTTTGTGCACAGCTTGAAAGTATATAAATTCCTGGATGCTTCTAACTTTTACACTAGCTTAAATAAGGAGTCTGAGAAAATAAAAATTTATAATGAATATTTTAAAATTAGTTTATTACTCATGTCAAAAAGTAGTTTGGTCCAATTTTTTTACATGTAGCAATATTAGTTGCACGCATGTATAGTCTTTACATGTGTTGGAAAAAAAAACAATTTTAAAAGAAAATGGTATTTCATTCAAAATATATGTTACATTGTATGTACAATGTAACATATTTTGCAATAATAACATATATTTGACACAATGTAACATATATTTTGCACAACTTAAATAACAACATTTTAGATAAAGATTTTTAGCTGTATTTGTTGGCAAAGACCAAATAAGTTTAAAACAAGATCATATGTTTATGTGAAGACAACTAAAACAGTGCACTTTTTTGAGAGAAGTAAACTTGAAAGGAGATAATCTTGACTTGGACTATGTTTTAAAAGATTAAAATAACTTATTCCAAAATTGTTAAACTAAATTTTTTTTTAATGATGCACTTACATCATTAACATACATATTCCATAATCTTACTGTCTGCTAAAACAAAATAAATTTAACTTATCGCTTTTAAAAAGGGCTGGTTTAAGTAATAAGGTCATTATGAGACAGGCAAATGTCTGTAGAAAAACAGTTTTTAATGCATGAAAAGTCTTAGGAGGTACAATCAACCTTATGCAATCCAGGAAGAGATTATTCACTTTGTATCAAGGAAATCATCCAGATTGTTAGGAAATGGGTGCAGAAAAATCCATGAAGAAGTATAAGCAAGATAGCAAACGATATGAAAAAATGTTTTGACAAAAAATTGCTCTCTCAGTTACTCAGTTTTGTGGTGCTATATTATACTATTCTACATCGCTGCTAGCTCCCATCCATCAGTTCCTATTGTCAATTAACATTGCCATTGAAAATCATGTTTTCAAAGTTTTTCTTCTGAGCACTGTACTGATGAAGTACAACACTCAGCATTGAAAAATCATCTGTGCTGATTGTTATAATAAGATACAATGATAGTATCTTACTATAACAATGAGCACAGAATTAAATCCTATTACAAATGGACCAATTTATCTTCTACTAATTAAAAGCTCATTGAAGTTTTAAATCATTAGGTTACATGCTTGGTCGTTGAAAACTTAATTCCAATTTAACTTAAACTTACATCAACAAGACTAAATTTACGCTTGAGTTTTTTTGAAGCACGTTTTATTTTGCCGCCATCCATTTTTAATCGGGCTTTTTTGAATATTACCGTTAAAGTAGAAAAAAACTTATCGCTAAACCAGTCCCCATTTCCTTATTCAACCCAATGATATATTAAAAATAACTATATTTTTAATTATTAAAAATAAATAGCTATTCTTAATACATAATTGATTCAACCTCTTGATATTCATAGCTATTTATTTGTTGTAATGCAAAAGGTTAATGATTATTAGTAACAAAGTTTTCCTAAAATATGTCATTTATTAAAATGACTTAAGATACAGTTTGAAAATTTTTTGCTACTTGCAGCTATAAAAATAGTAAGAAAGAATATATCTAATATTAAACATAGTTACTGATGAAAATTTTTAAGTTGTGAAAAGATAACTCGCAATTTTAGGCAACTTTATTCCAAACTACATCTAACAAGCCTGCTCAAAAGTTTATTTATTTTTAAGAAGAACGATGAGCCTTATAAACGCATTACCTCTTCACCACTACAGTTAAGGAAGCAAAAACGTTGCTCAAGAAGCTGTAATAAAGGACTCTAGGTTTTTTAGGAAGTGCTTGTCAGAGATGAAAATGTTATAACTCTATAATTGTAAAAACTTAATGAATTTTACTTTTTTTTTTTTTTTTTTGAAAACAAATATTATATTTAATACAACTTACATTTTCTATCTATAACAATTGTTAAAGTACCTAATAAATTTTTCATAATAGATTTTTTTATTTTAGATTTTTTTTTATCCTTTTTTTTTTAATTTTTAGTATTAAATTTATTTAAATAAGTCGAAAATCTAAAATTGTATATTCTCTAATCGCGTGGGTAACATTGAATTTCAGATTTATTTATTTTTTTAAGTTTTTTTTTTTTAGTTGACTACAAACATAAACTTAAGACTTTACAATTTTTTGTAACTTAACAAAAAAAAAAGGAAAAAAGGAAAAAAGAAGTCAAGTTGTTATATATGAACATACATACGTATTGTATAATTAGTGATATAAACTTATATAAATAATATACAAAAAATAGGATAACGATATTAAAATAGTATATATAAATAACAGCATGTGAGTTTAACTGAAAATTTTAGAGCATTATTTTAAACAAAGGTTGTTAAAACAACTGACCTGAAAACTTAAAGTCAAATATGTTCTTATTTTTTTAATGTTTTTTTACGTTACATTTACAACTTTTTTAATTTATTTTCATTTTTTAAAGAAAAAAAAAGCAACAATTCTTTTGTTGGGTCTCACTTCTCTATCTTACAGAATTTAACAGTTTTTTGGTAATTTTATTACTGAAATGGTGTTAAAATAAAATTATTTTAGATCAAAAAATTAACAATAAAGAATGCATAGGCATTAATTAGATAATTATTAACGTAAATAAATTATAAGCCTGGTTGGCGCAGTTGGTTAGCGCGTCAGTCTCATAATCTGAAGGTCGTGAGTTCGACCCTCACACTAGGCATTCGTTTTGAATTTAAGAATGTTTAATTACATTTTAAGGGTTACAGTTCATTTGAAAGCCAATTAGAATACATTCAACATCAATGGAATCCGCACAATCAAACATTGGGGTATATTCCCTCATCTGCCTGAAATCTCTTTTTATATAGTTCAACAATTCAGGTTGTTGATGAAAAAATTTTATTGACTATTGTAATTGACTATTGGAGAATTATTAGTGTAAATAGTCCTCATGTAGATGAGCGTATGTAATCCACTTGTTATTCGATCTTCTCAAACTTATTGTTTCAAGAGCTTGACGGAAGATTCTTATGGAAGTTTGCATCGTACTTGAAATGGTGGAGTTAGCAAATACTTGTTGTCCTCCAAACCATCAAAATATTGGAACATTTACTACAAATCTTTCAGAAGGACAGTTTGAAAAACTTTATTCAAAAAATATTTCAAAATATTGGTATTTGAAAAACTTTTATCAAATAAAGGTTTATACCTAAAAATACAAGATAAAAAAAAAAACTATCGGAGGAAGAAACACATTTAAAACAAAACCTCTTTTCGAAAACGAGACATCGTTTCGAAAACGAGACATCGTTTGTGTGGGATTGTAGCAATCGAACCACTGCACTTAATTCTAATCAAAACTTGTCACCATTTGTCTTCCTGCAAGACTATACCTGAACAAGTAAAGGTTTTTTGAGTGAGAAGAAACCAAATTAAGATAAATCTTGAGTGAGACGAGTTTATAATGAGCAGTTTTTAAGTTTTATGACGAGTTTTTAAATGGTAGTTCAAGTAGCTTCAAGTAATAGTCCATTTCCGATGTTCAACCTCTTCTGGCTGCGCAACTGTCTACAGCTAAAATGTGTAAAACTCAACACACCTTAAAACAGAAAACAAAATATGTGCAAACCCGAATTTAGAAACCTTATTCTCTTTAATATTACTTATTTTTGTTTGAGGTTTTAAGAACAAATGACTTAAAAACTCGAAAAAAAAAGTAAACGTAAAATCGAAAAAGGGCACCTTAAACGTATTATTGGTACGTTCAAAGTACTTTATTTCAGTTTTTCACTTAGGCGCCACAAATTCATCAGAATTAATTAAAATATCTCAAAGGCGTTAAAATATAAATTATCTTAGGTACAATCATTTGAATCAAAGATTTAAAGCTAATTTAGGTGATATCTCAAATGTCGATGTAAGATCGACTGTGAGAGATGGAATTATTGCTCAGGAATATTGGTGTTCTGATCCTAGTTCATGACTTTCTTCGTCTTTTAACTATCTCACCAACTTCACTATCTTAACTTATTATATTCAAACTCAGATTTGTTTGATGGTTGGATTTCGTTGGAAAAGGAGATATCAAGCGAATCTCTAGTTGAATCTTATCTTCAAGACCGCTCGAATTCAAGTTTTAAAACACCAGTCAAAAACCAGAATTCTTCTTAACACATAAGTAAAAATAAGAAAAAAATATCCATAACATAAAAAAAATGACAATAATTGTTAAATAACTTGCAGTTGAAATGTTTTATCTTTTATTTGACAATTATAGAAAAATAAGTCGAAACAACCAATATTATGAAAATAATATCTTTTCATTAACTCATTAACAAAATAACATTATAGAAAAAGTCTCGTATTAACAAATTTCTAATTTCTTTTGAGAATGTAGAAATAGTATAAAATTGTAAAATAGTTAATAAACAGTAAAAAATAACTTTGAAAACATTACATTTATTGAAGATTATTTCTTTCAATTATATTAATAACTGTGCTCTACTTTCAAAAATATATTACATTTAGAATTATTACTTTATCAAGGGTACGAAAAAAAAAACGTTAAAAATGTTTATAATAGAAAACGGTAAAATGAAGTTTGTTAGTGACATTCTTCATCTTCCACAACGAAAGCTCGAAATAATTTCCATATCGTTCGGTCCTTCAAACACATGGTGCCGCCACCACGAACAAATTGCGTTGGCTGAAAAAGTGATGCATTAACTTTGATAAAATTAAAAGATAACAAAGACAACAAAAAGTTTTTTATTCGTATTTTTGAATTCCATTAAAACAAATTGTGATTTTAAACATAACGTTTAGCAATTAAATTTAACTTTAATTCTTACAGCGCGATTAATATCGCCAACACAGACGTAGGGAGTTTCTTCGCTTTTCCCCACAACAAACTTTGAATGGTCATCAAAATTGGGAAAAGGAAACTCAAAATCTCCCAGTTGAACGTTCAACTTGAGAATATCTTCCACAGTGTATTTAACATTGCAAGAGGAATTCAAAACATCACCGTGTCGCCATGTCTCGGTTAAGATATTGCCCTTTAAAGTTGGAGCTACGAAATCTCGGTATAAATCATTATCAAAGCTCCCTGTTTTAGCAAAGCTTAAAAACTTAGTTCCAGCCAAAGATGTTAATTCTACTAAGTTTGTGAATGGAGGATTTTTGATCATCTCCCCTAAAAATAAGAGTTTAAACTTTAAGTCGGCAAAAGATTCTATATAAAGATTCTATATAGCTCTATACAAAGATTCTGAAAAAGATTTGTTCAATGAAGCGCCAAAGTGATAAAAACTAAAACAACTTTTTAAAAGAGTTTACGAATGTCTTACCATTTAAAACTTTTTTCATGTTAGGGAACATATTCTCCCATGACGATGGTAAGTTTGAGTCATGTATGTGAGGGTTGTTGAACCTCAGCTGTAAACCTATTGTATCAAACATGCTTGCATTGAATGTGACACACATAAACATTTGACCGTACATACAACCTGTTGCTGGATAAGAATAACCTTCCGATGCAGCATAAGGATATTTTGGTACACTCGTTATCATCCAGAATCCAGTTTCTTGATCAAAAGCAACAGCTCCTTTAGTGTGACCGCAGTCTTTATAGTAAGGTTCCCCTAAAATATGAACTAGTACTAAAAAATTTTGTTCTAATTTCATAGGAGCTATGTATTTTAGTTTCAATTATATATGTATATGATATGCATTTTTTTTTTCAACTATAAGTACCATCAGGGTTTTCGTCGTTGTAAAACATATGCGCTAAATCCTCAACACCATTGACATTGTTTTTGTACTTTTCATAGACTTGGTCTAACGTTCTCCCAGCAGCACTAGTTTGATCAGCAATAGACGAAGAGGAAAAAGCGAACTTCATGGTTTTTGAATCTAAATATCCGTATCCATGGCCTGACTTTACAAGTTCTGGAACATCGTTTTCTTTTAATCGCGGTAACTTGTACAAAATAAACCTTTAACCAAATAAAAATAATTAAGAAATTGCTTTAGTCACAAATGTGTTCTACAAGGTCTGTACATAAAAACTCAAACACAGCTTTACTAAAAAAATAAAACAAAATAAAAACTTTTTCAAAAACCTACATATCTACAGGATCCCCATTATCACTAATGCAAGATAACTTTCCAGATACAGTTGAGTGGAAGTAAACCAGTGTTAAGATGATTTCCCACATTTTAATTAACTGATCAAAAATACATGGAAGTAAAAAAGCATTATACAGAGTGTACTACATAATGTTGTTAGTATATGTATCAACTTTAAAAACTCATGAGCTGAATATAAATTTCATCATTATATTCATATAAATACGACAATTTTGAATACAGCCTTAAAATATTTTTAAATAATTTGATCATAAACAAAAACAACACAAAAAAAAAACTGAACAAATGTTGCAGAAGAAAAATAATAGTTACTATTTGATGTTTAACAGCAAGTCAATAAAATATTGAAAATAAATAATTCTCATATGTACAAGCAGCATAAGGAAAATATAAACTGATATTTACTATTGTCATTTTATAACGAACTTGAAGAGAAAAATACAAATTAAATTTTTTTTTTTCAAAAAAAAATCTAACTTCTATTTTTAATTATCAGCTGAAAATAAAAATGAAAGATTAAAACAAAAAAAAAATAAATAAAAAAAGCAGAAATATTAGGTCATGAAATTTGACATTTTCAAATGGCTGGCAAGGTTTCTTGCACTAAAGTAAGTTGTATCACAGTCATCATCTGGATTTGGGATGAAAGGTGCTTTCTCATTATGAAGGTTGGCCCAATTGATCTCAGAAAAACACGGCAATGGTTTAAGATCAACAGCTTTTGGACGATGTATTGGATCTTCAGTTAGAATAAAATTTATGGTATCTATGCAATCTTCTGGTAATGCCTCGTCACCATCAGGCCAAATCATATCATGATTTAGAATATGTTGAAAGACTAACTCAGGAGTATCATCATTAAAGGGTGGCACTCCAGTAAGAAACTCATAAAAGCATACTCCAAGAGCCCACCAATCGACTGGAGCTCCATGAGGCTGAGCCAGCAAGATTTCTGGAGCAAGATAATCAGGAGTTCCCAAAACTCTATTTTTTTCCAATGGTGTAGCAACACCACGTACACATATTTTTGGTGTACGAAATGGAGTTTTTTTAGGAGAAATATTGGAGTGGTTCAAACTGCCACAGTCAGGTGTTTTGGAATCACTTAACCAATTGATTGATTCTGGATATTGGTTTTTGCTTAGTATGGGAGAATGACTCTCACAAAAATGCAGGTTCTGTACTGGAGTAGTTGCATTAATAGATTCTGTTTTGTTTTCAGAAAAAATATTTTTTGGTGTCAAAGAATTAATGCAAACTTTGTTAGTTGACTGATGTTCTGATTGTCTTTGAGAAATACATGGGCTTAAAAGATCGCTTTCAGCTGAAAAGGAAATGCTCATATGACTAGTTTCAGTCAATTCAGTGACACCACTTATGTTGCCAACCTCTGATGTATTTTGGAGTTCATTGGTGGGAATATATGCTTTATTATTCATATCAGATAAACTTTGATTGTTTTTTGTACAACTTTTTATGCTATCAGGAAAGTGAACATGGCATTTTTCATTTGTAAAGTTGTTAAATATTTCTGCATCAAACGGCAAACTGTGTGACAAAACCCTTGCTCTTTTACTCGGTCGGTTTTCCTTTTCATTATCTGAAGTAGAGTCCATCTCAACATAACACCGTTTGCACTGTGCAGAACCTAGATCCAGTGAAGTGATTTCTGATGTTATACCTGTACTAGATATCACTCTATTTAAAGAAGAACCAGGAGTTGAAGAAACATTACAAACTTGAGGTGTAGAAAGAAAAGGTGCTGAACTTATATCACCATTTAAATGAGCATTTAAACAACTTTGAGGAGGACTGAAAACAAATTCTTTGGTTTCTATCAGAGATTGTATGGATTGAAGCGTGCTCAACCTTCTTGGCTTTTTACTCTTTGCATGACTTTTTGTTCGTGGAGCAGAAAAAGTGAAGTTACTAGTAAGAGACTGTAATTGACCAGGTGTTCTCCAGAAAACATTTTTTTCAACATCATTGTCAGAAACAAGTGTACCTGGTGTGTTAATCAAATCAAGCATATTTGGTTTTCGATCTCTGCTTATACATGACAGACCAAAATCTGTTAACTTTATATGTCCTTTGCTAGAGAGCAACATATTATCAGGCTTGATGTCTCTATGAAATATTGCATGACTGTGTAAATACTCTAAAGCCAAAATCACTTCTGCAATGTAAATTTTAGCCATATTCACATCAAAATAACCCAAGTTATGCAACAAAGACTTTACATCACCACCTATCATATATTCCATGACTAAAAATATTTTGTCATCTGATTGGAATGAATAGAAAAGCTGCACAACATAACGACTTTTAGAAGATAATGCTAAAGCATCCCGTTCAGCTACAACTTGGTCCATCATATTTTTGTTTAAAACATCCTTTTTCTTCATGCATTTTACAGCATATAGTTTTTTACTTTCTTTCTTCTGTGCTAAATATACTTGCCCATATGCACCTCTACTAATAGGCTTGATGATTTGAAAATCATGCACTCCTGGAGCTCGATGACTTTTGACAGCAGATAAATGATTAAAATCAAACAACTTTTTATGGCGCTTTGTAACTTCAGAAAAAGCCATTTTTATCTTAAAAACAGTAAAAAGAAACAGAGAGATAAAAAGCATAGATTGATTAAAAGTTTGGTATTAAATTATATACCAAATTTAAAAGAAAATTGGTTAAGAATAACTGAAAATAGTGTAAAAACAATAATCGCAATTGATAATAATCATGATACTGATGATAATTTGTTTTGACAGCAATTATCATCAAGAAAATTTCATTCATTTTTAGCAAAGAAACTACAAAAAACGAAAGCTCATAAAATTATTAATTCAAGGTTTTTTTAATTTTTAAAATAGCAAGAAATTCTTAAGAAAAATCATCAAAGACAAATAATTTTTAGCAATATATTCTTAAGAGAAGTCATAAAAGACAAATATTGAAAAGCAGCAGATTTATTAAACAAGTTTTACGAGATAAAACTTTCTTTAGCACTAAAAATTATAATATACATTTAATGACATCATTTATAGTTTACACATAATAAATAAAAACTAAAAATGTACATTTTTTAAAAACTATTTGTAGACAAATATTTGTGATGAAATATTATTAGTTTTTTACAATATATTAAAATTTTATTTACAAAATTAAAAAACGAATGATAAAACTTTTTAATAAATACCATAATTTAAAATTAAAAAAAAAAAAAGACCAAAAATAATTCACTCCTTCATTTGATCATTCCTTTTTAGCACCCTCTTCTATAAAACATTTGTTAAAATATCATTTGTTGATTAATTTTATCTCTAAACTTTTCCAAAGCCCAGTTAACTCTTTAAGATAGATCAAAACTGATACTTGCGAGATGCCTTTTCAAAGCTCAGTAAACTCTTAAAGATAGATCAAACCTCATACTTGTAGGATGCTTTTTATTTGGAGATTGTTTATTAATTTCAGTTCTTTTAGTAGCATCCTCCTCAATGCAAGTAGCATCCTTCTCAATGCAAGTAGGATACTCTTCGGAAGTCATAATAATGGTTTTCTAAAGCAACACATATTCTGTAGAATAAACACAAATGAAAAATTATGGCATGGTAAAAAATTTAAATGAAATGTTTATGTTTAAAAAGATCTCATACCTCATCATCTTCCTCTGATTGTATTTTGTTTTCCATTTCTTCATCTAAAACTTTTACACTCTCCATTCCTTCCAAAATCTTTTGTTTTTGAGCACGTGACCACTTTGCTTTTAGATCAATCATATTTTTTTTATCTAAATTTTTTTTCTCCAGATTTTGTAACTTTGACATAGTTTAACTTGAAAATATTTTAAATAAATTTAAAGTTTCTTAAAATTAAGTTTTGTTTACACTATCGTAAAATTATTTCAACTTACCATTGTAATTTACAAACTTATTACCGCAGCTGATACACACTGTTTGATTACGCTTCAAGTCATCCATCGAAAAAATCTATATACATATAGGATATTTTACAAAATTAACTTTTATTAAATCAATTGTATTTCTGCAATCTAAATTATTAAAAATCTTGTAAGTATATTATTGCATATTTACCTCAACTCCTTCTTTGGAAAAAACTCTTCTTGCACAGCTGGGGAGGTTTAGTTTAGTAGTTGCACTTGCCATAAGCTAGTAGAAAATAATCCATATTAACATAGGCTAGCATAAATGGTCATACAGGCATTAACTTTGTTATAAACATATTTTATATACAAGAAGTACACATTTTTAGATAGAGGTAAAATATGTTGTAGGAGGTTCTTCTTCTGAGAAAACAAAAGTAGCTTAGTATTAATCAAAGCTCTTGAGGTAAACTTTTGTTTAGATATAACATTTTCAAAACCAGAAAACTGACCTCTTGTAATGTCCTTGCAAATACAACATCACACAAATCAGGGTTTTCACCATTTTGAAAAACAAACAACTTTAGTGCTTGAGGCATAGTGTATAGCTTTTTCTTAGAAGTTTTTTTAACTGGCTCACTTTGAATATTTCCACCTTGTAACTTTACCTCATCCAACTGTGTCTATAAAATTGAAAGTAATAAATTAATCTTACTTTTTTATATCAGTTGCATAAAAATATGGTAAGACACAAAAAATTGTTACTAGGACACTTACCTGAAGCTGACTGATTGATTGCTCTATTTGATTTTCTTTTGAAGAATCCTCAGCTAAAGGCTTGATGATTACTGGCTTTATATTTTTTTCTGATGAAAATTCCAATAATCTACGAGCTAAAACACAATACTAAATTGTTATACCAATTAAGGATTTGCACTAACAAAGGTATTAGTAGAAATATTACCTTTTGTATGTCTGAGGTTATGTTTTTTTATCTGTAAGTTGTTAACCATTTGCAACTTTGCTAAATGCTTAGATGTTAACAAAAACTTAGATTTTTCTGCATCTAAAAATTTTTTTAAAAATATTAACACTTACGATCTCAGATTTTTATCTATCTATTTAGATATTTATCTATACAAACACAGAGTATTATTGATAGAAACAATGAGAGAAAATGTAATAGCATGAAAAGGTTGCATAAAAAAAATAACCTTGCAGGGGTATAAATGGTTCACCCACAGAAACCCAAACATCCACTGGGATTCGAACATCAAGTCTTTCAATATCAGAGGTATTTTCTTCATTTAAAATCTAAAAACAATTTTTTTAAAAATATATATATATATATTTAAGATTATTAAGCTTTATAATTATTTACTGCTTATAACTATTTATTGTTATTTATAAGATTAGGATAGTAACTGCTTTAAGAAGTTTGGGGACCCAAAACAGAGCCTGGAGATTAAGGAATTTTGTTTCGCATTTGTTAAATGTAATTTAGTAACATGCACAATCAAGTTTTTGAATATCCCACGAATAGCAGCAAACATTAACTACACCACAACTGATCCTGTGAGTGTTACTAAAAATATGATTTTGTCAATATCTGTACCCTAGAAACTTACAGATGCAACTCTAAATTTTGAAGAATTGAATTATTGATGAAAAAATAATCAAAATAGCCTTGTTCCTTAAATAATTTAAAGACAAATAAAAATCACTTCTCCACCTAAATTAAGTAAAATCATTCTAAAATATTTTTTTTCATTAACCTTAATCTCAAAGATTGTGAAAGGTACGAGAATTTCTCTAAAAATGATAACTTGTAAATGACCAATGTCATATCGACCAAAAAATCATTTTTTATAGGAATCATTTAAATTATTTTTTAGGGCGAACAGCTCACACAAACTTTAAGAATCTTAAATAAAAAAATTAATGATATTTGTTGATAACCGATTTGCACTAAATAAGTTGACAAACAAGAAGACAAACTATTATAAAATAAACATCATTTTACAATAAACATGTCTACATTTTATGGAAAATTTTATGCTTCGGTATCAGAATTTTTTGAAAAATCAAATTCTAACTCAAAACATTTTTAAGGATCAACGAAAGTCAATCTGAATGTTTGCTTTCTCATTTTAATCGTTGTATTGTATTTAATGGTTCTATTGTATTTATTTGTTTGGTATTTGCAAATACATTACTCATATGCGCCACGTTATTAATGATCCATGCATTATTTTTAAACAACCATTAAAAAGAGTTAAAAATTGAGTCACTTTATTATTTTATTATTTTTTGCATAAGATAGGAAAATCATTTTAGAAAGGGTATTTCTTCTTATCTTCAGAAATATCTGATTTTTCTTAATGTAACCAAACCGTTGTATAAATCACTTTACCACATTTAGGCTCTTATTTTAAGTTAGAAATTTAAAACTTGTGTAAAATGGTGAAAAAGTGACATTAAAAAAATGCAAAAAAAAATTTTTTTAAAAACCTGAACAAATCCTCGCTTGATGTAAGTAAGCTCAGGGTAATAAGGTTTAAGAATTTGGTTCATGTTAGTGATCAATTCACCGTCCATAAGAAAAAGAAGACGGGCTGATTGTGAAAGATTTAACCTTGAAGTGCATTGATCCAGTAACTAAAAAAACAGATTATTTTTATTCTATAAAAAAAAAAATTGAAAATTACTTATTGAAAAACTGGCGCTCAGCTGTTATTATTTTTTCTTACTGGTCAGCTTTGCCCAAAAATATATCAATAACTTAATATAGTTTTAAGATTTTAGTATAATATTTTATAAGTAAAAATGATAACATTCATTTAACTCCAAATCTCAACCTGTTGAATAGAACTGCCAATAACCAAAACACCATCACTATTGCAACCATTTTTATGAGCAAGAACCCTTACTCCAGGGTTGCTTTGTATTATTTTATTAACAGTCTTACAAGTACCAGCTTCTTGACGTAGATCAAGAAGCTTTTCACACAAAAATAATGTTGATTCACATTCTGGAGGTGAAAGATCTATTCGATTATTTAAACACTGGAATGAACCCTTGATCTTGATTTTGTTTTTTACAGCTAAGAAAAGAAAAAAAAAAATTTTAAAAAAAGATTTTAATTTATGCAAGTAAATGTAAGAAAATAGATAATACCATCTCCCATTGCACAAGAGAATTCAGTAAAACCATTCAATGCTTCTAACTTCCTGCTACCACGAATAACAATTCCACAACTCTCACATAACAGAAGCTTTTTTATTGAGCCATCTTTACTGCTCCTGTTCCAAACAAAACCCTTTAAAATAAAATGATAATAATTTTAAAATTACAAGTTTTCATTTTAATTATAAACTCTTATATGTTATTTTAAGGATCCTTCACAATTACAAATATGAAAGATAAAAATGACCACACAAAAATGAAAAAAATAAAATGTTTTTATAAATAAAAGCAGCAAATATCTATTGTAAGAGTCTTCCATTAAAATGGAACAATAGCAGGAACCTGTTTCTTGTGTGATATTGAAAACAATTACCAAATTACCTATTTTTTAATTTTACTAATACTATGGTACCTGCTTCTAAATCAGAATCCTTTATTACACTAGTGGTTTTGACAACATTTCATTATTCTACATTATGTTTATTTAAAAAAAAAAAAGAGTGTTTTGTCAAAAAAAAAAATGTTTCAGAAAGTTCAAAGAGATCTTGGCTTGAGGGAATTTATTGGTAAGTATAGTTGGGAAACAGTAATTTACCGGTAAAAATTTACCGGTTTTTCACATAATTACCGGTTTTTAGGGTCTCAGGAATTAAATAAAAGAGATGTAAATTATACTATTTTAGATAACCATACAGAAAGCAAAGACTATCAACGAATTTAGCACTCATTTGTGACCTCTTTGTAGCAAAGCAACCTGCAGCACTAAATGCTCTTTCACTTTCAACAAAAGTTGGAGGAACTGTTTCAAGTGCCGACAGTAAAGTCTTAAAATTTTTTGTTCTTTGCCCATCACTTTCATACAGGTTGAACTCTTTGGACAATGACTTGAATTCTTTGTTGTTGCAATACTTTCCTGAAAAAGACTGACTTATGGTCTGTTCTAATTCTTTTTCAAGTGACAGCTTAGTTGACTTTCAGGATTTGATAGTTAGTGGTACTAATATCTTCATCTTCTTTAATGCTGCAAATATGATGTAGTATTTCTTTAGCTACTTTCACCAACGTAGGCTTTGAAGGAACTGATAGAAGATTATCTGTTTTTCCTACTGAGTTGGGTGATTTCAAATATCTTACTAAAGCAAGCAAATTGCTCTGTTATCTTTCTCTATACCTTTTTAATACAACTTTTTTCTTGCTTCCTGCAATGTAGGAGTTATTATCTTCTAACTTTTTGATAATAAATTGGAAAGCTCCATGTGCAGTAAGCAAAGTAGCTTCTCTGCTGCAAACTTTTTTCAAGGCACTTTTTAATGGTTCAAGAATGAAAACTATATTGTTCAAAAGTTCAATTTCATCACTGGTAAATTCAAAGTCTATTCTAATCTTTTTTGAAACAACCTGAACAATATCCAAAACCAGGGGAAATCTCGTAATCATGATAATCATGCTTTTTTCAAAAATTCAAGAGAAGTATGGCAAGCTTTTTGCCATACTTCTCTTGAACTTTTTCTTGAAGAAAACTGTTTTTTACAGGGGATTTTCTCACATTAACTGACTTTTGATATAAGAACTTGAATATCTGGAACCAAACGTCTAGGATACAACTCATTCTCTTCTAGGACAAAAAGTACATTTGAATCCACATCATTTTCTTTTTCCTCTTCTATATCCATATCCACTTCTACCTCCATGTCCTTGCTCTCTTCACCTCCTATTTTTACATGCTTCATATAAAACACCTCAGTAACTGCCAAATGCAATCTATGTGCTAAACACAATTGCTAGGAACAAGATAACATCTTCCCAAGTTTGATCATAACAGATGCCCCATCTATTGTGAGACAAACCACTTGTTTCCTATTTAGACGAAATTCATCTAGGTTCCTTGAAATTAACTTTTTAACCTCTTCAGATGGAAGGCTACCATCTATTTTGATCAACCCTAAATTATAAGATTTTCCTCCCAGATGGGCATTGCCATTTATTAGCCTCTGGTTATTCACACTTGTATATCCATAAGCAGTCAAGCTAATGTGTTTTCCATCTAAATTGTGAGCTATCTCTTTTTTTTTTTTTTATTTCCACTGTGAAATCACCAACATATTTTGAAATTGTTTTGTGATCCTTTAGTGGATTAAGGTGTAGATTGATGAATGATTCTCTAATGAATTGAGAGTTAGCCATTGCATGAGTGCTGAAGCTATCACCTGAAGCCATCACCTGAAGCCATCCTGGCATACATTGATGCCATAGTTTCTCTTTCTACAAATTCTGTCATCTCTCTTTGTCTTTTTACAGGTAATAACATATTTTTTTCTTTAATACTTTTCATTTCATCGTGTTCAGATTTTAAATGAGCTCTGAGCCCAGAAATTGATCTGCCAGCTTATTTAACAACTTTTTCACATAAATTACACATGGTAGATTCTTGACCACATTTTGTAAAGTTATCCCAAACTGAGGACTTTTTGGTCGACATATTTCTTTGTTATTGAATTAAAGAATAATCAGCCAAAATTATTTTAACATACAAGGCTGTTAATAAATATGCAATACTCATATTTCAAATAAATACAAATGTTATAAAAGGTTTAAATCTAGTAATTATTCATTAATTAATGATTTTGAAATCTTTAATTTATTTCACACATTTAATTCAAAACTTTGTAAACAAGAAACACAAAGGTACTCGCAACAGATCATCATCCAGGTAAGACATTTTCTCAATATAATAAAATTTTTTTTAAACATCGGTAAAAACCGGTAATTACCGGTAATGGGATAACAATTTACTGACAACCGTTAATCCGAAAATCTGTTAAAATTCCCAACGATAATGACAAGCAAAACTGAACAACAGCTCTTTGAAATTTTCTAGCTACAGCTCTTACAATCAGTGAAAACAATAAA
The DNA here is from genome assembly GCF_058129835.1 of Hydra viridissima. Classification (NCBI taxonomy): domain Eukaryota; kingdom Metazoa; phylum Cnidaria; class Hydrozoa; order Anthoathecata; family Hydridae; genus Hydra; species Hydra viridissima. The sequence continues at coordinate 15,580,625 of NW_028324309.1, forward strand.
TAAAAATATATTATTTTCAGCTCATTCAACTTTCTAACAGTTGAAAGATACTAAAATTCATAATCAGCTTTGTTCTTATTCTTGTACATAACTCCTTTCTGATTGAGAAGTGGGAAACCTTGAAGAAATCTAAAAGTAGAAACACTAAAGAAGGCCAGAAAAGAGTTTCAAAAAAACAGTAAAGGATGTGTTCTGTAGAAGGTGTTCTTGAAAGTCAGAGAGAATATTAATTCCATTACGAAGCAAAAATACAAATCAAATTTAAAATCTTTTTAATCAGACTTGAAGCTTCTGATAGACCAAAAGACAGCACATAGAATGACTCAAGGGTCAAGGGATGATTTGTTTAAATGAGAAAGAGTGAGTACTTAAATTTTTGAAGCCAACCATAAAGTCTAAATTAACAACATCAAAAATTAGTGAAATAAATACAAGTAGCAATTTAAAAGCTTCTGTTGCTTAAAAAGTTGCCTAAACATGAGTCTAGTTAATTTTGAACATGCTCACTGGTTGAATGATGGTGTTTTCTCCAAAGATAGCAAATGTACAAACACCAGCTTTGTTGGAAGCAGTGACTTCTAAAACACATAGTAACTTTTTATTAAAAACAATTTTAACAAAACAACTGCAAAACTCAACAAACCTTGAGAAAAAATTACAAAACTATTGACTTTACTTAAAAATCAAAATAGTTTAAAACAAGAGGTTTTATATTCTTTGCAAATTGGAAAGTATAAACATGGGTAAAAAGAAGTAATGAGAATTAAAAATAAATATAATGAAAAAAAAAACATTTTAAAAAATAGGAAGATTTTTAAAACATATCTTTGAGATTTTCAAATAAAAAGATGCAGAACTTTATAGAAAAAATAAAAATCGTACCCATATTAACTTGATCGGTAGCAAAAGTTTGTATATATCCAGAAACATCATTAATCTTGAAAAGTTGATTTGAGTTTCCATTGATTAAAAATCTTTTATTGGTGACTATAAGGCGAGCATCCCTGAAAACACTAATATTACTTTTGTAATTAAAATCACTTTTAAACACAGGCATACTAACAGCAACAACTAACTGAGGATTTGCTTTTGAGCGTATTGATCTAAAACATAAGAAAAAAATTTCAATTAAGGTTTGTTAATTTTTATAAAGTGTTTTCCCTAGTGTAGCAGAAATTAAGTAAAAAGCATTAAAAAAATTAACAAAACAAATATAAAAGTGTTTTACCCATCCAAATCCAAAGTCCACCTTTGAGTTGGAATGTCTATCTGTCGTTTACAAGTAACCAGATCTTGATTAGCAGTAATCTAAACATGAGATGTTTCAATCAACACATTAATTTAAACTCTACTTGTAGTGCAAACATAATCCTTTTAACACTCATATAACTCATAGTCTTATACACCTCGTAGTGCATATATGCCTCATAATGCAAGAGTAACTTATAGTACATATATACTACATAGAGCATGTATACCTTATATTGCATATATTCCTCATAGTCAACAAATACCGAAAAGATTTGAAATTGAAAAGAGATCAACACACTAATACAAAGACTGCAGTCACCTGCAGGTGCTTTATACATAAAAAATCCAATTTTAGTAAAAAAAAAATTTAAGCAGAGTTAAGTAGAAAGAAGGCGAAGAAATTATAACTGAGTTTTCTATAGATTAAAAAATGATAGTAATAATAATAGCTGAGATTAACAGAATTTTATTTGGTCTTGTCAAACCATCATAAAATAGCTTAAAATTACCTGGTTATCATTTATACCAATAACAATATTGGGATTTTCTTTTAAATGAATAAATTCATCTGCATAAACCCATTTGTAAGGACATACATGCTGATGATATGAGATGCTTTGTTTCAACATTGAAACATTCTCATTATAAACCTCTTGGCTGGAATAAATGATAAAAGAAGAAAAAAAAATATGTATCTCATAATTTTATGATAAGAAATTTTCAAGTGAAACTGAGGATGAAAAAAAAAACTTACTTTATTTGTTGTTCATTTTCATTTTCACTTTGTTTGTTTGTAGGTTCTTCTATTAGACGCAAGGTTGAGCTTTTAGACATATCATCAGATGCAGATACAATAAATCCTAAAACAAAAACAGAAGAAAAATATTGAGAATGATGGATGTGAATGTTTGATCAAGTAGGAAATGTTAATTACCAGCTTGTTTTCGAAGCAGTGAAAACTGTCGAACTTTACTAATATCAGCAATAAGACTTGCAAGTGCCATTTTTGCCATCTCATCTCCTTGTGATGCTGATGAATCAATCCAAACTTCACCACACGAGACATAAACAATATCATCTTCATTCAAGTTAGATAATGAGAAAATCTCTTTTCCTTCTGGCAAAAACAATCGCCTTGCTGCTGAAGGTAGGTTTAAGACCTCTGTACATCGTTCAAGAAACTATACAAATTATAAAATATGAAATTCATAATTACACTGATCAATAAAGATTTATCTTTTCTAAATATTAAATGCTACATTAAACTATGTAGGAAAGAGAAGTGTAATATATTAAAACTGTATAAGCTAGTCAGTAAAACGAAAATCAATTTCTCCTTGTAATAAACCTTGGTGAAGCCAATTTCCAACAGACCAGAAAACCCATCTCTAATAAAATAATAATATATATATAAAATAAATTCAGTTATCCAATAATATGATTATATTATTGGATAAATGCGTTTATGAAACTGATTATATAGTTCAACAAGGGAAAGACTGATATAAGGTTTAGAACTAGTAAATAAGTAGTAAAGAATTGTACAACAAACATACCCCTTTGTAAATGATTGATTTGGTTTGTACTAAAAGTAATTAAAACTAAAAATCACAAAGCAATGCGCAGAATTAAAAAAAAACAAAAAAAAAAAAAAAAAACAACACTTTTGACCAACCAAACATAAGTTTGGTTGGTCAAAAGTGTTATATTAGCCGCAATATCGATAGGAGTTAAAATATGATATGATGACAAAATAAAAAACCTAATTAACATTTTAAAATGTGGGCCAGATAAAATACATTATGAAAGAGTCTAAATAAAACATACAGCATAAAGTTTTTTTTTAAAAAATGTTTTGCAATATTAGAATACTTACAATTCTGGCTTCAGGACAAAAAATAGTCACAGATCGGTTTTTGTCTTCACCATTTCGTAACAATTGAATCTTTATGGGTTTCACTATAAATTTATTTAAATACTGAATAAAAAAACAGTTTACATTTTCTTGATAATATCATTCATTAGGATGATTTTGTAAGCTTACCGATTCTAGTTGCAACTCTGAATTGATCATTCCCACTCTTAAAACCTTTCCAATGGAGCTGTGGAGCATCAAACACAAGATGTCCTTCTAAAACATCCTGAATGCCAAAAATAAGTCTTTGCATTATATTATAAATAGTACTTTAAAAATTTAATTTGCAAGTTAAGTTATGGAGTTCAGGTGCTAAACCACATAACTATGTAATTAAAATAAACAAGAGTTTATTTAAAATGTTGATGCAATATATGTGCATACTGCATAAGTATTTCACATATGCTAAATTGTTAAGTGTTACATGGTTTTTGCTAACAAAACTTTTTGAACCATGATTACACAATAAAAAACTTAAAACAATAATAACAAAAAGGGATGTTTGACAAGGGATGTTGTTGACTAGTTAAAAAGAGTTTAACTTTAATATTTAAACATAAAATACTGATGAGGTTTTGTGAGTTTTTTTTATGCAAACAAAACAGATGATTTCATTTTACCCCAATATATGCTTCTGATTCATCAACAGGCCAAATAAGACTTTGACGCTCCCATTTCTTAGGCATTCTTCCCAACTCCTGAGTTTGCTCATTTTTTATTGCCCATCTAGAAATATATTGATCAAATAAAATATATACTGATGAAATAAAACTTAAGCAAACAAAACATAAGTTAAAAGAAAAACCTAGTAAACAAATAAATTTAACTTCTATCAATCCAAGTAGCAATGTGTGTGAGTACTATATCTAAGGAAGTGATATATACATATATGTATGTATGTATGTATGTATGTATGTATGTATGTATGTATGTATGTATGTATGTATGTATGTATGTATGTATGTATGTATGTATGTATGTATGTATGTATGTATGTATGTATGTATGTATGTATGTATGTATGTATGTATGTATGTATGTGTGCATGTGTGCATGTGTATGTGTGTATGTGTGTATGTGTGTATGTGTATATGTGTGGATGTGTGGATGTGTGCATGTGTGCATGTGTGTATGTGTGTATCTATGTATATGTTAAAACCTGTAACTAAAAAGTGGTAAAATCAATAACATAATCTTTAAATAACCTTTGTTTTGAAGCAAGAGAATGATGCACAGGAAATCGAGGCAAAACAACAAGAGCAATTTTTTCTCCATCATATTGATCAGGAAGACCATCAATAGAATCAAGTGTATGTTGGATTTCCTTTAGAGCACTCTTTCTTTCTTCATTCCTGAAGTTCTCAGTTACCACAATGCTATGGTTGTAATTGCTGATATCCCAACTAAGAACAGATTCCACTTTATCCTTGTTATTGACATTAGGTTCCAATGCAAACCCATTGACAGCAGTCAAAACATAACTAGGATTGTCTAGACATGTTCATACAAAGTTAAATATTACAGATTAAAATAAAGTAAATATTTTTGTAATAAATTTACTCTCATAAACTAAAATGTCAAAACTGATAAAGAAAAGAAACCTAAAGATTGTATATAGCCATCTTTTGTAAATGCCCATTTCATATGACTATTACAAGATTTATCAAATAGCATAACAGCAGCTCCATCCAACAACTCAAAGTCTCCTTTATCATTTAACGTAAACTGAATGCTTATATCTGCCATTCCTAGCAAAAGATTCGGAAAATTTCTGTTGCAAATGTGTCCATCCTTAAAAGAAAAACAATGGTACAAGCTTAAATTTAAAAAATACTGAAAAACTTCAAAAATAAATCAATAAAAAACCTTTGTTATCAGCCATCGTTCAATTTTTTCTCCCCATATATTGTTTTCAGGATTAAAACCTTTAACTTCTAAAGTAAGTTCTGGAAACAAAACTAACGAATGGTCTTGTTTAAATTGTAAGAATGTATTTTTTTCACGAATTCTTGTTTCGCACGACTGTTTCAAGAATGAGATTTGTTCATCAAATGAAGAAGGAAGTTTCACTTCCTCAGTTTGACATTGAAGAGGAATAGAAGATGAAATCTGCCAAAGTTTGGATTTTGTTAAGCTGAAGTCACTTCCCATCCAGATATCCTTTTGAAGAATCTTTTTCATTCCCCATAAATTTTTAAACTTTACTTTTTCAGGAGTGATTGAGAGGATTGAATCTTAATAAAAAATGTTAGAAAAAATTAACAAGAGTTAAAGATACCTAAGGATGATGATGATGATGTATGCTCTTGATATGCTTTTTGGCACAGATGACATGCAAGGCAGTCAGCAGATATTTGTCAACAATTATTTAAACAACTAGAAAATTTATTGAAAATCATCAGTATCAAGCAGGCCTTCTTATTATCTGATTATTTACAAATGATCAACAATTAATCCTATATGCTTGCTAGTGATTGTTTCTATGGGCAAGATAACCACTTATTAAGTATATATGCTTTCTTGAGATTTTATTAACTAATGCATTTGTTAACATAATTATCAACTTCATAATAATCAAAATAATTAAAAGCTTTGTAATGATGTCAGAAACAACAACAAGTAAATAAATAACCAACTACTGATTGTTTTTAACAGGCAAAAAAATCATTAACTAATCATTCCTGTTCCTTCATAATGTTTGTTGATCTGATAAGAAAAAATTAATGCAAACATAAATTAATTGATTGCTCAACACTGCCAAAAATTAGATAATAAATGATCCTGTTTGTAAATGAATTTTTCAAACAACTGATAAGTAAAAATAACCATAACAAATCAGTTGATAATTAATTCTACTTGTTACTAATTGTTGTGGAATAGATCTGGTGACTAGCAAAGCATGAATATTTAGTTTCGCAATTAAAATAGTACTAACACTTTTTCTAACAAAAAATTTGAATGAATTTTTGATTTGAACTTTTAAAACGTATGTAGTATGAATAGCAAGAATTATTAATATTAATAGCTAATATTGTTGACATTAATAGAATACTTTCTAAACTTTAATAAATTTAAAAACATCTTACACTGAACAGGTATGAAAGTTTCTCCTAGAGACAACCACACCTTTGCATCTTGCGTTAGCATATTTAAATCTGTAACTTCTTCTCCATCAATAAGGAAAGCTCGCTTCACAGACACCATTCGAATGTTCAACTCAAACATTTTTATAACATTTGAATTACAATTAACAAAATCCAAAAAACGCTGTATTGCTTCTGCTTTTGTCTTTGTACCCTTTTGTAATTCTCGCACATTTACTACCAATTTTTCTTCGTTAGACTTCTTACCATTTGCATATACATATATTCGAAAACTATATAAACCATTAATGAGCCGGCTATCTGAACTTATTTCTGAGATGTGTTGAAATTTGTGAGTTGATGCAGACACTGTACTTTCTTCTGCATGCAATGTTTTTATTGTAGCTAATATTTGTAGTAACATTTGTAGAATATTTTCCAACTCTTCAGCTACCTCAAATTCCTGGCAAAACAAAACCAGATAAACAAATTTTATAGTCAGAAGAGAAAATTTTAAAAAATAAAATAGTGGCTGAAACATCAACATCATAAGTTAACACAAAAAAAAACCTTTTTGTTGTACTGTAAAATGTGATGAGCTCTTTTAAGAGTTTATTAAATTTTTCTCTAAATTGAAGCCAACATTTTCTAGCTGCCTGTTTTAAAATCATTTTTATCCTAGCTAAGTATTGAATATTTAAATACCAACAATAAGTTTTATTAATAATGTTTAACATTAAAAATCAAAATTAACATTTAAAACGAAATCATAAATAATCATATAAAAAATTATAAAACAAAGAATTATACTTCTTTCAGCTGTTTTTCAATTTCCTGGTTCACAAATCCATGGTCACACTCATTTTGTAAAACTTCAGCCAACTTTAAAGATAAAATAACAATAAAAAAAATTTAAAAAGTATTAAAATCAACCTAAATATAAAAAAAAGTTTTGTCTTTTTTTTTTTGAAAGATTTAAAATAACAGTTAAAAGATTTTAAATGTTATGATAGATAAAAATGTACAGAAGGGAAGTTTAAATTTCATATAGTGAGGTACTTAACAGAGTCAAAATGTGATACTAGACAGTAAATTAAAAATTTAAAAATCATAAAATTTGTACAGAATTTTGTTAAAGCCTTACATATGCCATAAGCTCCTTAGACGATGACAGTCTTTCTCTTGTGTTTGCCACCATTAATGACATAAAATCTAGAGGACCTTTTGCACTAAACATTTCACCCTTTGTGACCCATAATGGCCCTAAAACCATTCCTGATGTTGGTTGCAGTAATTTGGGTAAGGATGGAACTAAAAAAAAAAAAAAGACATACTAAAAATATTGCAAGTTAATATCAATTAATTTAGTTGTAACTTTGTGGTAATAAAGTTAAACCTTGTGACAAGTCCTCAACTATTTCTCCATTCCAATCAAATAAATGTCTTGCTCCAGAATTTAATCCTAATCGCATTGTACACATGTCCAAAAACTAAATGAAAAAAGAAAACTTAAAACAAAATAATAAATACATACACAGCAGCGGCAACATATATCAGTAAAAGTAATATCATTTAGTTATGATTATAATTCCATCATTGCCCGGTGTTAGATTTTCAAGATTTTTTTAAATCAAGCAAATTGAACTTACATACTACATAAAAAAGTGTCAAAATCACTTCAGCTGTTGAACTTTATATTTTTAAAAAATCACAAAAAATATTTAAAACTAGAGAGAAACTCAAATAGTACATTCATACATCATCTAGAGCATTTGCCACAATTTCAGCCCCGTTTGAACTGAAACCATTTTTAAAAACTAAAACTCTTCTTTTCTGAAAATCAGCAATATCTTTCATCCGTGATGATAATGATGAATGCTTTGTCTTAGGTGAAGAATTAGGAAGAAATATACCATTAAGAGTCCAAAAAGATGCTTTTCTAATTTTTTCGCGTTCTAAAGAAAAAATAAACAGCTGGTCATAACTGTCATTCATTTCATGCATTAAAGAGATTCAAGAAATATAAATGTAAACCTTTTTTCTTTAAAAAAAACCTACATCTTTATTAACAACTACTGCGCTTGACTTACAAATCAATTGCTAACTAAGAAAATCACAAACCTTGAAAACTTAAATATAGGTCTTTAAATGGCTCTCCAGTTGATACAAAAACTTCACAATCTTTTGATAACTGACTTTCATGAATGACAAGTGTACCATCTGCTAAAAATAGTTTACGAGCAGATGATGGCAAACATAGTTTTCGAGTGCACTCCATTAGTAACTGAAATAAAATATTAGACATTTGATATTGTTGAGGAATTGAAGTATTTTGTTCAATATTTTAAAGTACATGTAATGTTTATATATATAAAAAATATATTAAATATTATGAAGTATGATATGTTTTTATATGTAAAAAATATACTATATAAATAATATATGATAAAATACTATATATTTAATACATTCAAATATGTAATATATTATCATATGATAATCTAATACTATAAAATACATAATAATATATTTTTTAAATTGTTGACAACAATTTGAGTAGTAAATCAAGAGTGTAAGAAATGTTTTTACAAATTTTAAAACAAATCCAAATGTTATTTAAAAAAAAAAGCACACTCAAAATAATATCCAAAAATTGCCTTTGACAAATTGGGCGCTGTAACTCTGAAAAATTTATTCCGAGATCCATTGACAGCAGCTTGGACACACAGAACTTGTTGCTGACGTTTATATACAGGCATTTTGAATAACGAGGAAACATTTGAGTTCATTGAAGCTAAAACAAGAAAGTTTCTCCAGAAAAAAAACAGACCATATAGTAATTACATCGACAAACGATACAATAAATTTACTGAACATGTTTTTAAACCACCTAAGTTTAAGCATGCTATTGATATATTAGGACATTAAAGACACTATTTACATCAAGCTTAATGAAAGAATTAAATTTCATAAAAATTGAATATCTGATTATTTATTTTGCATAAATTTGCTGGATCTCTTTTTAATTTGAATTACAATGACAACTTTATTACAAATTAAAATCTTTAAAAAAAGAACACTAAAAAAAATTCTTACAACACATTGAAGGAGAGCTAAATTCAAATGCATTCCAGCTTCCTGCACTATTTTATTAACACAAAAATATTATATATATATATATATATATATATATATATATATATATATATATATATATATATAATGAATGAATGAATGAATGAATGAATGAATGATGATGATGATGATGATGGTGATGATGATGGTGGTGGTGGTGGTGGCGGTGGCGGTGGTGGTAGTGGTGGTGGTGATCTTTTAAGTTCATGGATAAACTTTAAAGATCATAAACATCAAATGAAAATTCTATACAAAGCTAGCTAAAAAACACTGTACTTTCTTTTAATTTAGAAATATTAATACTAAAAACAAACATGTTTTAATTTTTTTTGTAACATTCAAAACAAAGCTGACATTTTGTCAGTCTTGTTTTTAGCATTACAAAAAAAATAAATCATAGACAATATTTATTCAAATTAATGTATATTAGAATCTTACCCTATTTTATATACTGGTGCAGATATTGGTCTTCCTTTCTTTGGAGGAGTTGGTGCAAACTTTTTATTAACTTTAAAAAACTCATTCTCTGTGAATGACTGTTGTGGAGCATAAGGTGAGTGATATGTCAATAATGTAGATCTAAATATAGAATAAACATAAATAATATCAAATAATAGAAAGAAAAAAGAAACACAGTTTAAAGAAATTGTAGAAAGCTATGTCACCTATCATTATGTTTTTTTTCTCCACTTGCTTTATCTTTTTTTACAAATTCTTCAAGATAACTTGCAAAAATAGCATCCTGGTTTGTCGTTTCTCTAAAATTATTGATATATGGTTTACCACTCTCTGGTCTCCTGTGCAAGTTTAATACTGATGAGTTTTTCATTATCAATTTTCTAAATAGCAATTATAACTATGCATGTAGACATGCATCCATACATACATCCACATATATGTACATACATATTGGTGATTGTAACTTCATTTGTGGTTGTTAAAGCCCTGATATATAAAATCTAATTTTAAGCATATAATAGAATTTAAAACTTTAAGCTAACCTTTTTTCTGTAATAATAACTAATACTACACATTAATACTAACAAAATCTATTTTCACCACATTAAATTTTGTTTGATTAATAAGAATTCTTGATAATTACAAATCATTTTAAAGCTGTTTAGAAGAAAGCCTTTTTCTATTAGCTATTGTAAAGCTAAATGTTGTTTTTTGTTGAAACATATCTGCCATATTTTTATATGTACAATATTTTATTATATATGATTCCTCTTAAACTTTATTTTAAAAGTATTTAAGCTGTTTCAGATCGGGCCTGTAGTTGCTAATGTACAGTTAAATATCTAAACATGCATTGATTGAAAATAAAAATACATAATTAAAAGCTATTGCTTAGATTTTATGAATTATGCACGATTCTTATATTTATACATCATAAACAGGGCTACATCAGTTCATCTGAAACAATTATGAAGAGACTTTAGACTATTGGTTACAGGTTTAAATAAAGAAAACATTAGAAACTACACTTTGGAGTCAGATATATGTAAACACAACCTCTACGGAACGCTATTTTTTTATCCCACTAAATTAGCATAAACATAAATTTCCAAAAAAGGATTCCTAAATAGATAGAACATTAAATATATATGGTTATGCATATTTTCTGAAGTACTTTTTAATCTACTTAACTTTTCAAAATTATAGCAGAAAATGTGCTTTCGATTTTTTTAAATGAAATTTTTTTATTGTCAATGAGCGCTGTTCAAACAACTAGCTGTCTTCAAAACTGAACAGCAGTGACTTAAGATAAATAAAAGTATTCCTTAAGAAATGAAAAAGAAAAAGTTTGGATCAGCTATTTTAGGATGCGGCTTCAGAGGGGGACTTAAAGTTCTAAAAATTGACAAATCTTTTAACACATTGTGACCAAGCTTTTTAGAGGTTTCAAACGTTTTTCTAAATTCTAAACAATGAACATGTATACCAACCCTATCGATATAGTATATCAATATATCGATATAATCGTATAGACCAACCCTAATCGATAAAATAAATAGATTTCCAGAAATTCCAAAAAAATGACATTTTAGTTTCCTTATTGTGTGGTTTCATTTTTTTTATATCAATTTTTATAAAATCTGCTGTTTCAGTTTTTATATATTTAAGATTTTATCAAACTCCACTGATAAGCCACTTCTGAATTTATGAGAAAAAACAAAGTATTAAGCATTTATACAAATTATTTTTACGTATACGGCCTGATGCACTTTGTTAAAGTTTAACAATGACTTTTAGATGTGTTTCGCAGTTGTAAAAACAGATAAACGTGACATCTTCAAACTTGTCTAATGGATATTGGATACCGACTTCATAAAAGAAAAGAGAGAACCCACCCAACATAAGACGACTTTAAGACGTATGTAACTTATCTTTAACTCGTCTAGACGTCTGCAACTAGTTATGGACGACCAGTTTAGTTAAAGAGACCAGTTTAAGACATCTTTAAGAACAATTTCAAGACATCTTCAATTTGTCTTTAAGATGACTTGTGGGAAGCCTTCTTTTCATTCACTAACCGATGTATAATTTTCCTATTGGTTAAGACCTTTCTGAGTTGGCTGTAAACTTAAAATTACTTGGCCTGAATCTGATGATCGTTTTGTTCTCTGGCACTTCTTAAGTTTTTACCGACACTTGTACAAGTAAGAGAATATCGCTGTTATTACAAGCCAATCAAAAAATTGCATATACTGAAAAAAACAATTATTTACGGAACAACAACTGTTCTAGTTACCCAAGGGTATTTAAGTAACTGAGCTTAAAGAGAATTACATATAAATGCATAGTGCTGAGCAATAATATTATTTCATTATTTAAAAAAAAAAAAAAAGGAAGCAAAAAGGAATTTTTTTACTGAACTGACTTTTAAATTTTTCAAATGTTTTAGCATGTGATAATTTGAGCTCCTAATGTTTTAACACGCGGTTTGACCACAACCTTTTTTTGACCACAATCCTTTTCTTAAGTTGCTGAATGAACAAAACAGCAATAAATTTTTACCAATTATCTAAGCAACATCGTTATAAGAATTACATTATTAATCAAGACAAAAGAATTAACTCAATAAAAGCAACTGAGAGATCTGTTTTGTATATATCGCTATATAATATCAAACACAGATATCGGAAAGAACACGTATTGATCTTCTAGGATGTTAACATGATTCTATTATACGCCTCGATCAAGCTGAAGTGTGTAAGAAAATGAGCTTTAACTTCCTAAAGATAAAAATCATTTTATAAATTTCATATATATATTTAAAAAAATGGCTTCAATGATCATTTTAATGTCTAATAATGATCTTTTACTAATATAATAAATTAAGGCGCAGGTGTTTTAGCTAAGAAAGTATTTGGAGGACCGGAAAGTAAATGTCCTTTTTCTACATTAGATTTATACAAATAAATTTTTAATTTGCTTTTATATTTAGTTAATGATATAATCACCCTGATTATCAACAACCTTTTGCCATCTAGTGTGCAAATTTTCAATGCCGGTCAGTGCGGTCTTGCAATATCGTATTACAGAATAATGCCTTTTTTATTGACAATCGCTGGACACTTCAGCTAAAGGTTAATTTAGCTGATCCAAATTTTCACAGTAAAGGTCTGCATTCACGGTTGTCCAGGTTTCAGCTCTTCAAAATGAAAGATTTCACGAATATTCCACCAAACACACAAATTCGCCCTTTTGGGATATAAACCTAGCATAGCAGTAATGTGTGGCGGTTCATTTGGAGAATGTCACGGCCTTTTGCGCTTTTGGATCATAGGGAACCCAATTTTCATCTCCAGTGATCAAGCGATGAAAAAAAGGCTTCTGTATTGTACCTTTGAAACAATAAGTTGCATCGGCGTCGGATCGGTTAGATTTGTTTTCTTTGGAAATTTTATGCAGAACCCAAATTAAACGAATCTTTATGAGAAAACCAAGCACCTGCTCTACATACTTTAACAATCTGCCTAGATGATCGACTAAGGTTGGTTATAAGCATTTAACAGCTCCTCGATTGTCCGAAAAAGATTTGCTTCCACTTCCGTCTTTACACGTCATTATCTAAAGTTGTTGGTCTTCCTGATCGTTACAAATCGGAAAAATCAAAATGACCGGATATTAACTTAGAGCACGACCTTTGGCATTTGCGAACGTCAAGTGCATTCGGATAAACATCATAAAGGTTTTTGGCAGCAACTGTTGCGTTACTATCCTTGTGAAACTCAAAAAGCATATAATGCCGGATATGTACCTTTTCTGGTATTTGGCTAGCCATTTCACCTAAACGATTTAACTGAACAATATTCACACATGCTTATGCATAACTCTCTTGAAAATGATTATTTAAATTTATTGCACTCACAACTTTATTTAAATAAAAGTTTGTTTCTTGAAAAAACACTAAACTTCTGGGGCAAATATTAAAAATTGTTGAAATACAAATCAGGATTATAATTTGGGAAGATGATACAAATTTGTATCATCTTCCCAAATTTCTTCTAACTGTGATAAGATTATTGATTAACACTCCTTTATCTTACTTTTACGTTAGGTCAGCTGATTTCAATATGAACCAACATTATCAGAAAGCACAAAACAACTTTTTCTCGTCGGAGAACCTTCACAGTAAGTGTCTAAGAATAAATCTAAATATAAGATAATATATTTTTAAATATATATTGAAAATTACAGGTTTGCAAGCTTGGTAATATTTTTATTTACAATCATCGCTCTTAAAATTTATTTTTCTCATGAAATTACATTGATCAAGTAAAAGATTTTTTACCTTTTTTGGCACTCAGTTCACGACTTCAGTATTAGAAGATCATTTTTTTAAAAGGTTTTTGTGAATAATGGCGGATTTAAGAATCTAAATATTCAAAAGTTGCTTAATTTAAATTAAAAAAAAAATTTTTGGAGCATGATGTAGTTAAAAATAAAAACGTGTAGTAAATCTAGGGAAGGAGTTGGTAATTGGTAAAATTTGTTTGGCAAATTGTCTTCTTTTGGAAATTCATCTGGAAATCTTTAAGCTTGTAACTTTCAGTGGAAGAGCTTTAAAAAACTCCGACTAATTTTCTGTTTGCTGTAGTTGCAAGCAGTAGGGAAGAGCGGAGCTAGTTGGCTACAGGGGTAAGTTGACACACTGCGTTTAACTTTTGAATTTTCTATCAGAATTTTCCGAAGTTCACATGGAACGTTCCTACTTAACTAATTCATCTTTCAGTGTAGTATCAGGGTAATGAGTGCATGCGCATAGAAGATATAGCGATTTTTGTGTTTTTTTACTAATTTTGAAATTTTTTAACTATATTACTTTTTCAATTTTAAAAAGCAATAAAACTGGCTACCAGTAATCTCAAATAGATGTAAGTGTTGTATGGTTCACTCAAACCAGTCATTTTACGGTTTTGGGGAATTATAAGCCATTTTGTGAACAAAAAGCTTTTGAGGTTAGTTGTCACAATAATCGCGAGGCTAGTTGGCAAAGAAAAGTAGGCAGGCCTGTAAATTCTAAAAATGTTACAAAAAATGTTATTGATGCTATTTTTATAGAAGGAAAGTCTATTCAATCAAGTTAAGGATAAAAATTAAGGTCAAGAATATTGATGGATAAAAACATTCAAAAGTTTTCATATAAAAAGTTTCACTTGAAATAGATGCTTAACGTTGCTAAACTTGTCTCTTTTTATATGGTGTGCGAAATCACCCTGAGAGTTTATGCAACTTAACCCAGGACGGGGAAAGTTGGCAAATATTTTTCTTTTTTATGGAGGACCTTATTGGGTCACCAATTTTTTTTTTATAATGTTTGACACTTAAACATGGTTGCCAAACTCATATTCTTTTGAACTGCAGTTTGATATCTTCAAAAGGTTCGCCCAAAAAAACTGTAGCCAACAAGCCTAATTATGTATATAATTTTAAAAAACTTGTTGAACAAAAAGCGCTCATACAATAGCGTTGGTATTAGCGAAATAACAACAGCACAGTCAGTGTTTTGAAAAGTATTTAACTCAGCGGTAAAAAAATCTCTTCCATAAAAAAAGCTCTATTCCATAAAGTTTTAAAAGTAAAATTTGTTAGGAATTCAAATGAAGTTTTTAACAAGCATGGTGTTTTGGTGCTTGGTTTTTCAGTTTTTAACGAATAATAACAAATAAGAACGAACTAACGAACCAACTTCTATATAAAAATAGAACTCTTTATGCGTTTAAAACAAAATTGTTTTTTATATTCATACGTAGAGTTATAATTTCATACTAATAAAGATAAGTTTCATGGTTTTAATCAAATAGTAGTTCTGCGTCTTGAAGGAATGAGACAAAATAATATAAGAAATGCAATTTTTCCTGGAATCTTATTGCTCTTATCAATTTTTTCTAGAACCTTATAGTATATTTAAATACAATAATTATAAATAAGCCCAAAACTCCAGTTTAAAGTTCAACACGGTTTTCTTAATTGTTTTGGGTTGCATCAAAAAAGAAATGGCTTTATTTGAAGGATCAGATGAATGTTTAAAAAGGCTCAAAAAACTGCACTGTACTTTGAAGTCTTTATCATCATCTCACCAGTTGAAGCAGAAAGATGTTTTAGTTGACTTTTTATTAATAAGTTGAGAATACCATTTACTAATAAATTTATTGACTTTTTGCATAATTAACTTTTAAAAGTTTACTTTTGTTATGTAATTCTATGACACTAAAACGTACATAATTTATTTATACAATGTAATTCATTGTTTGAAGATTACTTAAGTAATTTTTTTCCAAGCACTTGGACGCCTCTCATCTCTGTTACGTGCAAACAATTTGGTTGCTTAACAAGCTTATGACTAATAATCAGGAGTATTCTTTATTTTGCAGCTCGCCATGATCAAATTAATTTCTTTAAAAAATCATGGTAGACAAGTCTCTCAATCTTATATCATGATTAAGATTGCTGAGAAAGTGTGAGCAGGTTTTCAGAGCTGTAGCATATCTTTAGAATAAATAATCTAAAAGCTTTGATGGCGCGCTTCTTAAATCAAAAATTTGCAAATGAGGTGCTGTTCTCTGATTTATATGAACACGAATCAGAAAATGATGTTTTGACATGTACTTTTTTCATCTTTCGAACATGCATACCTATAGCGTTGTTCGTTTTTTGGTTATATATCTATTATCATTCACTCTTCTTCATTAACAACACTTAAATATAAAGGTTTGTGTAACAGATGGACATAAAGTGTTTACTAAATAAATTACTTGAGTATACTTAAAACTTGTACAGATGATACCTCTATTTTTTTAAATAATTTACAGGTTACCGGCGAATAATGCTGTTTAAACTTGCCTCATATTTTCCAATGAAATTTATGTAAAGTAAAATATATCGCGAGGTTAGAATTATTTTATTCTATCTCCAAGTTTAAACGTTGGGAGAAAGTTTTTGATTTTTTCTAAAATTAAAAATTGTTTAAAGTTTTAGCTTTTATTTTAAAAAGAAATAATAACTTATGCTTTAAATAATTTATGTTTAAGCAAATTATTTAGAAAAAAATTTATAAAATAATGTGTATTTTAAAATTTATTATTACCAACTAAAATTAATAACTCATTTTCTCCCAACTTTTAAAATTGGAGATAGAACAAAATAATTCTAACCTCGCGATATAGTAAACTGGTTGCTCATACGAAGAATGCTCATCGTTTATTGGTTTATGAGTTCAAATGAATCCTGAGAATAATGGGAATTATATTATTGTTCGTAATAATGGGAATTCGAGTAATGGGAATTATATTGTTGTTCGTAATAATGGGAATTTGAGTAATGGGAATTATATTATTGTTCGTAATAATGGGAATTCGAATAATGGGAATTATATTATTGTTTTGAATGAATCCTGAGAATAATGGGAATTCATTTGGTCTTATTATCCAATACTAAGAAACTTTTACTCAAAATAATTAACTGATAATTTGAAAGTATTTGTAGCATTTTGATAATTTGTAGCATTTTTCAATGATCGTATTTTTGGGCTGAAGAATTTCTAATTATAGCAAAAAAAAACAACAACTATTTAAATAAAAATAAGTTGAGGAACAGATGAATACAAATTCTCCTAATGTGTTCAAAAGCCTTCTCTCTATGTGACTAAAATCATATTTCCTGAGTGACGATGAAATCTTCCTCTCATGAAATCTGCTCTCTTAAGAAATGGAAGTTTTTTTTCTCCTTAACTGAGAGGTTAAGCGTTCAAGCGTTTTTTTAAACATTATTTTGCACTCGTTTTAGGCGATCTAACAGCAAATATGAGTTGTTGAAGATTAATATTGGTATTTGTCTCCAAAGATCACTTAAATTCATCAAATAAAACCTCAGAGATCTTTCTCACTCTGAATTTTCACATCGTTGTAGTTCATCTAAAAATGATTTCTGAGCTTGTTAAAGATTAATTCGGCATGATTAAAAGTAACAGTTCTATTTTATAAAGTGTTCACTTATTGGAAAAGATTCATAACAAACTTGCTTGAAAAAGTAAAATTTTTCTATTGAGTTTTTTAAAGTGGGTTGTTGTAGGATATGTGGACAAATTATAATCCCTTTGGTTTACGACGTTGCACTATGGAACAAAAGTATACAAATTTTGCACAAAAATATTTGTGATAATTATTTTTTTTTGTTTATGCCTGTAAATGTCATTACAAAAATCCCATATTGGTTTTCATCAGAATATTTGCAAAATTAGAGATTTGAAGATTGGACTGAGTCCTGAGAAAGGATTTTGTGGGTTGGTCCTTTCTGCATAACTCCATCCAATTTTCAATTTTTTGAAATGTTCTCAATTAAAAGTAAATGAAAGTTTGGGTTTTTTATTATGGCATTAAGAATTATATTATAAGATATTATAAGTAGATATTGCAGTTATTTAATAATTAATAAATATGAAAAATTTGCTGCTAAATATCTAAGTCCATTTCTTCAAAACAGTCAATAAGAGAACCTTAATTTAAATCCATGAAATTTGATTCCTCAGTTGTAGAGTCCCAATCAGCTTCTTGTTCATAGTTTTTAAATAATTGGAAATTTTTGACAGCACCTGATACCTGATGTTTAATCCTTTTCATTCTCACATCCAGTTTCGCTGAAGACACTATAGGGTCCGATGAATCTATTGCTCGATAAAAAACATCGAGCAAATTACTTTTACGCGAACACTTTCAAGAATGATATCTACAATTCTGCCTATAGTACTTATTACAAGATTCAGCTCTCTCTTCACCAAAAAATCCAGGTGATAATGGTAGTGTCATAATGTTTTTTGAATGACAAAGAACTTTATGAAGAGAAGCAGGCATTTTGAACCATTTATACTTACTGATAAGGAATATGTTTCATGGCAGAAGGAACCAAATTTTTCAAAGTCCAAATGTTCGTGACAATTAAGGGCAGCAAGAATTTTTACTTAAAAACGAGTTATACTTAAATAAATATTTTGTGCATGTAGGCTTTCAGAAATAATATTTGATTTAAAATCAAATTATAAAGATGATCACATGCATGTATTAGCAAGGCCGTAAACAACTTTTTTTGATGTTTGAGCTAACCAACTTTGAAACATGAAGAAAACTCCATATTTAAGTATGTTCATATATATAAGGAATGAGGATGCTACGCAAAAAATTGCGGTGATTGGAGACTGGGAACAACAAAAAACCCAAAATGTTTGCCCCCCAGCCCAAAATATGAGGGCAATAAGTCAAGTTTGTTATTTATTTTTTAATTTTAAACTTTATTTATATTCATCAACAAATTTTAAATTTGATTCAATAATATCTTTTTGATCGGCTTTAATGACTTTATAAAGTTTACACCCCCCTCAAATTGAGGTTTTTGTGAAATTCCATCATTCTGTTTGAAATTCTATAATTCTCAAACGGGGATTTTGAGGGGTATATAACCTTAACCTTTTTGAAGCCCAGAGTATTCAC